>NC_060954.1:22652453-22695198 GCF_022045245.1 Lucilia cuprina
CAAACTTTTTTTTGTTTGTTTTTGTACACGAATGGAAGATAACAAAACAAAATAATTTTTCGTTTTTCATGTGCGTGAATGTTAAGTGAATGAATATTTGGAACCCTGTAGGAAAGAATAGTCGGGCATTGTCGATCATATAATACCCTACACCATGAGTATATTTTTAAATTTTTTATATTTCATAAAGAAACTTTTATGTTGAATTTCACCTTAATTCCAAAGTATTTGTGGAATTTATTGATAAAAAATTTATAAATGAGTCTTTATATAGAATATAGGTCAAACATTGACCGACCCTCATTAAATTTATGAAAAGGGTATAATTTTAAATAACAGTTTGTTTTGTTGAGTTTCAATGCGATACAAATGGTTACAAGTCAATTTTAGAAGTTTAAGACATTTCTTGAAGGGGGGTTTGTATGGGGGCTAGGGTCATATAAGGGCTGATCATTACGAAAATCTGCAGTGTTATTTATACTTATATAAAACTTATTTGTGCGAATTTTTAGAGAGATAATAGTATATTTGACGTTATTATGGCATACAAATCTCAAATCGGGAGGTACGGTTGTATGGGGGCTAGGTGAAATAATGGACCGATTTCAACCAAAGTTTACATGGACAGCCAGCCGGACGGACATGTCTTAATAGACTCAAAAAATGATTCTGAATCGATCGTATACTTTAAGGTGGGTATTGGACCAACTATAGTGGTGTAGGGTATAAATATGAATAACATGTTAAAATAATCATTACTTCTGTAGGTTACAAAGGAATAGTGCTGGAAAGGGTCATGGGTGATTGTTGGAGGAATTGGCAGATTGTTAAACATAGGTCTTAATTTGAAACTGGGAGGCGTTTAAAAAACTTGGATGAGAATGAACAAAAATCAAAAAATTGATGAAAAACTCAAACATGGTTTACTAATTTTACTGTCAGGAATGAAAATATCATATTCTAAGTTTTGAATAGATTTTATTGGACATTTTTGTAGAGAATAATAAATCGAAAGAAGTAATATTCGTTGTTTTTGCTTTTAAAAAAGTTCAGATAAATTTGAAAACTTAGATTTTATACTTCTTTCAGGATTAAACTTAAATGTATCACATTTTCTTAAAGAATACGTTGATCAAAGCAAGTTATACTTATTGATAATAGCAGCTACGAAAATACGGTTTTTGTAGCATATGTATGTATATAATCTTTCCTTTAATGATTCCGGTCGAATTTCGACCGCGGGGCGAACTCTAGTAGTTTAAAATCCGCGTAGAATCTTTTATTACGCTAACCAAATGATCATACAAATAATCAAATCACGAAAAAATATATGTCCGCCTATCTGTATATCTGTCCACCAGTCTGTTGAACTTTTTATTACGCTAAGCAAATGATCATACAAATAATCAAAAGCAATAACAAATCTTTTCTGTTTTTTGATACCCTCCACACCATCATGTCATTCCGTTTGTAACATTAATAAATTAATGTTAATTTGTTTCAGATATAAATGATAACAAGAGTATCTAAAATTAGTATGAAATATTTTTCTCAGCATTAAATATTAAGATTATCCAGCCATGTCCATCCGAATGTCTGTGTTTGTCTGTTGAAATTACGATAGAGTGAACGGGATCAGTTAGAGGGCTGAAATTACAGAAATATATTCTATATTGGTAAGGTTTGTTTGGTTTGGAGGATATTCGCATTCCCAATTCATGAAAGATATCCCCCCGAACGTGGTGAACGCATCGAGGGATGGGAAGATACTAGAAAAGACGATATATTGTGACGGGTGTTTACAATTCATCCAAACAATACTGAGTGCTTCTACATCAGACTACTTTTACATGTGGTTAAAGGTCCTACATCATTTGTAGACTTAAAGACTGTAAATGGTGTAGAGCATCCTACTTTCCATTCTGCCTGTTTGGCTTTAGGATTGCTGGAGGATAATAAACATTGGGATAATGCAAGTCTCTGGAATAAACACAAAGACAATTTATCGGAGAATATAAAGACAATGAGATCGAATCAATCTTAACAATGGATAAAGTATATAGAAGGTGTTTGGTTTTGATTGAAGACACAGTTCTTTCTATTGGTGGTCAAAATTTAGAGAAGTATGGAATTCCAAAAGCATCAAGATTGAATAATGTGGTGGCTAACAGAGAATACTTAGCTGAAACAAACTATAATGTAACTGAATTGCAAAAAGAGGTGGTTACTGCACATTCTTCTCTAACAAATAATCAGCAAGTAGTACACGGCCAAGTCATTAGCAACATCGAATATGGTAATGGTGAACTAATATTTCTTTACGCCCCAGGTGGAACAGGAAAAACATATTTAATAAATCTTTTTCTAACAACAGTGCGTAGTCATGGTTATATTACGTTGGAAGTAGCATCATCAGGTATTGCAGCTACATTATTAATCGGAGGGAAAACAGCCCATTCAACATTTAAAATTCCTCTCGATATACAGCAGTTAGAAACTCCAATATGTAATATCTCAAAGCAAAGTAATTTGGCAAACGTATTGAAACATAAATGTGGATTTAAAGCTTTAAATAAGTCATTAAAAGATATAAAGTCAAACAACGATATTATGGGAGGAATTACTGTATTATTAGCTGGAGATTTTCGCCAAACCCTTCCAGTTGTGCCAAGAGGAACCAGAGCTGATGAAGTCAAAGCTTGCATTAAGTCATCGAATCTATGACAGCATACATTAAAGCTTACTCTCCATCAAAATATGCGCGTCCATCTGAGAGGAGATAACTCTGCAGCACAATTTTCTGAATACTATTAAAAAGTGGCTTCCGATAGGTTAGTGTTCTAGTCTGGTAGACCGGAGGTGGTGGGTTCGATTCCCACCTGAGGCACTGGTTAAGGAGCGCACAACAGGCCCGATAGAGGCCTAGGTGTATTTCTTCGGATTTGATGTATATCCATCCTCCTTTCAAATTGACTAACTATTAAAAATTGGTAACGGAAAATTTCCTCAGGTCGAAGGTAAACTGATTATACCTTTAGAGCTTGGCGTAGTAGTAAATACATTGTCTGAGTCAACGGCCAAGATATACCCTGATATATGCAATATCAACAAAAAATCAAATGACTGGTTATGTGAACGTGCAATCTTAACACCCAAAAATGATGAAAACTTTGCAACGGAACACCTTTGCGTGTAAAAGTTCTACATAAAAATGTTATAGGGGCAATCATTTTAACGGGATGTGATAAGGGGGATACAGTTTTTATACCACTTATACCGCTCAAAACATTCAATTATCCATTTTAATTTAAACGACTACAGTTTCCGCTTAAAATATCTCTCGCCGTTACAATAAATAAATCCCAAGAACAGACCTTAAAAGTTGCCGGTGTAGACTTTACCGACGAGTGTTTCTCACGTGGCCAATTTTATGTCCCATGCTCAAGAGTAAGATCACCCAAATGTTTATATTTCCTTTCATCTGACGGAAAAACCACTAACGCTGTACATAAAGAAGTTACAAGATTTCCTTTGTGTCTGTTGATCTTACCTTTGCCATTAACAAAATACCTATGCTGAAAATACTTTTAAAATAATTCAAAATATTTTTCCAATTACTACCACCAATTAATGTCTTAAGCGAAATTCACAAGCCATTGTTAATAAATCTCTACAGTCAAACAAAAAATTCCAATATCGATTTTTACCAAGTCAATTTCAATAGTAAGTATTCGAATTTAGGTAAACCATGAAAAGAAACCAAATTTAATAATATATTTTGTGTGCAAAAAAAAATAAATTAAGTTATATTGTCTAGACAGCCCTAAGGTTTGATATCACGCTTTTTAAAACTTGAAAAAAACTTAAATTAAATTAGCTTTTTTTTAAAAAAAGTCCATAAAATTGCCTCACAAAAGTATACGAATTTTTCCTGTATTTGATATTTGATCATATTATACAAAAAAAATTTTAGAATCGAATGGTTTTTATGCTTTAAATTGTTTTAAGGGGTTACTATCAACCGAAATGATATATATTATAATTAGATACCAAAATTTAATATTGGGATTTAATAGACCCCTTGGAGTATCTAAAAATAGTATTTTTTGTTACAAGAATCTGTATTTAAAATATCCAAGATATATTATTGATATCATTATTCTGTCTAATTCCATATATTAGAACTTAAGCCCATTTTCATAATACAAGGGTTAAACATTTTCGGGGAAAGTTTTCTTGTATATATTTTTTTATATATTAGCTTTTATATATTTTAAGTTTTCAATGTATTGTGGAAGTGTACAACTCCAAAACATGTCTCGAAGAAACACCATTCAATATAGTAGAATCATTATTTTTATATACCAATGACGTCCAGGCTGCATGCCACTATATTATTATGGTCTAATTCAAAAATATCGATTACTAAGATCAAAATAAACCCAAAATTTTGGACTTACAGTGTTATTGTAATGAGCAAAATAAGCGTGTAAGTATCGAATAGTAAAAACAGAAATCTACTGTATAGGATGACGTTTTGTAAAGGTATGTTTTGGAATTGTATACCGATATAATGAATTGAAAATTGAAAATTTATTATTGCTAATATGTACATGAATGTATACTAGCCAACTTTGTCGGAAAATATCGACCCTAGTGGCACGAAAAGGGACTTAAGATCCATACAATTCAATTAGAAATTGAAGAACGACACCAAAAATACTTCTTGGAACTTTTAAGTACAGATCCTTATAACAAAAATTATTATATTTATATATCTCAAGGGGTGTATTTAATCCTCATATTAAAGTTTGGTTTTATTTCTGAAAAAAGGAAACAAAATTGCAAATATGGTCAAAAATAATATTACATGAAAAGATGGTACAAATGCTCCAAAATTGTGGAACAAATTGGCCAAAAATATACAATTTCGGTTGATAGTAACCCCTTAACACAATTTTAATCAAAAAACCACTCGTTTATAATTTTTGTGTTTCGTAAAATATGGTTATATATGAAATACAGAAAAAATACGAATACTTTTGTGAGGCAATTTTTTAAAAAAGTTAAATCAATTGAGGTAAATGTAATTTTTTCAAATTATAAAGAGTGTGATATTATACCTTAGGACTTTCTAGACAATATAACAAACTTAATTATTCATTTCACACACAAAAATTTTATTAAATTATGTTTCTTTTCAAAGTACAACCAAATTCGAATACTTATGTGAGACACTGTACATAATGTTACATCTGACAAAAAATAATAACAGTAATTCTAAAGGAAAAAAATTCTAGCCTCCAATTACTCACTACCATCTCCAAAAAAACACTAATGTGTTTACAAAGAAGTTCTTCGTTAAAAGATCTTCTTTATGTGTGGTGATCTTACCTTTGACGTTTACATCTTACCTATACTGAAAATATATTTCAAGTATTAAAACAAATCTATATCAAAAGCCACTGGTAATGAAACCTAAAGCCAAATTGAACTTATCAAATCCAATTTCTTTCCAAGTCAATACACAAATTAAATAAGGTACATAATATGTTGCATCATATTTTTAACATCCAATGGATAATAATAAATCTAATTCCATAGGAAAAATTCTTACGTCCAACATTATCAATACATTACTTAAAAACTATTAGTGTTTTGTTAAGAGATTTTCTTTGTGGTTGATGATCTATCTCACTTATTCAAATATCTTAACTCAAATTATCGTGCTCATACTGAAAAACTATTGAAAATATTTTTTCAATTAGTACCACTAACTAAGTAATGTCTTAATGTACCCAATTATTTACCCAAAAACTACTAATGTAGTCTATCAAGAAATTCTTCGTTGTCGTTAACAACATAGCTTACTTAAAAAATAACGCAAATACCTTCCACTTAACCCTTGCATAAGTTAAATGAAGTTCTTCGTGTTTGGTGATTCTTTGTCGTTAACAACTTTCCTATGCTGAAAATTCGTTAAAAATAATTTAAAATATCATTCCAATTGCTACCATCAGCCTTAAAACAAACAAAGCCACTGTTAATAATCCTTACTGTCAAATTGGAATTTTCAAAATAAAAGTACTACCAAGACAACTTACAAATGGAATTAGGTAAGGTTCTTTTTAATTTACAATGTAACAATAGAAAATAATAAATAATTCTATAGGAACATCTCAATTACTCCCATCAAGTAATTAAAAAAGTAAACACTAGCACTATTGAATTATCATTTTGAAGGTGCATACATAAATATAATCGATTTTAATCACAATCAAGTAACAAATCAATAATTAGAAGCCACTGCATGTTAATGAAATATATTACATTCAAACTAAATTATAAAACCATATTTTCTTTCGAGTGAAATTGCAAATATATAAAGTAAGTACTTAAAATCTGTTGTATTTATAAAAATGGAATAGTATTTATTTATGGCTTAATTTGTTCAATGTCCGTTTCTTTAGCAAAATGATTGTCGTTTAATATAAAACAGAAGTGACGAATCTCATTATATCAAATCTTTTTTTTACTATAACAAAAATGAATAGTAATATGAGACAATGAAAACCTGTTGAAAAAACCATCATATAATGCCTTAAAAACAAATTATTTTTATGAAGATACAAGTATTATCAATTTGCAAGTTTCATTTAAGTCAAACTTATCTTATAAATGCAAAAAATATCAATAAAAAACTTCGAAAAATAACAAGGTAATTTAATTATATCTAAATATTATTAACTCGATCCATATATGATTTGATGATATAATTAATTTAAACATTATGAGGTAAAATATCTAAATTTTATTTATTTTTTTATTTATTCAAAAACAATGACCGTAAGCCGATAGGGCCTAATTGGCTAGTCTACAATTAAATATACTTATAATACAAAAATATAATTGGTACATTATTTAATAGAAAAATATAACATATAGTTATAATTTTTTTTTTATTATAATTATAATTTTCTTATTTTTAATAGTTAGACTTGAAGTTTTGAACACACTGATTAGGATTCTATAAATTGGTGAAAATAAAGATAATATTATTAGTCTAAAAATGACTGTAAAACATAATAGGAGCGAAATGCAATAAGGTTATATAAAAGATTTTTTGCAACAAATGAGTTATACCAATTAAATATTTTATAAAAACTTAGGGGAAATGGCTGTACAATATACATTTACATAGTGGAATATCATTAAAAATAGGCTCATTTATATTTTTAAATGCATATAATGAATGTGAAAATTTACGTTTCTGGTAAGGAATAACAGTATTCCATAAGCGCGCTATGTTAACTCGAAATGATCTCGTCAAAAATAATGAAACATGTGCTGGACATATTAAAGAATGTGTTCTATTTGAAATAGCAAAGTTAAATTTATTCTGCAAATAGTCAGGTTTACCATATTTTATAGTTTTAAAAAAGAAAATCATTTTTCTCAACTGAACATATCGAAAGAAACTACAACCAAGTAAATCAACGTAATATTGAGAAACATGATCACTAATTCGAAGTCCATAAATATAACGTACTACACTATTAAAGTATCTTTTTAATCTGTCAATGTTGGAGTTTGAAGTACATGAGTAAACTTCAATACCATAAATTAATAAAGGTAAACACAATGATAAAGCAACACGACGTTTTATTGAAGAAGGCAAGTAAAAACCAATATTATATAACTTTCTCAATGTCCAAGATATTCGTGAAATTACTGAATTTATATGAAAACTAAATGTTAGCTTATCATCCAAAATAATACCAAGTGTTTTATAATGAGGAACAATTTCTAATACTTGTTCAAAAGGTAGCAAATAAAAAAATGTATTTTTTTTGACGTTATTATTTTTTTTTGTGTTAATAATGGAATTTTATATGCTAGTGAATGAAAATATTAGTTTATTATTTTTTGGAAAATATATTTTATCTTAAAACATATTATAAACACGTCTTTTCGCAATTTTTTCTGCACTAATGCAAAATGAAAAAAGTATGTAAAATACTTTTTTAATTTTCAATACGAAAATGTACAACTTTTCTTTTTTCATTTTTAATTAAAATGAAATGTCAAAGAATAAAAAATATTTTTTTTTTTCGTTTGCAAAATGTAAATTATTTTCGGGGTTTTAAATTAATGAAAAGTGTTCCAAAAAATAATAAACATTAAGTTTAAGTGATAAGAAAAACTAATAAGTGCTAATATCCTCGCAATTTTGCGACGAAAATTTGAAGTTTAGTGAGTGACTTTAGTTCTCACAAGTTTGTTTCATTCTCTCAGAGCTCGTCTGTGTGAAGAGAACAAAAACTTTTTTTGAAAACCGCTTCAGTTTCGCCTATATATACTACTATATGGCCCTAACATTGACCCTTGTGGCACACCTCGGTAAATTGGAATCCTACTAGAAACTTCACGTTCTATTTGAACAAATTGACCGCGACCATGTAAGAAAGAGTAAATGAGTTTACAGGCACTTGAACTATAACCAAATGTATGTGAGAGCTTATAGGTCAACAATGAATGATTAATCGAATCGAATGCCTTACAATAATCGAAAAAAATTAAAATACTAACCAAATCCTTGTCGAAGTTTTCCCTAATAGTTTCCGTGATTTCTAGAAGTGTGCCAGTAGTACTAAATCCTTTCCTAAAACCTGATTGATGTGGATGAATCAAACTACAACTATTTAGATGATGTAACATTTGTTCCCTAAAAATTAGTACCAAAACTTTTGAACAGACTGACAAAATACTGATAGGACGATAGTCCGAACAATTCCTAGGAATCTTAACTTTCGGAATCGGTACAATCCTACCAACCCACTGAACACTAAGAAGTGAAACGCTGTCATTTTTTTACAACAACAACGTTTCGCTCTTCTCACAGACGAGTTCTGTGTAACTACAACCAAAGAATAAATAAGAAATGAAACTGTTGTCAAAAGTACCTAAGTCTACTGTCATCCGGTACCTAACTCTAAGAATGTATTAGTAGAATTCTCAAGTCAGCATAGTTGCAAAAAATAGTATGAAAAATATTGAAAAAAAATTATTACATTTCAATTTATACTTTGAAAGGTTTCTTAAGATATTTTGCACATATTTTATCTATAAACATTTTATAAACACGTCTATTTGTTTTTTAATCTATAATATTGAAAAATAAATTATTTATTTGAAATATCTTTTTCGTTTACCATACGAAAATTTACAACATTGTTTTTTAGTTTTAATTTCAAACAACAAAAATTCAATGTCAAAAAACAAAAAATATTTTTTTTTCGTTTGTAAAAAATATATTATTTTCGGGCTATTAAATGTGTTTAAATTGTGCAAAAAAATTATAAAATATAATGTTAAGTGATCAACAATATTTCAAAGTGCTATTATCCTCAAATTTTCGCGAAAAAGTTTAGAAGTTTTGGGAGAGAGAATACAATTTTTACGTATGTGTTGGATTTACACAGCACTCGTCTGTGAGAAGAGCGTAATGTTATTGTTGTAAAAAAATGACAGCGTTTCACTTCTTGTTTATTCTTTGTACCAACCTTCCAAATTTTAGGAACTACCGGTGTTGTCAACACCCTGTTAATAATAAATGTTAAATGTTTTAAAATAGTATTATGAATTTAAGAAATTTAATATGAATTTGATCAGCAGCTACCGCTTGAGATTTGATACTTAAAACTGCATTTAAAACATCAGTTTCCGTAACATTTGCAAAAGTAAATCCTCCAGGGGAAGGTAAATGATCTAGACCACCATCAGCAGTTCCAGCCATACGGGAAAATTCATTAAACTCGTTCAGTGAAATAGGAAACCGTTCATTTCCCGGTGATTTCACAATTCCTATAGATTTAATCTTGCACCGAAACTGTTTCTGATCATATGTAGAAAAAAATCTTAAACAGTACTTTCTGCGAACACCTCTTATGATGGTTTTTAATCTGTTTCTAGCTCTGCGATAAGCTTCAAAATTCCTATCAGACCTATTTCCCTGTAGGCACGATATGTCAAATCTCTAATACGCTTAGCACTACAAATACACTCTTCATTCATCCAATTATGTACAACGCTTTTAACTACTCTACGATTTGGCACATTATCCTCAAACAAACGATTTAAATTAGAATTAAAACATTCTACACTATCGTCAACATTCAAACTATCATAGACGACAGAAAAATTCATAGATTCTAATTGAAGTAAACATTGGTCGTAGCTAAGATTTGAATAATCCCTACAAAGGTATATACCCGGATTTTTCAACTGAGAAATATTATATGTTATAAATTTTGCCGCATGATAGGAATTTAGAGCAGGTATTTGAAATTGCTGTTTACTACTAAATAATTCTATGTCAGAGACTAGATAAAAATCTACAAGTGATGTAGATAATTGTTGAGGAGAATAATGTGTGGGTAAAGAATTGTGAACGACAGTCGCTCGCAAATTTCGCGAACGATAGCACCATTAATAAAAAGGTTTATATTAAAATCGCCCATCAAAATTATATTATTGTACCTAGAAGAGAAATTTTCAAGGACCCTTTCACAACAAAGGAATTGACCATTAGGAAGATATATAACACCTAACAAAGCTACTGAATTGTCCTCTAAAATTATCTCCACGAAAAGTGATTCAACATTAACATCATATTGTTCATCAAAAATATTACCAGTCTTTAAATTATTCCGTATGTATAAGCAAACCCCCCACCTCTACAACCACTTCTATCCTTTCTAAAAAGTTTAAAACCAGGAATTGACACAGCCGAATCATAAATAAACTCCTTATACCATGTTTCCGTTATACCAAGGGCATCAATATCGCAATCCATTATCAAGTTACGAATTTCATAAAATTTAGGAACCAAACTTTGTGCATTGAAGTGTAGACTATTAAAGTTTGCAGAGTTTACTACAGCATTAATTTTACTGCCATCAGAGGCAATTTCACCTAAATTCTCACCTAAATTCATCATAAACCCTAAAGTGTACACAAAAATCAATCATTCCTATCGCAAAAAAGCAAAAATAAATTTAAAAATATTAAAACATTCAAAATTCATTAAAATTAAAAATATAAAAAATTAAAATTTCACGAATGTAATAATTATGATTTAGTGATAAATAATAATAATAATAATAATAGTATTTAATATTACAATTTTAAACTAGCATTTGTATGTATTTATTATGTAGAAAAGAGAAAATTCAAATTAAAAAGAAAAAAAATAGTTTTATTAAATAGTTTTATTTATTTAAATTTAATTTATATTAATTGTCTTCAAATGTATTTTTTTTCCTTTTCAATAATGTTGAATTTCTATTACTTTAGATTTATTCATAGTCGATTTGGTATACTTTAAGTCGGCATATGTGTTAATTATGTATTAATGGGTACACTAAATTATTTACTTTTTATTTTCATAATTGTATATAGATATATCAAATACATGTAAATTTATCCAATTTACACTGAGTTAAAATATTTCAAAATAAATATCTAATATTACGAAGGAGAAAAAAATTTAAAAAAAATATAATTATATTAGTGTACACCTTGAGAAAAGTACATATGTTTTATAGAATGAAATTATTAACTACATGTGTATCTAAATAATCAAATGCCAATTTTAAGTACTATACAAAAGGATATAAATAAGTATGAATGATATAAATGTATAATTTTTATTTTAAAATAATATAATAATTGCAATACAATAACTATAATATCAATATAGTAATAATTACCTGATGATAACAATAATTTATAACAAATACAATTTATTTTATATTATTAGATTTCACTTATTACTAATTATTATCATCTTCAGGTTTGCACACTGCTGGCTATCCAACAAAATTTTTTTCCGTCCAGCATAAGAATTTTGGCTTTAGGGTTGTCCATATTTAATAGATAAAATTTTTTAATTTTCTTCTCAGACAAAAGTTTGCGACAAAGAAAATTTAGTTTGCCAGACGCTGGGGACAAATTGTCGCTCAGATAAATTCTTGATTCAATGGTACCACCTATGATTTTATTTAGCAATAACGGTTTGATTTGTGGTAATTTTTCATGATGGTGTCACGTAATTGCACGGAATTCAATTTTACTATAAAGTATTTTCTATGTTTTATGTAACAGCAATGATTAATATCAGAGAGGCTAATATCCACTCCAACAAATTTGGCCATTTTGATTGTGTTTTCACGTATCTTTTCGATGGTACAATTTAATGCACTTATTAAAATATCCGATCGATTTAAGCGTCTTTCCAACATGTTGTTCTTGTATTGAAGTTGATGATATTTGTTCTCATACGCTTAATCTGCATTTTTGACACAAGAGTAACAATTAGCAACATCCGATTTAATATTAGCAATATCAGTATTGACTTCTTTACGAAAATCATTAACCATCTGGACCACTTTAGTTTCTAGGTTTAAAAATCCGTTATCCATTCGATGCTCAATATTTACTTTGGTATCCTCAATTTTATTTTCTATTGAAATTTTAATTTCTTCCATTCGTTTGATAATGTCATTGTTAGTATTTTCACCAACTCCAATGCCTTTTTTACAATCATTACACAAAAATTTAGAAATATTTTTACGAATGGCATTTAATAATTGTTCAGTGACACCAGCACACTTGTTATGAAAGTAAAGACCACAACTTCCACATCCAATACTAGGATTAGTTTTTGTTATATTCGTGTGGCAAATAGGACACTGGACAGAATTCTTTGGTGACATTATGAGAATGTATTAATTTATATTATTTATTTATTAGGAGTATGTGTGAATAAATGTAGATTTGTTTTTTTATATTAATTAGATGTTGGGTTGAAACTAGTTAAATTTTAACTTTTACACATTTTAATAGTAAAATACAGTATTATTTTCTTTTCACCAAAAATATTATTAATTAATGTATTTGTGTGCGTAAATTATTGTATTGTTTATTTATTTTGTTTTATTTTTTTTATCCATCAAGTTGACAACACTAAATATTTCTTATATGAATCTTTCAAATTCCTTTTATCCACAACATTCTTCCCTAAATGTTACTTTTAAGATCTTTACTCTTACATATATTCTGTCCTTCATATGTATATATCATGATATATATAAATGGAAACACATGTAGATTTATTCTGTTTTAATTTTTAGTGTCAATTAAATGTTGTGTTGAATTTTAATTTATTTATATTTATTTCACTTTTGCGGATTGTAATATACGTTAATATGAGAAAAGTAATATTTAAAGTAGTTAAAATATCATGTATGTTTTTTTTTAGCTTGTCTTAATACCAAGTCCATGTGAGATATTCCAGTCAAATTTATTTTGTTAAAGTTTTTCGGGATTATTATCAAAACACACTTATATTTATATTCAATAAACTCAGAATTAAATAATAATCACTTTTTTACATAAATCATATTTTATAATTCAAATTATTTAATATTTTTAAAGATTTTTTTTTGCTTTTGCTTCACGACCGCGAATTTTTCTCAACCGCACATATTGACGTTGCACAGTGGGGCAGAATGGAAATTTTTTGGAAATAAATCTGGCGTTTCTAATCGGCTGATCCGATCCCGATCGGATCAGCCGATCCCGGCTATGGCGTGAGCGTAGCCAAGGAGTATTCGAGTTTAAGTTTTGAAGATGAACCCCGCAGATGCCCCAGGGACGGAGCTGTGGCGGCTCAAAGTAGGGTACCTACGACATGTAAAATTTTTAAACTTGTGCCATTTTTTGTTCTTCACCCAAATACAAAGATTTTTATATTTTCTGAAAGCGCTCGACGAAAAAACATGCTTGGACATACTACTTATCTCTTATACTTAATATCCGAGTTATAGGCATTTAAAAATTTAGTGATACAAAATTTACCATACCTTGGTCCGCCTTTTTTTTTTTGAATACCGGGCGTAATTTTGGACCAAATGGACTCAAAACAAAAAATTTCAGATCAATATCATTTACAGAAAATGTTGCCACTGCCGTCCTTCCGAATATGACCTATTTTTTATCAAAACTTCAACTTTGGGCGACATGTTCTAAAATCCCAAAGCTGGGATCAGAAAACTGAAAGCAGTTTTGGAAACCTCAATATGTTTTCTATTTACTCCAAAAGTATTTTCCCAGCCCTGAAAGAAATGTGGACCCTATGGGCAAAAATGTAAAAAATCCCATTTTTGGGATTTTCATTCCTATTTTTGGGAATTGCGGGATGCCCTTTGACGTTTTCATTTTTTTGCATTTTCTTATTTGAAATGACAAATTTAACAAGCGTTGAAGATTTCATTGAGTTTTGTTCATAAATAAAGATTTTGTCATATATTACATATTTGTTAAATTTCTAAAACTATGATTTATATCAAAATTTTTATAGGGTCGCAGATAGCTACAACAATTTAGTCCATATTTATCCCTTAATATCTTTTTTAGTCAGATATGGAAATTCTTGACCCTTTACAAAAAATTTCAAGCCAATATCCCACCGAAATATAAAACACAATTTAATACAATATCATCAGTTAGTATAATAGCTTTTTTATTTGAACTGTTTATCTTAAACATAATACAATTAATTCTTACAACCTACTTATATAGTTAATTCCTAACACTACTTATTTTCTATAAAATAATCTGTCATATCGGCATACATATCCTGAGGGTAATATAAGTCCTTTAAATCTTCCTCGTTTTGAGATGATAGAGTTTCATAACAAATCCATCTTTTCCGCATAGTTGAAAGAACAGGATCAGAAGATAGAAGTAAACTATTAAAAATATCTTCATTCTGTGATTGCCTGGAGCATTTTCTTAAGCTGAAAAGTTGATCATGCTTAAAATCTCGATTCCTCGCTTCCTGGGCTTCTTCTGTTAACTCTCCAAGTGGAAGAATATTCGATTCAATTATTATTTGACCATGACACAATACTTTGTGTACTGTTGGTGTTAGTTCCCTCCATGGATACAGAGATACAAGTAATTTAGAAATTTCAGATGTATATTCCCCAAATCGATTTCCATTAATTTTATGTTTACTATTCAGTGCCATTAAAATAGTGTTAACTCTTCGAAGCAACTCCTTGTCGATTCCAGTTATTTTTGAAGTAATTTCAAAATTACGAAAAACCTTCTCGCCGTATTACCGTCATTTGTACTACCGCAACTTGGAAGTGGTTTGTCGATGTTTAATCCCATCTGAACTTTAAATTCTTCTTGGATTCTGCTTTTTTCCGCAGCTCTCAGTTCTTTCAATTCTTCATTATTTTTTGTTGATTTAGTAAGATTCTCTGGCACACTTCTATATTTGAGGCCGTATGCTATGTGTAAAAAGTAATCCAAAAATCGTATTCTGGCATGAAGTGGTGAAATTCCGAAAGACATGACTTCTTCATTAATACTTCTGCTTTGTCTATATTTGAGAATTGCGACTTTTTCTCATTACATATTGAGCATCTCCAGAAGGAAGAAGTTTCTGTTATGGTATTGCTGACCTTTCCATCAATCATTGTTAAGCTTAGCTGATATGATACGTTAATAGAGAATTCCTTTATTTTTTATGCAAATGAGCTCCAGTGCATTTATTTCATCTTTTAAATATTCCACTAAATCTTTTGTTGTTTTCTTTGAATCCTTTATATATTCTAATCCAATGGGTCTACCGGAAGATATATGGATCAATACAACTCCGGAACCCGGAGTTGTATTGATCCATATATCTTCAAATGAATTTCCGATGCTTGACGATGATGGATTAAGGGAATATGAACGAATGGCACTAATGATGACATAAATACACTTTTGTAGTCTGCTAATGTCCGACTTCCACAAGCTTGTTTGTATTCTGGAAGTGCTGATAAACCGTCACATCCCCACTTACACATTAAGACAACATCACAGTTATGAATTTTCCTTAGTTGGTCTTCTGAAACGTCTGACACAATTCTTGATGCTGTGTTTTCGAGCAAAGATGATATATCAATACAAGCTTCCACATCATTAACAGCAATAGGTGATGGTAGGATAGCTTGTTTTTTTTTCCTGGATCTCCTTGTATGATGGTAATATATTGTGTCCTTTTTCATGGAGAGCTTTCCTTAATATTTGGTACTTATGTCGACTGAGACCCAGTTCCAACATAAGCGCTATTGCTTCCTCTTCAGTAAAATTTGATTGTGATGTTGGAGTTGGTATACTTTCCACAATTCGCTTAAGTCGTTTTGGTGATGCATTAGGAAGAATAGTTGCAATATGTACGGCATCCATAGGTTGGTTTTCCTTTTTCAGCATTTCGTTAAATGTATCAGCAATTTCCTCATTTGAGATTGAAAAAAGTTTTTGTGTGACCCTCTTTTTTTTGACCTTGAACATAAATCTTCGTATGACTTGCAAGGCGCTCCTGCTGAGTAGTAGTTTCCATCCAACTACAAAATTTTAATCGAAATTTCTTTTGATTTCCATCCACAGACTTAATTTTTACATCAAAAAGTTTTCAATTTTTGATATGCCTGTTTTGTCTACTTTTCTACTATTGTAGTTTTTATATAATTTGAAATGTCTTCAATTCTTTCTGACCCTTTTGAAGATACACTCCATAAAACGGAACACAACTCTTCGTACTTTAATGTAATCTTCATTGTAGATTTATTAAATATGGTACTTAAAATCTGAGAAGTTTACATATATACCAATTCTTGTCATTTCCGATACAGGTATTCCAAAGTAAAAAATTACGAACTGTCTACCTATTAACATTTAGGACTATATTACTATAACCTGTAATTCAGTCATTGATATTTCTTATTAGTGAATGAATCTGAATATTTTTACCTACATGATCATAAACGAAACAGAACGAAATGATCTGTCGAAAAAATTTAGGTAAAAAATAGTTATAAATTTCTAAAAATTTAAGCATAATAGGACCTTTCAATTATAAGGATAAGCAAACAAATAGAAAATAGGTAAATATAAGATTTAAACATGTTCTGTCCTATTTAATACTAAAATATGAAAAATATGAAATTAAAGGATACAGGTTTAAATGAACATATTTTTGAATGTAATTGAGATATTGGCTTGAATTTTTTTGTATAGGGTCGAGAATTTCCATATCTAACTAAAATAGATATTAAGGGATAAATATGGACTAAATTGTTGTAGCTATCTGCGACCCTATTAAAATTTTGATATAAATCATAGTTTTAGAAATTTAACAAATATGTAATATATGACAAAATCTTTATTTATGAACAAAACTCAATGAAATCTTCAACGCTTGTTAAATTTGTCATTTCAAATAAGAAAATGCAAAAAAAAATTGAAAAGGTCAAAGGGCATCCCGCAATTCCCTAAAATAGGAATGAAAATCCCAAAAAATGGGATTTTTACATTTTTGCCATAGGGTCCACATTTCTTTCAGGGCTGGGAAAATACTTTTGGAGTAAATAGAAAACATATTGAGGTTTCCAAAACTGCTTTCAGTTTTTTGATCCCAGCTTTGGGATTTTAGAACATGTCGCCCAAAGTTGAAGTTTTGATAAAAAATAGGTCATATTCGGAAGGACGCAGTGGCAACATTTTCAAAAAATAGGACAAGTTTTTTACGCCAAAGCGTTCTGCGTAAAGATACCTTTTAGAAAACTATAAAATTGTTATATGTTCTTAAAGAAAATTTTATTTTATTAATAAAAGAGTTAAGACACATTTTGGGCAAAAAACGGCAAAAATCTAAAATTTTTTGATATTTTAAATTAAAAAACGTATATTTTTGGATCTGTAAATGACATTGATCTGAAATTTTTTGTATATTATTGGAAATTTTGTTGTCTAACTAACAAGAAATTGAGTCCATTTGGTCCAAAATTACGCCCGGTATTCAAAAAAAGGCGGACCAAGGTATGGTAAATTTTGTATCACTTAATTTTTAAATGCCTATAACTCGGATATTATAAGAGATAAGTAGTATGCCCAAGCATGTTTTTTCAAGATCTCGTCAAGCGCTTTCAGAAAATATAAAAATCTTTGTATTTGGGTGAAAAACAAAAAAATGGCACGAGTTTAAAAATTTTACATGTCGTAGGTACTCTACTTTGAGCCGCCACAGCTCCGTCCCTGGAGCATCTGCGGGGTTCATCTTCAAAACATTAACTCGAATACTCCTTGGCTACGCTTACGCCAAATTTTATCCCGATCGGATCAGCCGTTTAGAAATGCCAGATTTATTTCCAAAAAATTTCCATTCTGCCCCACTGTGCGTTGCCAGACTATATTCTATTTTCTATTAAAGATATACATATATCATTACTCCTTGATTTAAATCCAAAAATGTATCGCTAACAAAGTAGCGGGCAGCGAGCTAGTTCTAACATAAAAATTAAATTTGTGTTTTCAAACGAAAAAAATCAAATCAAAAATTATGAATGAAAATGCTGATAAAAGGGTTCCAAATGAAGAATATCAGATGAAGCACCAATAAGACGTTGTCCTGCTGCGAATACAATTTAAATGCAACGACGGTTTTATATGTAATATTGTGAAATACACAACAAATTTTCTTTCTAATATTTATTATTTTTCAATTTTAGAAATTTCATTTTTACAAAATCCATACTCTAAACAAACAAAAAAATATTGTGTTTGTTACGGTTGCTGCCTAAACGCTCTCACCTTACTTATTACATCATGGACTAACTAGTACGAGAACAGACATATTGTAATTTGAATGAATGAAAATTATAAATAAAATTTTAATGTTAGGACATCTATTAGTCATTAAATTTAGCTGGCATATTAAATATATAAGAATATATGCTTTCAAATGTTATATTAAATCACAGAAGTTGAATTTTGATTATAATGTTCGTCGATAGCAGGTGAACTTAAATTTGGTGGTTCAGCATTTTCAACTAAATTTTCGATGGAACGATATACGGATTCGTTCTGTGGATGTATTGATTGCGACATTCTTCTTCCTAGTGTTGAAGATCTGAGAATGGTTATAACATCTTCAGCAGTATATGGGCGTTCGTTTAATGTTCGTGATGATCTACTATTAGAACTTGCTCGAGCTGATGATGTCCTTTCATTTTCCTCTCTCAAACGACGTTTATTTACTATTTGTTTGCGTCCTAAAGAAAGACTGCGTCCATAAAGTAAATTAAGTGAAGGTCTATTTTCAATTTCAATGGATTCACTTGTATTATTTTCATTTGTAGTTTCAGAACGGCTAGACAAGACCGATGGATTTGATTGGCTTTCATCTTGAATTGGGAGAGTTGGCCTGGATCTTTCGGATTCTCCCAAAATGCTAAAAATTAAAAATTATAAATGTGATAATTGCAGTTAATTTGTAATAGGTATGTTTTAACATTTACCGCCTAACACTGCGTCTTAAACTCTGACGTAACATTTTTGCTAACCTGGCACCTGTTGCTGTTGTATATGATGGTGGTGGTGTATATTTGGGTGGTGCGTCGTCTTGACATTGCCCGATTACAGAATTTTCATTGTTATCGTTGCGATATCTTGAATTCATTATATTTCTATTAGTTATTGGTATACCACCTTCTACTTCATCCAAAGGTCTATAAAGCATCTGAATTCTCTGAAAATACAATATTATTACATATAACTGGTTGATATTTATTTTCAACTTACGTCTAAAATGTCAGGAGGTCCCGAAGTTAAATAGCGGTATATTTGTACAATTGCTGAGATAGGTACCAAAAGTAAAAAACCTATTTGTGTTAAAGCACCCACTTTTCTCGACCAGTAACTAAAATATGATTTCCCACGCCAATAGTATAATTCACTAGTCATTGAAGTTTTATATTCAATTACAGCCAGTGTTATGAGGCCAATGGGAAGCAAAACGTTCCACGAGAGTGCTAAAAATGCAGAAATTGATCCACACATTTTTAAGTCGTTTACAAGATCATCGCCGTTATATGGACGTCCGCGAATAAGAAAAACTCCAAAAATTTCTGCAGCCCACAAAACCGGAATGAACCAAGCTCCGCCTAATAAAATATCCATATAATGAAGTAAAGTTATACCTACTTCCGTAGCAAAAGGAATGCTTAACAGAAGACCTGTTACACAACTCAGCAATACAGCGCTTGTTGAATTTCCCAAAGCACAAGAAATAGGTTTCCACATAACACATAACTGAGATACGCCAAATATTAGTAATGTTATAAATATAATTGATGTCCAAATCCATGAAATGTTTTCAGTAGAAATTGCTAATGCGGCTGGTACTAATTCAGTGACAAAGCGTAAAACTTGATAACCACTCACATTTTGAACATCTGAACGACGTCTGTACACTTCTCCGATTAAAGTCGAATAATGTGGTACAAATTTGGTGGGATATGAAATAAGGTCAGCATTAGGAGAAGATTTCAAAGAAAATATTGAGGAGTAATAATCCGGACTTTCTGAAAAGAATAATTAAAATAATATTTGTTTAATGTATTTTGAGGGACAACATTATTCAAAGTCATTTATCTTCGAAAGCACAACTTAAGTTTATGAAATTTTAAGTTAAATTTAATTAAATTTTACAGCTTTTAACCATTTTATTCAATAAACGTTCGATTTTACGAATTACCCTTTTATGAATAAAATATACTAAGATTCGTTTATCTGGGAAACTAATAAAGCTAGTTTTTTCTTTTGAGCCAATAATCAAAATAGTTAATGAAAATTTTTTTAGCATTTGGTGCGATAAAATATTGTGTGTTTTTTCATATTTCTAATAGTATAGTCGAAAATTTCAATAGTTATATCACTAACTATTGTCACTTTGTAAACATTTGTTTTGATGCAACGCATTAGAAATAACAATAAAATCGATTAAGTTTGTTATTCTTGAAATATAATTTTCTGAATCTTCAATAATAATAAAATCAGCAAAATTTGATAACTAATGAATATAAGAGCAAAATCCGAGACAACCTATGAAATTTCATCAAAAAGGCATAGGTAAATTAGCAACAACACTGAGATGTATGTGTGGATGTATTTGCACGCTAAATAATTTTTGCACAAGTTGACGATTTTGTATCCGAATTCCGTCCAATATGGAAGGTTGCTTCCATTATTCGTGACTTCTTAAGGGTGCATAAATAAATAATGGAAGGATTAATATAACAAAAGCGGTGGCGTTGACATTTAAAGCTATTGGGAGTTTAAAAAGGGTGTTGACTTTTTTGTATTATATTATTATTACTATTATTATTATTATTACTATTATTATTATTATTATTATTATTATTATTATTATTATTACTATTATTATTATTACTATTATTATTATTATTATTATTATTATTATTATTAATACGTATTATTATTTCTATTATTATTATTATTATTATTGTATTTTTTATACCGATTTATATATTATTTACTTTACGTAATATTTCAATTATATAGTTTGAGCTTATAATTTTAATTTAAAATTTTATTATCAATTAAATGTATTTTTTTTCAAAAGTAAATGTTTGTTGAACTTATTTTATATGTTTTCTCTTAAAAAAAATATTTGAAATGCAGGACAACACTAACGCGTGAAAATTATGAAGTATACAAAAGGTAGAGAAAATAAAAAAATTATTGTTGATTTCCTGCACGTGGGACACCCTGCCGCTAACCAACGAGAAAATGACGACCGATCATGGTCGGTATAACCCCAATATCGGCGCAGAATAAATGTCCGCAAAATCAAGTGGCCCTCCAACTTCACTGTGGGTTGCCCGCTGGCCCGATAAGCCGGGCGGAAAATCAAACTCATCAAAGAAACTACAGAAAGAGAATAAGGACTGGTATTCTGATGACGGATAAAATAAAGAGATCGCTAATAGGTTTCAGCCCTATATCTGAGCGTGTCATAAGAACCAAATACCACAACATCACCATCTTCCAATGTTATGCTCTAACAGATGGAGACGAAAGCGAAGTAAAAAATGCTTTCCATGAACATAAGACGCTGAAATTACAAGCGCAAATAAAAGCAACATAAATCGTACTCGGCGACATGAAAGCGAAAGTTGGAACGTAAAACTCCAACCTACGCTGTATAATGGGTAACCACGGCTTAGCGGGCAATCACAACGTTAATGACGAACGTATTAAAGACTTATGCGCCCAGCATCAACTTTTCATTGGTGGAACGAAATTCCCACATCGTAACATCCACAAGTATACATGGGAATCCCCGGATGGCATAACTCGTAATCAAATTGATCTCTTCCTTATCAGTAGGAAATTTTTCGGGTGCCTTATGGATGTCAAAACCATACGAGGGGGCTGACATGAAGCTTCGACCAAGGGCTAATTATCACCAGGGCAAGCCCAATGGCAAATTGAACCTCAATCGTCTGCGAAATCCGGAAATTGCAGCGAATTTATTCAATCTCACATGTTCCAGAATGGAAGGGCAACCGCAATCTTGGGCATATTTTTTACACGAATGTCATGAGAGTGCTCGTATAGTTTTGGCCGTTTTCTAGACCATGGATTAGCGAACATTTGGGAAAATGATGCAGGAAAAGAAACCAGGCAATACGCGATGAATACAAAGAGAGTGAAGAGATCAGTGCGAAACGACAAGCGGCAATACATGAACCAAATCGCACAACAAGCAGAATTCGCCTTTTTTAGCAGAAATAAGCATGATGTTTATAGGGCTGTCAGAAAACTCAGTGGCGAACAGATAAACGTAATTTTTCCGGACTACCCCAATACAATCAGGTGACATGTATCTGGATACTCAACCACATGCATTCGTAACCACGTACATTCTGCTAATCATACAGGAATATGGGCATTCTGCAGATTTTCCCGCTGAATGGAATGAGGGCATAATAGTCACAATACCGATAAAGGGAAACCTAAACCACTGTCGAAACTGGAGGGACATAACACACTCAATGCCATTCAAAAAGTAGTAGCTTTTATAATCCTAGACCGCATGATTGACACCCTAGAGTTGACCCTGCGCAGCGAACAGACAGACATTAGGGCAAATAGGTATTGTGTGGACCATATTAATAGCCTCAGGATAATTATTAGAACAGTCTGTCGAATGGAATTCAACGCTCCTTCTTGCGTTCGTCGATTTTGAACGCGCATTCAATACCAACTTCACGATTTGGATTACGCAGATGACTTATGCTTGACGTCACATACGATCTCAGAAATACAATCCAAATTCAGTGAACTGGAAGGAAACGCATTGGCAGTCGGTTTGAAAATCAACATCAGAAAAACTAAGATCATGCGATATCAACAAACATCACAACACCTGTAAAGCTTACTGGCAACACCATAGAGGATGTCGACGAATTTTGCTATCTGGGCAGTATTATCAGCAAAAATGAAGGAGCCAATGCCGATGTGATGAGTAGAATAAACAAAGAAAACACAAGATTTGCATTTTCAACACCAGTGTTAAATCCGTACGGGTGCGAGACATGGAAAGTAAGCAGTTCTATAACAGGCAAGCTACAGGTGTTCTTAAATAAATACCTTAGGTGCGTAATGGTGATATTCTGGCCAATACGTATTCGTAACAATGATCTACTCTCTATCTGCAACGAGGAGCCAATTGACGTTGAAGTCCGAAGAAGAAAATGGCGCCGGATTGGCCATATCCTCAGAGGAGAAAACTCAGATATTGCTAAAGGGAGCCTGCAATGGAACCCGCAAGGTAAATATACATATATGACATAAAATATAAATTTTCTTGTGTGTGGTAGAAGCTCTCTCTTACATATTAACCTTCGCGAAGGCTAGTACTCTTGTAGGGAGGAGCACGGCCTAGTCCAGGAACCCTGGATTCACCAAGAAAGGGTGAGTGGACTAGGCATTAAAAGCTGTAAGCTAAGATTCGATACTGTATAGTAGCGAAAAGCAAATGGGGGCTGATGCAAATGCCCATCACACTGTCTGGAGTAGCTCGGACGTAAACGCTAGAGGTGAGTCAATCTTTAACTTAATTCTAAGCAATAATCTTGATATTCTAAACTAAGTTTCAAACAGAAGGGAAGTTCTTGATATTACGCTGGTTAGTTCAACGAAACATGATGGCCCAAAGCCCTTTACAAACAGTAGACGAACAGATTGGGGAATGCAAATAGAGCTAATCTCACGTTCACTCCAGGATTTACCGATCATAAAAAAACCGATCGGACATAGAAAACGCGGTTGAGACCATAAATCAAGCTTTCAAACACGCGACTTCACAGTCTTGCAAACAGAACATGCATAAAGGCAGATGCAGGCCCCCATGGTGGTCTGCAAACATTGCGAAATCTCGTAAAGCGTTTAACGAGGCAAAGAGAACAGGAAACTGCATTTCTTACAAGACCTCGGTAAATATTTTTGTGTAGCGGCGTGTAGGTAGTTGGACTACCAGTAGCCAAGAGACGTTAGAAGTTTTAATGGCCACTAACTTTCCAGACTGTCAATCTCCGGCAAACAGGATTGTCATGCAGTTTACAAATCTCCCAACTGATACAGGAATATCCATAAATGAAAATAGGATCAACCGGTCCTGGTGGTGTTATACCTGCGGATGTGCAACACAATGCTGTCTATTTCATGCCTTGGCTAACGCGGATATATGATGCCTGTCTAAAATGGTCTTATAGATATATTCGAACCTTGGACCAAGTGCACAGTGGTCTTCATTCCAAAAGGAGGAAAGAAATCACACACCAAAGGATTTTATACTAATTAGTCTATCTTCCTTTCTTCCCAAAACTCTGAAAAGATCAAACCTAACCATTTATCAGCGTCTCAACACGCCTACATGAAGGGAAAATCGGCTGAGACTGCATTACACTCGCTAATATGTCATATTGAAAAGACAATAACGCAAGGGGAATATGCACTTGTTGCATTCTTGGACATCGAGGGGGCTTTCAACAATGTTCACCCTGAGTCGATAACAACAGCCCTAACCGGTATCCATCGTAAACGGAACTTGTTCTATTTATGAAGAGGTACAAGATACCCACCTTCACTCTCCCACGATTGAATGGGGTAGAATTTAAGTTATCAGATAGTGCTAAATGTCTAGGAATTATCCTGGATTCTTATACTCGTGTATAAGAGCAATTGGTAAATCATGGGGCATAAACCCTAAGAATACCAAATGGCTCATTGACATGGTAATCAATCCCATACTACTGTATGGTGCACTAGTATGGTGGAAGTCTGTACAAAAGGACTCACAACGTAAAAGTTTTCAGAGAAATCCTCGTACATCAGCTCACCACCCCAAAGTCTCTTTTTGTCAAGATGGTTACCTATTGATCTAATGGCTCAAGAGGTTGCCCTCAGCTGGGCCATTAGACTCTATATAATTGGCTCGTGGCATATGATTCAGTCAGGTCACTCTCCCATTCTCAATTGTCTAGGAGAGATCCCTGACAATATCGACTATTGCATCGCCAAACCGTCTTTTGATAGATGCTTCTCAGTGAATATAAGGTGTTCACCGATGGCTCAAAATCAAACCATAGTGTAGGCGGTGGCTTTTACATAGCACATTCAGGAAGTCTTTTTCCTTGGATTCCAGGACATCAACAAATTTCTGGTAATACCATCGCGGACTCTCTTGCCACGTTAGGTTCCTCGCTAGCAAGAGAGCATACCGACACTTTTGTCTTTAACCTGCAAACGCTTGATACGTGAAAAACTATATGAGCTTGCGCAATGCAGATGGACGAATGAGCCCACCGGTAGACAGCCAACGATCTTAAAGCCCACAGTGATCCCAAGCCCAAGAAGAGAGTATAATTCCCTTCCTCTGTCATTGTCCCGCCCTAGCTGATCACAGAATGGTTCTGCTAGGTAGCTATTTTCTGCATAACTTATCGGATCTATCAGAGGTCAATATCCAAAAGATAGATACCTAGATTCGTGCGACAAACTGATTTGGTCTAGGAAACCAGGGTGATTAGGTAGAAGTGTACTAATACGCTGACCATTTTTTCTCGTTTCATGTATCACAAAGGGATCAAATACTGGACCCATGTGTGTCTCCAGTGATGAGAGGGCACACTGCAGTATAATTTTACTGCATTACACATTTCAGTAATCAGTAAATTTTTACTGGTTACTGAAAAAATTCAGTATTCAGTATATCTTTACTGGTTACTGAGAAATTTTTTAGTATTCAGTAAATTTTTACTGTTTACTAAAAAAAATCAGTATTTAGTAAAATTTTACTGAATTCTGAAAAATATTTCAGTAAACAGTAAAAAATACTGGTAATGCAAATCTTACTGAATACTGAAATTTTTTCAGTAATCAGTAAAATTCTCAACTTAAATGCATTATTAGTAAAAAAATATTATATTTAACTTAAATTTTCATACAACTATTATCATATTGATATCTTTTACTATATTTCTATTAATAATCTAATATAAAATATAATAAATGATTCTAATAAGTTTTTATTGTCCGACAAAATTATATAATATTTGACCTCTTATATAAATTTATACATAGCTAAGTTCTTGTCTTTTGAAAAGATTTACAATCCCAAAAAGTAAAATTAATCTCACTATAGCTACTTGTGATGATATAATATGTATAATATTCAAAAATATGTTGAAAATAGATTTTCCAGTATATTATAAGATTGTAAGGATACTGTTAACACATTTTCAGTAATCAGTAATCAGTAAAAATACTGCATTTTTTATGCAGTAACCAGCAAATTTATTGCAATTTTTTTCAGTAATCAGTAAAATTTACTGATTACTGAAATTGTTTGCTAATTTTTGTGTATTAAAAAAGTTTAAAGAAACAATAATCATCGCATATATAGATGTTGTTTACTTGATTGAAAATAAGAGAAAATAAATTCACCTTTAATGTACATTTGATGAATTTCAAAATATAAACAGGTTTGTGCATGATTTTTATTAAAAAAAATCCTTAAGATAATGTGCAGAGTTGTCCCAAAGTTTACTTACAAAAGTACTGACAATTTAAACAAATTGACCGAGAAAAAAATATCAGTAAATGTGCAGACTATTCTGTTAAATATCAAAAAAAATATAGTATTCGTATAATTTTCTGAAGAAGTTACAAAAACAATTCTTTTCATATTAGGCGTGTTCGCGTACTTTCCAAAAATATCCAGTAACTTTATGATAGAAGGAAATTTTTAATTAACTCCCAATCAATAAATACTTAAAAAAAAGTAAGCTAACGCGCGTACTATTTAGTAATGCCAATTTGTTAGTAAATAAAAATCGCAGATATTTTATAAAAAAAGATAAAGTTAAAATTAAAAAAATAACTTTATCTGTGTAAAATACATTTAAAACAAAGGCTTCTAATATTAATTAATGTTTTATTGCGTTGTGTATTTCGTTTTGTATGTTTTAATGTCTGTTGTTTTTATTGCCTTGTGTATTTTGTTTCATTTTTTATTGTGTTTTATTTCTTTTGGCGTTGTTGTTTCTTTTGTTTTGCTATTGATGAAATAATGATAAAGTCGGAAATATAAAATAAATATAAATTTTATAAAATGAATGAAAAAAAAATAAGTTGAGTTATTTTTGTATTGGGTGTGCGATATACCCAATACAAAAATAACTCAACTTATTTTTTTTTAAGAAAAGGAAACAAATTTTTTTACAAATTCTATACAGTGAACAACTACAAAATACACTTATTTTTTTTTTCAGAGATAAACAAGCATCTTGTGCATTGTTTATACTTAAACTTAAGGCTTAAATAATATAAAAACTCAAAAATAAAATTTTGATTTGTGTCACTTTTGTACTTGGTGTGCGATACTTTAAATACATTATGGTGAAGGGTATAGAAGATTCCTACAGGGCAAAGTAATTTTTTTAGGAATTAAAATCTTAGCAATAATTTATATTAATATAATTTAACAACGTATATCGCAATATAATCTAATGTTTTAAGAAATAAACTAAAAGAATAAAATATTAAGTTAAAAAATAAAACATACCACCACCATCAGTGGTGATAGAGTTTATATATGTAAGACTTTGTCATTCCGTGTGTAACACCAAGAAATATTAATATGAGACTCAACAAAGTATATATATTATTGATCCGTATGAAATTCTGAGTCGATTTAGCTATGTTCGTCTGCGTAAAACACGCTCACGTTGAAAAGAAACTATGGAACAGTTTGGCATTAAAAATCACCAAAATCGGTCTAATAGGTTCAGAGATATGAGTAAAAATTTTTTTGTACGTGTATTTACTTTTTTTGATTATTTGATACTTGTTAGGATTTAGTACACACCTTTTTTACACGCTTGTGTAGGGATATTTTTCTAAATTCTAACGAGTAAAACCGCTAACGGTATCGGCTTAAATATTGTTCGTCACTTTCTGCTATTAAAATATAGCATTAGCTTCCTAATCGCTAACCTATACGTCTCGTTTACTTCATCCACAAACACAAGGTCATATTTAATAAATATTTTTATTAAAACAAAATTTAAAAAAAAACACTTTTCGTTTTATTTCACGCACTAACATTTTGGTCCAATCGAGCCGGATTTAATTTGCCGCTAATAAGTACACCACAAATTAATTGGTAATCTTTTGTTTTTATTTGTTTCTTCAAGATCGCCATATTTATTTGGACATTTTGCAAAACATCATCGGAGAATTTTAATTTTGGAATAGCAAAACAATTAATAAGGTGCGTACTTGATTTTAAAAAAGTGCAGTGAATATTTTATAAAAGTGTGCAATTTTTATTTTGTTTATTGAAATATAACATACAAATATATTACTTGTGTTTTTTGCAGTAAATCGCTGTGCCAACCCCAATTTAATTTGTCATTTGTTTTAATCTCATTTACTACTAAGTAAATTATCAACTGCGCGTTTGTTTACGTGGACGGACAAAATTATAGAAAAGAAAATAAATTATTTTAGAAATTTGCTCATTTTGTGACAAAAATAAAATTTTACGCGTCGTGAACGGAAAAAAATTAAATTAACAAAATTTATTGTGGCTTATTGAATAAAAAACAATTTGGTGTAACAGAAGTGTGTTTTGTTGTGCTTTAAGTAAATACATAAGCTTTAGTATTTACTTGTTTCTTCTTTTTTTTCGTTTAATTTTGACCAAATTTAATTGAAATAATTCAAATTTAATTTATAATTTTTTTTTTTTTTTTTGATATCATCAATAAAAATTTTGATTTTTTATAAAAGTTTCAAACTTTTAGTCAATAATAAATTAAATTTTATGTTTTAAACTTTCAATTTGAATAGAAGAAAGACAAGCCATTTCTATTACACCACTTGATCGCTTTATTAGAGCTTCGGATTCAGTTATTAGTTTTGAGGCACATTATAGAGCACTTGACGGACTCAAAACTGATTACTATAAAGAGAATTTGAACAAATTGTGGGATGCGGCTCAGTCGACTTATGACTTATATTTAGATTTCTTGACAACTTCTGAGGACACTGAACCTGGTGACATTGAGGTGTCTGCCGCCAAATTTCAAGCAACATTTGATGCTTTTGTTAAATGTGCTTGTAGCCTAGATAAAAAAAATTCAATTCTCTCTCGCTTGTAATTCAACTGATACGCCAGTAAAGAATCCGAAACCTTGTGACGGTCAATTGACTTTACCACCCTGCGACGTAGTTGAGCGATTACCTTTCATGGCCCGCCTTTCGGGATTTGTTTACGCCCTTATACATAAATAGCTCACGTCTTACTGACATTGAAAGTTATGTCACTTGTTAAGTAAGACTAGTGGCGACGCACCTTTTTTTCTTTTTATGCGTGCAGCGTATTCCTGATTACACTGTGACCTTTTCTTACGGAAAGGACCCAAACTTTAGAATGTCTTCGTGATATTCGGGAAACGCCTCAGACAAAGAAGTCTACAATACAAAAGGTGAATACTCATCATGCCCAAACTGAAAGCAATTCTTATAGTGCAAGCGATTCAGAAATCTTTCCTTTTCGGAAAGATATTCTACGATTAGGAAAAATCATTGTTGTCTTAATTGTTTGTCACGAACACATGGGGTTAAGAATTGTACAAGTGCTCATAGCTGTTCAATATGCAAGAAAAGGCATAATACCTTGCTCCATAGAAGTTCTTCATCATTGGATGAAGCGACTACTAGTTCCAATACAGGCACCAGTTCAGTTGCGGCTTCGCCACCCACTAACTCTAGGTCTGTGGAATCTTCAGCACCTACTTCCAACAAGAATAATGCAGGTCCTTCTAATCGACAAGTGTTCCACGTGTCTGATAATCGTACTTTACTTTTAAGGACTGCTATGGTGAATCCCCGGATTCGGGATTTTTAAATGAATCCCGGAATCCCGAAAAATATAAATAAATTTTCGAAAATCTTAATAATTTATCGACAAAAATAACATTTTCTATTTCATATTACAATATTTATTTAAGTATGTGTTTACTAATACAGAAAGCTTTTCCAAAAGTATTTTGTGAAATTTTTGGAAAACAAATTAATTCAAAGTACTAAAAAAAATAAAATAGTTATTTAAATACAGTGCTTTCTAGATACATCACTCATGTGACCAACCGTCTTGAGTGTTAATGATATATGAATATTGATTATAATTTTACAAACAACTTGTTGTATAAAATACTTTATAAAATTATTTTTATTTAATCGTTTTAGTTTTGAAGTTTTATTATGTAGTGTCAAATATTTTCAATTTTGAATTCTCACTCCAAATAAATTGTTCAACCCTTGAATATTAAATATATTAAAAAGCTTTGTGTTGTAACAGGTTATGGGCCCATTTTAGCCATAACAAAATGGATATTTTAAAGGCATCGTTTACAAAACTAAATGGTAATAATTACAATTACAATTTTGAAGCGTGAAAAGCTGTGGAACTGTGTCTCAGAAGCTCCACCAACACTTACTACAGCCGATTGGAATAAGCAAAATGACGAGGCTACAGCAATCATTGGTTTGTCAGTGGAAGATCCGCAATTGTTTTTAATTAAGAAAGCTAATTCAGCACATGAAGCTTGGAACATTTTAAGGTGTCATCATGAGAAAGACACATTGGGGTCCAGTGTTCGGTTGATGCGTAAGATATGTGGATTGCGTTTTTCCATGGAACGTGATATTTCCGAACATATAATGGAAATTAAAGTTTTGTTTGAAAAGCTGGAGGCTTTTGGTGAACAGTTGGAGCGATGGCTTGTTGCAATGTTGTTGAGCAGTTTACCATCCTCGTTTGATACGCTGGTTACAGCTTTGGAAGCACGTAAGTTGGATGAGCTGACTTTGAGAGTGGTTGAAACCAGTTTGGTTGAAGAATATCAACGTCAAACAAAGGATGTGCCGTCAAATTCTGCTATGAAATCGACTTCGAGAGATTGGCACAAACAAAAGGTGTGTCATCATTGTAAGTTAAAAGGCCATATTATGAAAAACTGTTGGAAACTTAAGAAAACCAAAACAGAGGGTGCGCAAAAGGCGAAATTAAGTGAATCCAATGAAAATCATAGTGTTTTGGGCTGCCGAATGGTGCTAGCAGCTGGATTTTGGATTCGGGTGCAACGTGTCACATAAGTAATCGAATTTCCATTTTTTTTTCAATTGATAAATCAGTGAAATAGTATGTAACCGTGGCAAGTGGTGAGACTATAACGTCCAGTGGTAAAGGCATGTGCAAAATTGAAATAGTCAACAGCAAAAATCAAAAGCGAGTTGTAGATCTTAAAGGTGTCCTTTTTATTCCTGGTTTTCATGGTAATTTACTGTCAGTCAGTAAGATAATTGAAAATGGATTTCGGGTACTTTTCCACGAATCTTTGTGCAGTATTCATGACAAGTCTGATAAGGAGATTTCAGTTGCAGATAACAGGTATGGTCTATTTGTTATGCGTACATACTGTACTGAAAAGGCAATGGATGCTGAATGTAAAGGAGATAAGTGTCAACATTATTGGCACAGAATTTTTGGACATAGAAATATAGAGGATGTGAGAAAAATGTAAGATGGAAAAGCGGTAAGAGATTTTAATATTATTGATTGTGGTGTTAAAAAGAAGTGTGAAGTTTGTATTAAAAGTAAAATGGTCAAAAGTCCGTTTAGTATTTCAACTTCAAAATCCAAAAAAAGTTATGGATTTAATTCACACAGATATCTGTGGTCCTATGCAGACGCTAACAGCCAGTGGTTTCCATTACTTTCTAACATTTATAGATGACTTTAGTCGATATACCATAGTTTATCTGCTTCGCAACAAATCAGAAGTTTTTGAAAAGACTAAAATGTTCCTTGAAATGTTCAGAAATAAGTTTCAACAATATCCAAAGATTATAAGGTCAGACAATGGTCTAAAGAATTTAAGAAATATTTAGACGATCGTGGTGTTATTACACAATTAACAGTTCCCTATAATCCTCAGCAAAATGGGGTTGCTGAAAGGAAGAATAGATCCTTAGTCGAAATGGTTAGGTGTTTATTGAATGATGCTAACCTTCCTAATTATTTGTGGGGTGAGACTGTACTGACAGCAAACTATTTGCAAAATCGTTTAGTATCAAGTTCTGTTCCAACTACTCCATATGAATTATGGGAAAATAGGAAACCTGATATAGAAAATCTGAAGATTTTTGGTTGAAGAGCATATACTTTAATTCCCAAGGAAAAATTGTTAAAACAAGATAACAGAAGTCAAGATATATATTTGTCGGATATGATAGTCATTCAAAAGGTTATCGATTACTTGATATGGCAACAAATAAGATCGTAATTAGCAGGGATGTTAAGTTCATAGAAAATTCTGAGAAAAATAATATGGAAAAGAATAAGAATGGTTTAAAGAATGAATCTTAGGAGATGTTAGTAGAGACACTGTGTTCTAATGAGAAAAGGGAGTAATGAGAATAAAGAGACTCAGGTTGAGGATAATAGTACCACAAATGATATAGTAATATCTGATGATAATTCGTTTTGTAGTCTTGATGACTTTGTTGAAAACCCAGATGTGGAAAACACAGAATGTCATGGTGCAGGCCCGATTGAGGAAAATATTGAGAAGGAGAATAATGTTAGAAGATCTGCTAGAAGCACTAAAGGCAAGAAGCCAGGCTTTTTGACATTACAAGCAAGTAGTAATAAAATTATACAGCCGAAAACTTATAATGAAGCAGTTAAATCTCCACAAAATAATGAATGGGTTCGTGCTATGTTAGAGGAAATTGATATGTTGAAGAAAACTTAGTAATTGCTCCTCCTAAGGTAAACATAGTAAGTTGCAAATGGACTTATAAAATTAAACTTGATGTTAATAATAATATAAAGCAGTATAAGGCACGTTTAGTAGCTAGAGGGTTTAGTCAGAAATATGGTACTGATTATAATGAAGTATTTGCCCCAGTAGTTCGACAAACTACTCTGAGAACAATGTTATCAGTTGCAGGAGTTAACAAAATGATAGTTGTTCATATAGATGTCAAATCAGCATTTTTGAACGGAGTTTTAGAGAATGATATATACATGAAAAAGCCACCTGGTTTTGAGGAAAAGAGTCCACAACATGTTTGTAAATTGAACAAAAGTATATACGGTCTGAAACAAGCCGCTAATGTGTGGAACAAGACACTTCATAATGTATTATTGAAAGGTGGATTTAAGCAAAATTTGGCAGATACTTGTTTTTATACAAAATATCTCGTCGAGGAAGGGAATATATACCTACTTGTTTACGTCGATGATATTTTGATAGCTGCCAAAAATAAAAGGTTAATCGATGATATTGAAAATATACTAAAGGAAAATTTTGAAATTAATAATCTCAGAGAAACTCGTCATTATCTTGGTTTAGAAGTTATTAAAGATAACAATTTTAATTTTTGTATTCGACAGAACAATTATATCAACAATCTAATTAAAGAATACGGTTTTGAATAATGGATTTAGCTGCAGAACAAAACATATAGATACAAAGAAATATTTTTTAAACAACATATAGATGATGGTCAAATTAAATGCGTGTATTGTCCAAGTGAAAATATGTTGGCAGATATGCTCACCAAACCCCTTAATTCAACAAAACTAGAACGTCATAGAAACAAAGCTGGATTACAAGCCGTTTGAGGAAGGGTGTTAATGATATATAAATATTGATTATAATTTTACAAACAACTTGTTGTATAAAATACTTTATTAAATTATTTTTATTTAATCGTTTTAGTTTTGAAATTTTATTATGTAGTGTCAAATATTTTCAATTTTGAATTCTCACTCCAAATAAATTGTTCAACCCTTGAATATTAAATATATTAAAAAGCTTTGTGTTGTAACATTGAGCTGAACATCGGATGTATGGTTTTTAATGGCCGCTAGGGAACCACTACAAAACTGGTCTTCATCAAGTATAACCATCGTAGTTCCAGCTTTTGCCAAGCTAACAGCAATATTATTTCCAGTTATATATCGTGTCATTTTAACCAAATAAGAGAATAATAACTCGTCATCTTATTAAAAGGTTGACTTCCAGTATAGATTCTGATATACGCATATCTGATAGTATCTATTTATTGTTCTTTTTATACCCTACACAACTTTAGTGGGGAGGGTAAAAGGTTGACTGCCAGTATAGATTCTAATATACCCATAAAAATAGTATCAATTTATTGTAATCTACTGTACCCTACACCACTTTAGTAGAAAGGGAGGTACAAATCAAGTTAAATGCTTTATTATGAAAACTAAATTATAATTTCTTACTTGCTATTTTTAAATATCCGATAGTATCTATGCCTTTTTATTTTTGATATTCCAGCTTGTAAGTTAGTATAGTCATCTTAAGTCTAAAAAATTACTCAATAAATATTGTAATTTGATTTAAAAATAGGCCAAAATATTTAAAATTTTATGATCCTGCTTATTATACCCTTCACCTTCGTGAGAAGGGTATATATAAGTTTGTCATTCCGTTTGTAATTTCTATAATATAATTTTCCGACCCTATAAAGTATATATATTCTTGATCCTTATAGATAGCGGAGTCGATTAAGCCATGTCCGTCTGTCTGTCCGTCTGTCTGTTGAAATTAGTTTTTAGATATCGGCGAGATCCGAATCTTCAATAATTCTATTAGACATGCTTTCGAGAAGATCGCTATTTAAAATCAGCAAAATTGGTCGGTAAATAACGGAGATATGAGCAAAAATCCGAGACAACCTCTGAAAATTTCATCAAAAAATTGTTAAAAAAAGCAACAAAAACACTGTATATAGAAAAAGATGTACACGTGTGTGTGTAGATGTATTTGGTTTTATTCAGCTGTGTATTTTTTTGTACGTTAGGAATCCAAACATACAAAAAATACACAGCAAAAAATATGATTTGCATTTTTTGTTAAAATAAAATAATTTTCCCTTTTGTTTTGCAAATATATTTTTTAATGAATAGAAAAAAGTATTTAAAACGTTTTCAATTATATGAGAGTAGATTGTGAGTTATTGTACAATAATTTTTATGCGAATAATGTAAGTTTGAAATTTAAAACTAACACAAATTTTTTCCAAGTGCTTTTTAAAACAATTTTTTTACGATAAACAAAAACAAAATCTACATCTCGTCAATGTTTACCAGCAATGAATCAGAGGTCGAAGTCGACCGGCTTCGAGTCGGAGCTTAGCCGCCGCCGAACTATATTTAGTTGCTTGAGCCGCCGCCGAAACATTCGGCTTAAATCGACTCAAATTTTTTTAAGATCAATTATGTTTAAAATACACTATGGTGAAGGGTATATAAGATTCGGCACAGCCGAATATAGCACTCTTACTTGTTTTTTTATCAAAAACTATTAAAATTCTCTTATTTAATATTTTATAATTTTTAAACACTTAAACTTCGGGATTTTAAAATCGAAACCCGAAAATCCTTGGGAATTCATTTTTAAAAATTCCGGTTTTCGGTACTTTCAAATCCCGAAAATCCCGGGATTTTTGGGAATTGTGCGTTTATCTGGCCATCCGTAGTTTGTTACAGTTGACAGATGATTGTGAGAGTCAATAACCACTCGTCTCGCAAATTTTACGTAAAGGTATGTACGTTGACGACATACTAACGGGGACACATGATGTTGAAACCGCTTTGATTGCTCGTGATGAACTTAAAGCGGCATTATCATCAATGTCGAAGCGATTAGTTCGAAAACGCTGGGACTCCAATGGAATGCTCATTTAGACGCGTTCTATTTTAACGTGGATCCCAAAGCATGACATTCAAAATATACTAAGCGGGAAGTTTTATCAACAGTAGCTAAATTATTTGATCCAGTAGGTTGGTTAGGTTGTTATAATAGTGTCAAAAATGATAATGCAGAGAATTTGGCAGAATCAGATAAATTGGGATGAGAATCTTATTGAAAAAAAAAATCAGTAAGATTTGCATTACCACTATTTTTTACTGTTTACTGAAATATTTTTCAGCATCCAGTAACCAGTAAAAATTTATTGATTACTGAAATTTGTAATGCAGTAAAATTATACTGCAGTGTGCCCATGTATAATTTTAGGATATTGAAATTATTAACTTACAAATTGAATATATTTTACTCTAACAAAAAACTCGGAAGTCTCAAGATTTTTTTTTATCAAGCCACACTTAGACACGTATGTAGATCTATAGAAGCTAAATGGTTAACATAACACAACTAAGGAGTTTTTTAATACGGGAAAATGATGTAGTACTACACAAGTACCACTTTACACTTATATTTCATATTCAAGAAATTACGTTAGATATGTGATTTCAACTTTTTACCATATCTGTATATATATAATACAACTTATTCATCAAAACATCAAAAATATGCGTTTTTGGCTTCATATACATACATAACTAATTTGGGGGTCAGGCGTTAATGGGTTAAAAATATCTATACATTCAAAACAAGTAGTTTGAATGAATGAAACATCGGTTTTGAATCCTCGAGTTTACATTAATTAGATTAATCAAAATTCTCGCATAAATACAAGTTCCACGCTTTTAAACATTCTACTAGTCTGTCAAGAAAGTAGAATCAATGTATTTGTATACTGAAAGTTACAAGTACAAAAGCGTAGAACGTCTAGACGAGTAGAATGCCTGGACGCGTAGAATGCTTAAAGTAGATCTACTTTCTACTTTTATAAGCGTCACAAGCGGCGCAGATCATGTCAGCTGATTTTGACATTTTATATACATTTTCTAGTGCGTATTTTTCAATTTTAAAAAATTAATATGAGTTTAATGATTAAAAAACTAATTAAGTTTTTTTAAATAAATCAAAAAATTAATGCTTAAAAAGTGTTGCATGCAACTTCAAGCTTTGACGCGCAGACGCATAGTGTGGACCTCCGGCTTAATGTACATTGACGTTTGTTCAGGTTTGTCGATGAATGTTGGTGATCGGGGTAAAAAATAATGGGGTAAAAAAACATTTTTATGATTGTTTTTGATATTTCTCTTTACACTCATTCGTACTATTAATAATATAAAAATAATTATGTGTTTTTTTAAATGAAATCAATAATAGAAATAGAAGAAAGTGATGAGAAAATATTATATATTTATGCGTATACGACCAATGGGTATACAAAATGAATAATCAAAAATATGTTTGATGATGGGTATATAAATTACACACGAAGTCTAAAAAATATATTAAATTTTATAACTTTTCATATTTACCATATGAACCAGGAACATATATGTATCCGAATTCGTTAACAATTTGAATTGAGCAAAGACCAACTAATGCGGATAGACATAATCCAATTAATGTAACTAAAACAACTAAAATAGCATCACTCCGTAGCGTTAATTTAGAAGACTTCTTATGTGTTCGACTTGATATTGCTATAATGGATGTCCCTAAGAGACCCCATGTTAGAAAGGCTTCTTGTGCTGCAGCTGCCCACGATTTTGAATTGACCAGAAATTCATCGAACTCAGTAGAGCTAAACATTTTCTAAAAGAAATTGTAAAATGTAATATTGTAAAATGTAATATAAATATAAATTATTAATTAGGTTTGTAAAATATACACATTTTTGTTGATAAATTTTTAAATAAAACTTACCTGAAGTTTCCCAAAATCAACAACAAATAATAGTTTTACTGCAATAGCTGCTAACAAAAAAATTGGCAGTATTCCAAGTAATAATATAACTTTACCAAAAGATTTTAGACCTTTACTCAATGTCAAAAATACTGCTGCCCAAAGAATTACCAAGTAAAAAGCAACCTGCTTGAATTACAAAGTTATGTAAAAGAGTAATTTGATACAAATAGAGAATTTATTTTTTGTGCTCTTACGCGATCGCTTATGTGAAGGCGCACTCCATTCACGTCATTCATTTTATATATTTGTAGTCTTTGTAAGACATTGACATTAAAGTAATCTGGAATACTTTCTGTTAGATTTGTGTAAATATGTGATGATTGTCGAGGAATTATAGTATGAACGAACTCCGACCAGGGATATGACGAGTGATGTATGAATATATCTCGAATATACACTAAAAGCCATACAACCACAACCGATGAATAAATAGTAATAAAATATTGCACAAGAACTAAAGATATTCCAATACCAACACAAATGGGGCTTATTTTCCACATAGATATTGGACCTGCTTCAATTTTTGCTCCTAAGCTCATCTGCAACCACAGGAATGGAATTCCAAAAAGAATTGAAAGTATAAAGAACTGGAGTAAAAAATTTCCACCATAATTTATGGTAAGTACGGCAAACCGACATATGTTAAATAATCCAAGTGTGCATGAAATTAGAGCCAAAGTTCGGCTATAGTTGTGAGGCCAATTAGAGTTGAAACCTGTTTTTAAAGATTCATCCACACTTTCAAATTCCATTGGTGGTGCTCTTTGTTGGGTGTTGTCCTCACTAACATGAATGTTAGGTTCAACTGTAGTATGATTTATTTCTAAAGATTGGCCAGAATCTGTGCTGGATTCGATTGAAACCGGACTTGTGTTACGTGACGTTCGTGTCGTACTACCATCAGAAACAATATACAAAATTTCCGGTATATTCGAACAGGTTGAAGCGGGGGCACTCATTGGTCTCAGGTTATCAAAGTTAAGATGTTGACAATTTTGATTTGAATTATTAATAGTTGCTGATAATGTGGCAGATCGCTCTGCACGTCGGCCAAACTGTCGCGGCCTATCGTTTTCCATGTTGTGCAATAATGTTTCTTGTTGATCAATCAGATTTTGAAATATTTGATCATCTGTTAAAACTTGCAAACCACGATTAAATACCAATTTTATTGCGTTTTCGTTTTGTGAAGTATTATCACTTAGGGAAGAATCCGATTTATTTATTTTGGTTGAACATTGCGGCATTTCTCTTTCAATAATATTTGTATCCTCAATTTTTGATAGTTTCTGATTTTCAAGTTTAAGTGCTTGTTTATTCCATGTTAAATAAATTGGAGTGTCTTCATGTTCTAGTGAAAAATAAAAAATAAAAAAAAAAATTACATCTTCATTAAAATACTTTAATAAAATTAATTTCTTTGTATAAAGTCAATTAAAATAGTAAAAAATATTAATATTTTTCAACCATGATATTTGTCGTCGGTTAAACTTCGATTAATAAAACTGAAAACAAAGTTTCGGAAATTGAAAACATATTTCATCTTTATCAAATGATTTATTTATTTATTAAACATTATTTAAGAATTTTTAATGTGTGTCAAGTGACTTACCTCAAAAATTGATTTAGATGAAATTTGAACCAAGATTAGTATTGACGCTCACAAATTAGAACCACTCTGATTATGAGGTAATTCTAATTTCTGGACGTTTTTTTCGAATAAAATACATTCAAATTTTTTTTATTAAATTTTGATTTAAATTGATAAAAACAAGAAAACAAAACTACACAATGCGTCCCAAACATTTAATTTTTTAAAAAATTTGAATATAAACATCTAAAAGCAACAACAAAAAAAAAACAAATCATCATATATATTAATACGCAAAGCCAAAACGATTGGGAACATTTTCCGGCTCTATTACTTGACCGATTTTCTTGATTTTTTTTTTTTTTTTTGTTTAATACAGATTGGCGAGCCTTACTGCAGAATCTATATATGATCAAAACCGGTTCAATATTTTCGGAAATATAAGCGTTTTAAGTTTCTACCAATACACAATCACTAAAACATGTGATTGAATTAAAAAATACACCAATACACAATCACTCAAACATGTGATTGAATTAAAAAATAGAAAACAAAATAAAAATGCAAAACAACAACACTGCATTAAAAAAAAAAAGAGAGGAGAGTGTGAAAACAGGTTTCTTCTCTGTTGATGTTTTCTTTTTCTATTTGGCAGTGATGTCGGTACATAATTTGTCGGTACATAATTCACCGTAATAAATGAATAAGTATATCGCTAATATGCATGTTTAGCACTGTGAGGATTTGAAGGGAAGACTCTTTTGTTATATTCTAACCAATTAAAAAAAGGAGGTTTAATAAATATTAGTGTAAAGTGAAAACTGTAATTTGTGTGGTTATATGTACATATGTTTTAAAAAATAGAAAAAAGATGAAACTGGTCAAATACAATTCATGTTTTCTGAGTTAATGGCTAGCCCATTTGGTTTAGTTTACTCTTAAAGCTCTTTGCTTAAAGGCCTATAGTAATACAACTTCATGAAATATCTACTATTAATAATAAATAAATACATTAAAATTATTATCTTTGTCGAGTGTTATATGGGAGATTTTATACAACATAAACCTGAAGGATGGACTTTTTATACTAAAGACAGCAAAATAAAACGTATTTATTTCTTATAAAGATATATATAACTGTTCCAAAATATCATTCCGATTTAACATTTTATTAATTTAATAAAAATATTTATTAAATTAAAACAAGTAAGAGTGCTATATTCGGCTGTGCCGAATCTTAAATACCCTTCACCATAGTGTGTTTTAAACATCAGTTATAAATTAATATTAATATTTTATTCGACCTTTCAATTTCTTCAAATGAAATAAAACGACTTTTTTGGAATAAAACCACTTTTAATTTTAAAATTCGGATGTTTTAAATAATTGTGTTTTTTATACCCTTCACCTTCGTGAGAAGGTGTCATTCCGTTTGTAATTTCTATAATATAATTTTCCGACCCTATAAAGTATATATATTCTGGATAGCGGAGTCGATTAAGCCATGTCCGTCTGTCTGTCTGTTGAAATCAGTTTTTAGAGGACCCCAGATATCGGCGAGATCCGAATCTTCAATAATTCTATTAGACATGCTTTCGAGAAGATCGCTATTTAAAATCAGCAAAATCTGTCGGTAAATAACGGAGATATGAGCAAAAATCCGAGACGACGTCTGAAAATTACATCAAAAAAGCAACAACAACACTGTATATTAGAAAAAGATGTACACGTGTATGTGTAGATGTATTTGGTATTATTCAGCTGTGTATTTTTTTGTATATTTGGATGCTGTTGGCGTCATTGCGTTATTATTTTTGTTTTTCTGTGTTTTTCGTTATGTATGTTTAGATGTCTGTTGGTTGTTGTTGTTCTTTTTGTTTAGCTTTTAATGTAATAATAATGTAGTCGGGAAAAAATTTAAAATTTATAACTGATTCAAATCAAATCATTAAACGAGCTCGAGGTCAAAGTTTTAAGTTTTTCAATTTATTTATTTATTTTCTTCAATATTTCGTCATCCACTGGATAGCATCTTCAGGAATCTACAATTATTTTATTAACAAAAAAACATTTATTAAACCACTGTTTCAAGAACAATAACAAACAAAACATTTTCACTTACAAAATGAGTAACAATAAACAAACAATAAAAACACGTCACAATGCTTTTACATATAATATTGCACTAATTATTATAATATTATTTTATTTATTATATGTCTGTAACTCTGCGCGCAGTTTTATGTGTCTGTTTTGTAGTTCATTCTTTTTTCTCTTTTCACATTGATAATATGAAGCATCTCCAACATATATCGTTTGTTGTTTTTATTTTCCCTCTGTAAGATTTCAATGTTGTCTAAGTTGGGAATGTGGCCTCTCTCTGCACAGTGGGACATGAGTGCGGTTTTTTGTGTACTTAATTTATTCTTGTTTCTTAGATCAGATCTGTGTCCAGCTATTCTTGTCCCTAATTTATTCTTGGTTATTCCTATATATACCTGTTCACATGCTTCTGAAGCGTCACCATTGCATTTTATTTTGTATATAAGGTTCGCATTATCCATTTTATCGATCTTACTCTTAGTATTAGAAAATAATTGTCTTAGTGTATTGTTTGTCGTTGAAGCTATCCTATATCTTTCCCTATTGTATATTCCTGAGTTTTCCAATCTCTCCGATATTCCAGGTACATATGTCATCGATTTATATATCACAGGTTCCGGTTCATATTTCCTGCATTTCCTTTTATTGTCCTTAAGTAGATTTTCAATGATGTTCATTGGGAATGCGTTCATTCTCAGTATTATTGTTCTTGAAACAGTGGTTTAATAAATGTTTTTTTGTTAATAAAATAATTGTAGATTCCTGAAGATGCTATCCAGTGGATGGCGAAATATTGAAGAAAATAAATAAATAAATTGAAAAACTTAAAACTTTGACCTCG
>NC_060954.1:22695298-22698754 GCF_022045245.1 Lucilia cuprina
AAAGTTTAAAGGACTACAAACGAATATTTAAAACATTTATATATATTTTATAATGCCAATGTTGTACATTCTATCTATGTATATTATTTACCTGTCTCACTTAGAGAAGAAACAAAAAAAATTAAATATAAAAAGGTTTCATTTACGACTCAAAAACTTTTAACTACTTTTTGTGACAAATTTTCTTTAAGATTTCCAATTCTTTCTTGATGATCATTATGATTTGAAATAAATTATATTATTTCGAAGCAGAGGAACTTAGCTTCATTTGAAATTAATATTAATACCAACTTTTTAATATAAATTTGGAATTCCATTTTTTGAAATTGGATGTCTTTTAAAGTTTAAAGTCCTTTTACAGGAGCATAAGAGCTGATTATGAAAAACTGAGTACACAGAGCTAATACTAATGGTCCACAGTTTCCTGTACGTATAGATTTTTTCATGTTTGAAAATAACTTTTTCACGGTTTATAAACAAAAATATTATTTTCACTTAAATTCTTTGTTTAGTTTTTTATCAAATACTAGAAATTATTCCTGTTAATGTGAAATGCTTTTCTATATAAACCCATTACTGTTTTTAAGATTTTCAACGAGTTCTAGAATTCATACGTTCCATTGAACACTAGTTCAACTATAACTGTTGCTGAAAACTTATTAGAAATACTTAAGAATACAACAATGTTCTCAAAAAAATTGGTTGTAAAAATAAAAGCTATATAATTATTTCCATGACTTCTTTTCAAAAATCATCAAATATATTTTCTTTATTATAGAAAATTGATTAAGAAATTAAGAAAAGAAGAAAATTTATTATAAAAATATTAAATTTGTAGAAAATACATAGTAATTTTACTGCTAAATAGTGAGTTTTTCTTAATCGGTTAATTGATAGAAATTATTCGGATTATTCGTTACTTGAAATTTGACTATTTTCATTTATTCGAACGATTAATCGTCAAAAATTAATCGATTAACCGAACGACGATTAATCGTTTGAATACTCTAGTATGCATGTATATAAAATGTTTTAGATTATTATTAAAAAAATGAAAATACACAGGGGAATAAAACATACTAGATTTCGCCCGCGGTCAAAAATCAACCGGAACCATTGCAGGAAAGATTACATACATACATATGATACAAAAACCATATATTCGTAGTTGAAATGTCTGCCAAAAAATTATTTCAATTGCTATTATTAATGAGTATAACTTGCTTTAATCAACGTATTTTTTAAGAAAATGTGATACATTTTAGTTTAATAATGAATGATGTATAAAATCTAAGTTCCCAGGAAAAATTGTATTAGTTCTACAACTAGTTCTAGAACATATGCTTTTAGCTGAACTCGTTCTAGTTTGGCGTTGAGACCAATGATTTTTGTTCGAAATTGTCACCTTCGGAACTGGTTCTGAGGAAGCGTTATGGAGTCGACACTCGACACTCTATAATATCTTGTAGTTCAGCGGAATTAAAAAATATACATTTGAACGCGTTTTCTATTTCGATAAAAATAAGTTTATAAATTTTTAATTTTTTGACATTTTTTTTCAATTGATTCCAAGAAGTTGTTTCGGAACTAGTACGCGTTCCATTGAACTAATGTAGTAGCAATGTATAACTAGTTTCAAAGAACTCGTTCCTTAAAAACTATTTAGAAGTATTTAAGAACCACAACAATATTCTAAAGAACGGTAGTTTTTACTAGTAGTTTTTAGAACAAGTTCTAAAATTTTTCCTGGGTTTTGAAATTTATTTAAACTTTTTAAAAAGCAAAAACAAACGAATATTTCTTTATTCAATTTATTATTATCTACAAAAATGTTCATTTAAATCTATTCAAAACTTATTTTGATTTCTGACTAATTTTTACTAGTAAACCATTTTCTTTAATACTGTTTGAGTTCTTCATCTTTTGATTTTTTGCTCATTCTCATCCAAGGTTTTTTAAACACCTCCCAGTTTTAAATTAAGACCTATGTTTAACAATCTGCCAATTCCTCCAGCAATCACCCATGCCTCTCCATGCCCCCAGCACTTTTCCTTTGTAGCCTAACATAGGTTCTTCATTTTTTTATTTGATTCCAAATTCATTACTTCTGAAGTCATTAAATTATTGCTATAAAAACTATAACAGGATTCCATCCCGAATAAAAGTGAAATTATGTAAGTTTTTAAATGAGGTAAAACAAATTTTTTGGAATAAAACCCCTTTTAATTTTTAAAATCGAATGTTCTAAATAATTTGTATACCCTACACCACTATAGTGGGGAGGGTATTATGCGTAAATATGGGTCTATCCTTATAAATTTTGGTAGATGTATTATCGTCTACTTTAAAGTCATTTATGTAGATTTTAATCGTTTTATTAGTAATTATAAGTTAATTTTGACCTACAAGTCATTATCTGAAGGGGAGTTTGTATGGGGGCTAGGGTCAAATGAGGCCCGATCACTATAAAAATTAGTATTGTCATTTATTGTTCTATAAAACTAATGTTTGTTGATTTTTGTTGAAAAAATCAACAACCTCTTGCAGAAAATCTCTTTTTTTTTGTCAACAATAATTAAAAACATTCCACAATAAAACAAATAAATAAATTTATTTAAAAAAATCCACAATTTGACATTTGACTGGCGTAGGGTATCATATGGTCGGCAATGTCGACTATAAATTCATACTTGTTTTTCAACAATAAATAGCTTAAGTATATCTGAGGCAAGGTACAATTCATCTTAAATGCTTTATATAAAAAATCAACAATTTTAACATACTGACTGGTGTAAGGTATCATATGGTCGGCAATGTCCGACTATAAATTGTATGAATGTCCGACTATAAATTGTATGAATTTGTTTTTAATATAATAAATATTTTTATTAAATTAATAAAATTTTAGATCGAAATGATATTTTTGAACAGGTATATATTATCTTTATAAGAAATAAATGCGTTTTATTTTACTGTCCATCCTTCAGGTTTATGTTGTATAAAATCTCCCATATAACACTCGACAAAGACTTCCTAAAAAATAAATTTTAATGTATTTTAATCGAATTTAATAGTAGGTATTCTATGAAGTTGTACTACTATAGGTCTTTAAGCAAACAGCTTTAAGAGTAAATACTAAACCAAATGGGCAGCCATTAACCCAGAAAACATGATATGTATTTGACCAGTTTCATCTTTTTTCTATTTTTATAAAACATATGTACATATAACCATACAAACTACAGTTTTCACTCTCCCAGGCCAAACATCCTTTTGTAACACACATCATAATACATCATTATTACATTCACAATAAAATCTTATTTTTTTCGTATTAAAAACAAGAACAAAAATATCACTGCCAAATAGAAAAAGAAAACATCAACAGAGAAGTAGCCTGTTTTCACAGCCTGCAGTGTTGTTGTTTTGCATTCTTATTTTGTTTTCTATTTTTTA
>NC_060954.1:22698854-22710585 GCF_022045245.1 Lucilia cuprina
ACATACATACATACATACATACATACATACATACATACATACATACATACATACATACATACATACATACATACATACATACATACCTACATACCTACATACATACATTCATACATACATACATACATACATACATACATACATACATACATACATACATACAAAATAATTAAATAACACAGTTTAGTGTTTTTGGAGGTATTGACTGCACTATGGCCCAATTTACATCTAATCTTTGATGGATACAAAATAATTTTTTTTGTCAGAATTTTTTATTTCATCGACTTGTGATGGAAACATTTTAATTTGTTAAACCAAATTATATGTTATTTCTTTCCTGCAATAAATTGCAAAAATTTATAACCGATTATACCACATAAAATTTTCAATATAGAACGTTTCAAAAATTGAAGAAATAAATCGTCACCTGAAATACAAAAGGGCTTAATAACACTTTTGCAAAATTTACAGGTGAAATAAAAAACTAAATAATATATTTATAAACTATTGTTGCTATAAAAACTTCATTTTTTACAAGATTTATATCTAAACAATAATAAACACGTTTGAATATGACTTTACCGCCAGGCTTTATCTATTATGTTGATTTTTATGATTTTCTGACTTGCGGAAATGGCTAATTTGTAGTGTCCGACCGGGTACGGGTTCGGAGTTCGGTAAAAAGTGAGGTTCGATGTTCGGCGAAATTTTGACCGAACACCGAACTTTTTATAAAATGTTTATTTATCATATTTTTACATCTTCAAAAACTTTTAAAAAAGCTAAAATTTCCGATATACATAGGTACAAAACGCTTTTTTAACTGTTCGTTTTTCGGCAGATTGCAAAACAGTTAACCAGAAAGTTATTAAAAAGCTAAGAAAAGTGAAACATTTAATTTAAATTATCTAGTTTCGACTATAAATTTGATCTCATTTGTAACATTGAAATCGATCTAGACATGTCTTCAGTCAGTCAGTCAGACAGTCTGTCAGTCTCTTAAAAGAACAATAGGACCTAAACTAAAAATACTAGTATTTTTATGAAATTATACTTAAATTTTTTATGAACTAAAATTTCATATAAATCGGCAAATTAAAATTTCATATAAATCGGCGAATTGTGTTAAGTATTGTATTATATATCTTTTTTATTTTTTTTAAACAAGTCATCGACTAACAGCCGACGGTTACACAAGTGTTTTTGATTGATTACAATTTCTCTTTAAAAATCGTTTACAAATCATTTACATTATCTTACCTCTACTCTCTCTCTCTCGAGAAAATACTAGTGAAATAAAATAACTATTTACAATAAATAAAAACCGGGAAGATGGACGTAGACGACCCTCCCCTTTCGGGCAATAGGTTTAGCCTTCTGGACGAAACCTTAAAAAAGACCGAACAAAAAAAGAAAATCTAATTCAAGCGCAGAAAATTTTTCCAACAATCCTGATCCTAAATATGTTGTCATTAAATCAACAAACGAAAAAAAAAATAATTTCATTCAGCGTTTTTGCTATAGAAAAGGCAATAAATGGTATTAGTAATGAATACTCAAATATCAGTATGCTAAGAGATGGTAGCATTCTCGTATTAGCAAAAACCCAGAAAGTAGCGAGAAATTTATACGTACCAAGAATTTTGAAGGTCTCTGTGATGTCGAAATATCATTACATAATTTGATTAATATTTGTAAAGGTACTATTTATGATCGCAACTTGATTCCAACAAATGAAACCGAAATTCTAAATATTTAAAAGAACGAGTAACTGAAATCTACAAAAACACCAAAGAAGAAGACGGTAAAAAAGTACATACTGGAAAAATCTTGCTATCTTTTAATTTATAGTTAATTTAAAGTTCCAGCTAGAATAAATATGGTACACAGTTAAGGTAAGGGAATATTTCCCAAACCCAATTAGATGTAAAAATTGCCAACTATTAGGACATACAAAAAATAGATGTGAAAATAACTCAACGTGTGAATACTGCAATTTTCCTCCTCATGCTCCATTACCTTGCTCACGAGTTATGTGTGCAAACTGCCATGGGGATCACTCTGCTTCGTCCAATAATTGCCCAAAATATTTACAACAAAAAGAAACACTTAAAATTAAAACACAAAATAAACGCAGTCTTGGAAAAGCAAAGAAAATTTATAACCAACGGTACCCCAACCAACAAAAAACAACTTATGCTAAAATAACAAAGTCCAATGATAATTACAAAAATCAAAACCTTGAAGAAAGTACAATAATTGTTAATAATACTAAATCTGAAACAACAGAACAAAACAACACAGTCGAAAAAACTCTTAAACTCCGAAATCCCAACCAATTCTCAACCAACAAAATCTACCAAAACATTTCACCAAATAATCGATTTATCTGAATCAATAAATACAGTTAAAACTTCAAACCAAAATTCCACAACAAAACCAACTCTCTCAATATTAAAAAATGTATCGAACAAAACATCAATACAAACTCCCACTATAAAATCAACTCTCTCTACATTAAAAAATAACTCAAACTCAAATCAACTCTCTCTACATTAAAAAATAACTCAAACTCAAATCAACTCTCTCTACATTAAAAAATAACTCAAACTCAAATCAACTCTCTCTACATTAAAAAATAACTCAAACTCTCAAGTAGATCTTTTACCTAAAGCAGCCAAGCGCATAAAGAGAAACTGTTATTGTAGTGGTGAGAAAATACTAAAAAAAAACACTTACAAAAAATATTTCATAATTACGCTTGTTATGATCAAGTTTTATAAGAAGTAAAATGGTAAATTTTACAGATATAACATATCCAAAGAAAAATGGTTATTTCTTTACAAAGATTAGATTTTTATACCCTTCACCTTCGTGAGAAGGGTATATATAAGTTTGTCATTCCGTTTGTAATTTCTATAATATAATTTTCCGACCCTATAAAGTATATATATTCTGGATCCTTATAGATAGCGGAGTCGATTAAGCCATGTCCGTCTGTCTGTCTGTCCGTCTGTCTGTCTGTCTGTTGAAATCAGTTTTTAGAGGACCCCAGATATCGGCGAAATCCGAATCTTCAATAATTCTATTAGACATGCTTTCGAGAAGATCGCTATTTAAAATCAGCAAAATCGGTCGGTAAATAACGGAGATATGAACAAAAATCCGAGACAACCTCTGAAAATTTCATCAAAAAATTGTTATAAAAGCAACAACAACACTGAATATAGAAAAAGATTTACATGTGTGTGTAGATGTATTTGGTTTTATTCAGCTGTGTATTTTTTTGTTTTGTTTGGAATCCAAACATACAAAAAATACACAGCAAAAAATATGATATGCATTTTTTGTTAAAATAAAATAATATTCCCTTTTGTATTGCAAATATATTTTTTAATGAATAGAAAAAAGTATTTAAAACGTTTTCAATTATATGAGAGTAGATTGTGAGTTATTGTACAATAATTTTTATGCGAATAATGTAAGTTTGAAATTTAAAACTAACACAAATTTTTCCCAAGTGCTTTTGAAAACAATTTTTTTTACGATAAACAAAAACAAAATCTACGTCTCGTCAATGTTTACCAGCAATGAATCAGAGGTCGAAGTCGACCGGCTTCTAGTTGGAGTTTAGCCGCCGCCGAACTATATTTAGTTGCTTGAGCCGCCGCCGAAACATTCGGCTTAAATCGACTCAAATTTTTTTAATGTTTTTATTAACAAGACTGTAAGATCAATTATGTTTAAAATACACTATGGTGAAGGGTATATAAGATTCGGCACAGCCGAATATAGCACTCTTACTTGTTAAATATAAAATGTTTAAAAAAAGTATTAAAAATATCGTTTTTATGTATTTTTATTATTATGCATTCCTAAAAAGTTTTTGGAGTGTTTTGCAAGTTGTGTTGTTGTTTTTACACGTTTTGTTTGCAATTTCTGAAACAAAGCGACATCAACCTACTTTGTTGAATGCTGTCAAGCAACTAAAGATAATTTTTGTAATTTTTACGCTCTTGCAATGAGTTTTATTTCCGATCGGGTTATGTACGTGTGAATTGCCGAAAATCTTTGTAATCAGAACAATATGAACGCGCAACGCTGACCTAAAGAAAAGGGTAATAAGTAAACATCATGGGTATCCACAAGGGTTGCCAGATTCCGATTCACAAAAAGCTGGACATTGGGTTGTAAAAAACTGGACAAAACAAAAAAAAAACTGGACATAAAAAAACTGAGAAAATGTAAATGTTGGTTTTGTATAAATAATTTCACAGTGATACACAAAAATATGTCATATCGCGACTCAACACTGCCTACATCTCTGGACTTTTTATGCAAATATACTATTCGACATCCCATAACCAAAAATTCTATAAAATATAATTTGTTAATAATATTTGTTTTGACCATATATCCGAATTTATACAAAGTTTTCACAAAAATACATTTCAATTTAGCTGTTATTTTGACATATAACGATACTTTAGAAAAATATACATCTTCGCGGATTTGTTTACTAATATATTTAATAAATATTTTGAAAAATTACTCAATTGTTTACGCGCTTTAGCGCAATTTAAAAAAAACTCCGTATAGGACTTTTTGGAGCACAGATTTGACGATTTCTTTCGAAATATGAGTTAAGAGACTTTATGGGGTATATTTGACCAATTATAATAACGTGTAGCGAATGTAAGCATTGCATCCATAACTTCAGAGCTATTTACCTGTGTAAAGGCAATCATCCACACTCGCAGAAGAACTGGCTAAAATTAAGAACTTAACAAAATAAAAGTAAACCTCGTTTTCAGCTTTATCCATAAAATCTAAATAAAGAACTAAAAGTCGCGGTCCCAATGATACAGTTGAAGCCAAAGGTATCAAATATTTGCATGTATCGCGATTATTGATCGTCGTACGATTTTAAATGTTATTACAACTTTTGTATTTTGTTTTCATTTTCCTTATTTTCCTTGTATTTTGTTTTCATTTCCTTAGAAGAATATTAGTTAGATTTATATTAAATAAATATATTTTGGTTTATCTCAGAATTTCGACTTATTATCACAGCATCTGTTTATACAGAATTTTAAGTAGGTCTAGAAATTGCATTTTTACTTTCAATTTTAAATTTAATTTTGTGGACTTAATTTACTCCCACCAAATTTCATAAAAATTGGAATGGTTTTTTCATATAAGTACCATAAGTGCTTTATAAGGAGTTCCTATAAAAATATTAACGGAAGGACGGACAAGATTTGTTCACCCCATAAAGTGATTTTAAGCTCATCAGTGCACCAAAAGGTAGTAGTAAAATATTTAAAACAGAGACTTTATGTATTATTATTTCAAAATATTACAATTAAATGAATTTATTGCATTCTTTACAATTTAATTATCTAAATTTACATTTTTTCGGTTAAGTCTGTCACATAAATACTAAAAACAAAAGTAAGTACAACATAAAAATTATTGACAAGTTATTGTAGTATACTAAAAATTGTATATTTGGCTGGACAAATTAAATTTTAGCTTGAAACTGGACAAGCACCAAAAAAGCTGGACAATCCAGCCAAGTCCAGCCAGGCTGGCAACCCTAGTATCCACGCTCTTTTTTAAACAATTATAAACTCACAATTTTGTTCTGTAAATATTAAATATGGCGAATTTTACAATAATACAATGGAACATGAATGGATTCATCAACAATTTCAATGAACTTCAACTATTAATAAAAGAGCGCAATCCTGATTTTATATCTATACAGGAAACTCACTTTAAACACAATTATAATCCCATACCCCCAAAAGGGTATATTTCTTATTTCTAAAATATCCCTTCCAACACTACCCCAAAACAAGGTATATGTGTTCTGATAAAAAACAATATCCCCCATAAACATATATCCATATATTCATCACTGCAGACAATAATAATTGAAATACATCTATAAATTAAATTTACTGTAACATCACTTTACATTCCACCTACCCAACCTTTTTCCCAGCAGGATCTTATGATTATATTTAATTCTGTTTCCCTACCAAAATTAGTTATTGGCGATCTCAACTCCGGGAATTCCTTATGGGGCTCACCATGTAATAACCACAATAGTTGTACACTAGAAAATGCCATTTTGTCCAGAGATTTATATGTACTAAATGATGGTCGCCCAACTCACCTTTCTACTCACGGAACTCTGACTCACGTCGATGTATCCTTCTGTTCACCAACTTTGTTAAATTTAATATCATGGGATATTTTGAATGAAATGTACAGTAGTGATCATTGTTTACTAATAAATGGTCTAAATACTCTTCCGATCAAAGTTTTTCCCAATTGTTCATACATTCAAAAAACACGACTCGCAACACTAACTCAAGTAATAGAATTGACGCTGATGCTTCCTTCATAGAAAAAGATATAACTCTTGAGGAATTACAAAGTTGTTTATCAAAGGTAAAAGGATCCACTCCTAGTTTTGATCGTATTTCCTATATAATGATAAAATATATTCGTCCTGATGCGAGGAATCGATTATTGCAATTATATAATAACATATTTCACACTAGCATGATACCTACTGATTGGAAGATTGCATCTATTATCCCTATTCCCAAAAATAAAAGTAATAATCTGGATATTAAATCATACAGGCCTATTTCGTTATTACCTTGTGTTAGTAAAATAGTCGAAAAGATGATTGCGTCACGTTTATATTGGTATACTGAGAAAAATCGCCTAATTTCACTTAACCAAGGTGCATTTAAAGCAGGTAGAGGTTGCACAGATGCTCTTTTACATATCGACTTTTATGTCAATAAAGCTCTTTCCTCCCGAAATCATGTACCAATTCTCTCTATCGACTTTGAAAAAGCGTTCGACAGAATCGGAGCTCACATCATTCTGAATATTATCAATAAATGGAGGGTTGGACCACAGAGCTTTAACTATGTAAATCATATTTAAGCAATCGTAAATTTCGGGTAAGAAAAAACGGATCTACTCAGCAAAATTTTTACGGAAAAACCAAAAATTACATATTTGCATTAAAAAAGTTTGTGACAACCAATCCTACAATTTAAATATAGAAAGCACTGCTGTTAAAAATGTTGATAAATTAAAAAATCTAGGTATTATTTTCTCCAAAAATTATTCCTGGAACGAACACTATTTGTCACTAAAAAGATCACTTACTCAAAGAGTAAATTTAATTGCGTATCTATCAAGTAAAAGAAGCTGTATACATATAAATACTCCAACGTATATTACTAGAGCTCTGATTCTCAGCAAAATTGATTACGGTCTTTTTCTAACTGGAAACACACCAAAATCTAATGTCAACATCATAAAAGGTTTATATCATCGTGCTATAAGATCAAGCATATTTGCATTTCGTACTACGCCTCTAAAACACATATTTCGATTACCTTCAATAGAAGATCGTATTCAGGAGATCAAGTCTAAACTAATTACAGAGCTAATCTTTACCAACAACTCAATAATTGATGAAGATGTTCGTAAACATGCAACAGCAAAAAGAATATATAGATATACAGATCAGCTAATGATTCAACATCATATGCTGTTATTGGTTATAGTGATGATAAAATTGTAATTTTAAAAAATCTTCCCAATTTCACATCAATTTTTGTAGCTAAGGCCGCAGCTATATTAAACGCAATCTATATTGCAAGCAAAATGAAATTTAAGACAGTTATATGTACTGATAGTCTATCGGTGGTTAAGTCAATATGTAACACAACCTCATTCAAATGGAACATTATTAATGAAATCCGTGATCTCTTAATAAAGTATGGGCACAAAGTTAAAATTTTGTGGATCCCAGGTCATGCAGACATAAAAGGCAACATAAAAGCTGATGAAGCAGCAAGATTTGCTAATATGGCTCCTATAGTTATGGAGTACACATATTGACATATTAGATTCTGTAATTTACTTATAAATCTAATAAATAATATTTTTTTAAAAACTGTAATTTTACTGATTCGGTAAAATTTATTTTGATTTCGATACATATTTAAAACGAAATTTTGATCACCTTGGATCAAAATATGATCATTCGCCTTGCTCTCATCAGGGACATCCCATAGTATGTCACAGATTCAGCTTTTGTTGCGTAGAAAGGTGTTGCGTTCGTCAGTTTAACTAAATTAAATCTTTTTTTTTGTATCGAATACGATGTTAGATTTAATTTTATCACTTGATATTGCCTTAATTGCCTTCTGGATGTCGGTAAATATGTTAAGCCCCGTGCCCGCCAAATTTATTATAATCCAATTTACACATTTCTATATTGCTCGGACTTCTGTCTAGAAGTTTATATTATAATTAGATAAACGGTGGTATATTTTTGTTTCTGGGTCTTCAATATAGGACCCCAGCCGCACTTTGTCCGCCAATTTAAAGCCATCCGTGTAGCAACGGATTCCAACTGGTATTTGCTCTAATGTTACGATTTAACAAGACATTCATTCTGAATCTGTTATACGATCAGATACGTCCAATGATTGTGTATAGCTTTATAATGTGTCCAGTGTACATTGATAACCGCTTTTCGACAGTTCGCCTAAAGTTCGTCTTAAAGTATTACAATAATGGCTTAAACTTCTTTACTTAAAACCAAAGTATAACAAGTAGCCCGACTCTTTGACAGCAGTACCTAACTCTAAGCATGGGTTAGTGAAAAAGTACCTAACTCTAAATATGTGTTAGTAACAAAAATATATAGAGTTTTATAAAAAAGCAGCAATTTTAAATTTGTTCAAATTTGAAATAGATTAAATGTACACAGAAAAATTATTTTTAAAAAATTATCAATTAAATGATTTATCAAAAATTTTAAATACCGTCAATTACGATTATATTTTATTCAATTACTCATTTGTTTGAAACTGTATTATTTAATTTTTTCTAGTAATAAAAAAACAATGTTTCAAACAAAGTATAACAAGTAGTCCGACTCTCATATGCAGGAAATTACTTTCTCACATCTACGAGTGTCGTGTGAATTCGACTCTCTTGTGAGAAATTTAAACTTGTCAAAACCCTCAAATGTTTAACTTACTTTTTTGGCCACTTATAAGAATTGTACGCAAAATTACGGTTGTGCACAAAAAATCTGTAATTTTTTAAAATAATTTTATCTCACTTTTCATACAAAATTTTGTTTAATTTTCCTAAACTGGAAAAAAATATTTTTTCTAATTATTGACATTTCATTTTTGTTGTTGTTGAATTTTAATTTTCAAACAGAGTTTCAATTTTTGGTATTGAAAATTCGAACAAATTTAAAATTGTAACTTTTTTATAAAACTCTGTGTGCTTGGAATGCACCAATACATATACATTTTTGTTACTAACACATATTTAGAGTTATGTACTTTTTCACTAATACATGCTTAGAGTTAGGTACTGCTGTCAAAGTGTCGGACCACTTGTTATACTTTGGTTTCAAAACAAAACAAAAGTATCGTTCAAATATTTTTGTAAACGCTTTTTTATAAACATTTTTTGTTTTATTTATACAACACTTTTAATAAAAATATATTATACACATATTTTCTTGTTGAGAAGAAATTTTTTTTAGAAAAGATTTATGAGAACATAAAAAATTTTTAAAAGGTAAATAACCATGGCTTTTATTAAATGTTGTTTATGTGAAGAAGAATTTGATTGCGGCAAAATCTATTTCGACCATATAAATAATATGCATTCCTTTATTCAATGCAAAATCTTTCGGTGTTTTTTCAAAAATTGTTACCAACATTTCAACTCCAAATACGTATTTAAACGCCACACCGAAAGAATAAATGAAACTTCTGTGCCAATGAATGTTGAAGGTGTTTTTGAAAATACATTTAGTGCAGAAAAAGTGTTACATTCTGAAACAGAGTAAGGGTTTTTATTTAAACGTTCAAAACTCTCGTAAACTGTGCAACCTGTGCATGTTTCCATCCTCGCAATTGAATTGTATGAAAATTGATTTGCACAACCCTTATAAGTTTGAGCGACTATTTAGACTGGCAAACTTGAGCAAACTCATTATGCATTTAATAAATCTGTTCACTTATTGTTCACTTTTGAATTTATGGACTTGAATATTCACATGTTTAACATATTTTATACAATTTTTTGTAAAAATATTTTTTTTTTTTTTTATTTTTTGATTTCGTTTGACATTACTGTAAAATGTTTATAAATATTGTAATTAAACAGAATTTGAACAGGGGTTTCATGAAACAAGTCGAATAAACTTGCCCACTTGCACAAATGGGAAACTTAAGCGTTTAAATGAAAACCCTTAGTGTAACACCAACATTCAAGATGAGAATATAAATGCATCACCATTAGAATTTTGTTATGAAGAAAGTTTAGAAGAAGTCGGAAATTCTGCTACCAAATTTTAAATTAAATTAAATTCATTAAACAATATTTCCCGTTCCGACATCAACTTCATTCGAACATCAGTAACAGAATTAATTCTTAATCCCATAGTTAACTTAAAACTACTCAGTTGCCCTAAATAATCTAAGATGCCCAACTGTTACTTCAGAGGAACTTGTTATTTACTGGAGACAGTGTGCTCAATATCGGTTTAAAGAAATTAAGAAATCTGAGTCCATAAAACACATTTTTGAAAAATAGCCGGAGTACACGAAGTTGTCTGCTACACAATTGGTAAAACCCAAATGATTATTTTGAAATACAGTCAATAGATTCCTTTTATTTATTTTAGATTGAAATAGATTTTGAAATAAAATTTCCAATGGCCAAAAATATTAAATTAAATTAAAATGGTCATCTTGCGATAACAAAATACTCCATTATTTGAAATCAAAACTTTCATCTTTAACGCGCATCATCAGCTCTGGCACTCTAGTCTAGGGGAAGACCAGAGAGGCGCGTCACTGGCGGAACAAATTGATGAATCCACCTTCTGCACAATAAATGATGATGCCCCCACACGGATTATGAGTAAATGCGCCAGCTCTCCAGACATCACAATAGCGAGCCCTGGTCTGATAAACTACTCAACGTGGAGAGCAGTAGTTTCTCTAGCCTCAGACCACTTACCCATAATCGTTGGTCTGGATCGACCCAATGACTTTATCGTCTCTGAACGCCGTCTCTACATAAACCAAAAGAAAGCAGACTGGCCCGGCTTCAGAGAATTCACTGATCGCATCTTCAATGATCTTCCAGCTCCTAGCAACGTACACCAGGCAGAGAGCAAGTTCTGCGAAACCGTCATCGCAGCAGTAGCCCTCTTTATTCCTGCTGGTCGACTATCCTTAGTGCGACCGCACTTCCCAGCAGAGGCAGCGAGACTAGCAGATGAGCGCGACGACCTCCGAAATATCAACCCCGACGACCCACGTATTGTCCAGCTGAATCATGATATCAGCAGGTTGGTAAATGAGAACAAGCGGAATAAATGGTTAGATCATTTGAAGAACTGCAACTTGAGCTCAGGTGTTAGTAAGTTGTGGTCTACGGTTCGGTCTCTCTCCAACCCGAGACGAACGGGGAGTCGAGTACTTGACAATGGTTTTTAACTTGTCAATGAGCAGCCTGATAATACCCAATGTCTGGAAAGAGGGTAGAGTCATCCCGATACTGAAACCAGGGAAGAACGCGACAGAGGGTCAATCCTACAGGCCGATTTCCCTCCTGTCACCAGTCGCGAAGACTCTTGAGGCGCTCC
>NC_060954.1:22710685-22724583 GCF_022045245.1 Lucilia cuprina
CCAGACGGACGGACATAGCTTAATCGACTCAGAAAATGATTCTAAGCCGATTGGTATACTTTAAGGTGGGTATAGGACGAATATTTTTGTATGTTAAAAAACATCTGCACAAACCCAATATACCCTCCCCACTAAAGTGCTGTAGGGCTTAAAAACTACTAAATTTGTAGTGTAAATGCTAAAAAATACAATAATACTTAGTATTATCCATCTCTTCATTATTATATTGTCATTCATTTTCATTGCAAAAGCCAGAAACGAGCGATGACACAACCTTCTTTTATGACAGCTCAAATTAGACTGAATTGTGTTTTCTATGAGTGTGAGTAGTCTGTGTAAATTTTGTATCGGCCTAAATAAACAGTGTATAGGAGTTGCCGATCGTAGCAATAGAAATTAGGAGCAGTAAATCGTTGGTACTCTACACAACGACAAATAATTTATGTCAATATACCAAAAGTGTTTCAGTCATATAACAAACATGGGAGGAGTAGATGAGTTGGATCAGTATATCGCACTCTACAGAATTGCCATTCGTGGTAAGATATGGTGGTGGGCATTGTTTACCTATATAATAGATATGACCATTGCAAACGCTTGGCGGTTATATGTTATTAGTCATATCGATAGCATGGATCAACTTTTATTCCGACGTTGGTGGATGGTGGTGGGCTTTGTTTACCTATATAATAGATATGGCCATTGCAAACGCTTGACGGTTATATGTTATTATTCATATCGATAGCATGGATCAACTTTTATTCCGACGTTCAAGGTACTAAGGTACTAATTACGTAAAAATGCCCAAACTAAACTCGACTTTCATCATCATTAGTCCTAGGGTTACTCTAAGATGGTATAGGACACTACCCCAAAAAGGTAGAAAAGCAATTAAGATGTGCTTTATGTTATGCAAGAGTTCGCTGACAATTCAAGAAATGTTTAAAAACATTGTGCATTGAAAAACACTGTTTTGAAAATTTTCACCTATAACCCGCCGCTGTACTCTGTTAAGTACACCCTTCCTACGACACCCCTTTATTACACTGTGTGTAATTTTTTAAGTCATGGTTAAATACCCATATACGGACACCACTAATAATAATGATAAAAGACCAAAAGTAAGAAGACCCGTGTTCCAGTTTTGTCCAAAGCCATGCACTCTGTGAAATTTTTTAAAAATGTGATAATTTTCTCAGGCTCAGATCTTGCAAACCGTTCAGAATTTTGATTTACTCTCTGAGAGAATGTTGTTGCTCTTATAACGAAGAACCAAAATTGTGAACATATAAAGTCAAAAAAATTATCTTCATGATTAGAATCGCAAATTTCTTTTTTTTAATTTTTTCCTTGTTTAGGCTTATAAGTAGCAAACCATTTAAAATTCATAAAAACAGTTAACTACAGAAATGTGCCTAAGATCTCAATTAACAACTTTCTAAAACATATGAACTTCCTAGGAATGATAGGTAAGTCGCAAACGTGAAAAGTTTCCATATTTTTTTTTTAATTTTATCTGTTTCTTTTTTTACTTCAACATTAGACGGTCTTCTTATTATTGGTCTTTTATCCTATAGTTGTGTCCGTATATGATGATTTTTTCGTGTTGCACTGTGTTATTTTTGTTAATTATATATTATATATTATATTATATTATATATATATATATATATATATATATATATATATATATATATATATATATATATATATATATATATATATATATATATATATATATATATATATAGATATATATAGATATATATATATATATTATATATATATATATATATATATATATATATTATAATATATATATTATATATATATATATATTATTATATATATATATATATATATATATATATATATATATATATTATATATATATATATATATATATATATATATATATATTTTTTTTTTTTAATTTACCATTTAAATTAAATTGTAATTTTACTAATTAACATTTATATATATACTCTTTTTCTCAATTATTATATGGACATTACTTGATTATTTTACTATTTCGATCTTTACAGTTAAACTAAAATGGATAAAACTTCTCAGTGTAAAGAGAGCGAGAAGTCCACACAAAATCTACATCGTTCTTCGAATATATACGGCGATAACGGGTTAGGTCTTAAAATGTCGCAGACCAAATCGAAATCTTTAAGAAATAATTTGGGATCATCTATTAGTTTGGACCAATTTCCTTTTTTTACATCAAGTGATGAATTTTCTGGTCTATCTAAAACTTGTTCGAATGACACAGTACAAAACATCGAGGAATCTTTTAATGATGATGATTTAAGTGACAATGATTTAATAGAAATTCAAAGTACTCCGTCAGTTTTTAAAAACATACGTTTTAGAAATACCAACAGAAATGTCAATTTAGAAAGAAAAAGAAAAAATTCTTTGGAAAGTCCACTTTGTGAAAACAATTTTTTAAACTACAATGATGCTGTAAAATACAATAAGGAATTAGGTGTACAAAACATACCTTGTAATGTTAATAAAACCACATCCGAGAGCGAACAGGAGATCATTGAAGAATATTTATTAGACTTAGATGACTACCTTGAAAAAATGGATAATGGATGCATTCAAGATGCTGGATATGATTTAAATACAAATAAATCTGTAATCATTTCAAAAGGAAATTCACCATTTACCCAAAAAAATAATTCTTCCAAAACAAATACTAATTTTGAACGTAATTCCAAATATAGGAATACTATTAGCGGTATTTTAAACAACACAAATATTGGTAAGTAAATTGTATTAGTTTTATACAAACTATTAAAAAGATGTAACATACAAAATTTATTATTCTAAGACTAGTTACAATATATTTCATTAACAATAAAAATATCGAGATAATATAAGTTCATATCGTCATATGAAATCCAAAAGGTTCTAAGTTACGAAAAAGTCAAAATCGATTTTTTGATTGATTATGATGCACCGTATCAACATGTTCCTGCCAAATTTTATACTCCTACAATTAAAATCAACGTCCCTATCAACGATATTCTAAAAGATTATGTTCTAAAATTACCTTAAAATTCATGAAAATTTTAAAATTCTTTTGATTTAACAGCTTTAGAATTTTTTCAAAGAAAAATTTCTATTTTCGAAAATCTTTACAAAAACAAAGAAGCCTTATGCCTTCCTTGGTTTTCAGAAAGAACTAATTCTCAAGGGCGTAAGTTTCATATCTCCGTAAGTAAAAAAATTGTTTTTTCAAATACAAATTTCTTAATAAAAAAATAAGCTTAACTTGAGAAAATGTTGAACATTTTTGGTTTATTTATGACTGTAGAAGGTTTTTTGCTTCTCCTGAAAAATGTGTTTAATGTAACTTAGGGCTTTTTAGATTTCATATGACGATATGATTTGTGTCTTTCTGGAAAATTTTTTCCGTATCAAAATTGGTTATAGTTCTCATAAAAAGACCACTTCAGAAATTCACTTAATCACACATATTTCATTCATAAATGCATAAGAATAACCGGTTAAACTTCTTAAGCATCTTTTGTATATCGATAAAACATTTTGAGAAATTTTGTTCGGATTATCCTAATATTGATCATAGCATAATATGATAATATTATTTTGACTGGTTATGGTACTTTCGTAAAATTAGAAAAAAGGTCTAAGTAAATAATATTTCGTAATATACAGGAAATTTTCATATATATATTACGAATAAAAGTAGTTACGAATTTTTTCGTAAAGTTAAGCATGGAATATTTTCAGTGTACATACATTTATTTGTGTAAAGATTAATTTAAAAATTCATATTTTGTGCTTTTTATTTATTATTTTCCAGGGACCGTAACAGTTATAAGTTATATCAAAAAGTCGATTTATAACAGTTATTTTGTGACTTTAAAAATAAAAATCCATCTGAAAAAGTTATTTTTCAACCTAAAAATAAAAATTCAAATGAAACTTTTAAAAAAGACTATTATTGTTCCATCATAAAATAAAAATTATTTGAGGAGTTTTATTTTTTTCTGTCAGAAAATAAAACTCATTTTTAATAATAATGCCTACCAAAGAAATTAGAAAGCTTGTGTTCAGTCATAACAGAAAATTACCATTTGCCATTTTTGATTCCGATGTTTTCAACGCCAGTTCAATCAATTATTTAATGGACTTGGTCAGATAAACTCAATAAAATAAGAGACTGAAAAAATACATAAAAACATTGTTTGATTTTTTGTCGGGGAAAGCAAAACATCTCAAATGATTTTTATTTTTTGATGGAAAAAATAAAACTCCTCAAATAATTCTTATTTTATGAAGGAAAAATAAAACTCATTTTTTAACTGTTTCAATCAGACTTTTATTTTTTCCGTTAAAAAATAACTGTTATTTGTGGAGCTAAGATCGTTTTTTTTAAAATTACCGTGTATTCTGAAAAAACGCATCATTACGAGTATATTGGTATATAAAAGTATAGGTCTTCGTTGACTCCAACATAGAGATTTTTTGGGTTAAAATTTTCAGAATAACAGTTATTTACAGTACCTGTTATTTTCAGTAAAACAATTTTATTCGATTTTTTTATTCGACACAAAATTTACAGAATAGGAAAAACACATTTTGAATTTATGAATACTTTTTATGATTACCAAAAATATTATTTTATATTATTTTGCAATGAATTCCCTTATGTTTTTAATTCAAATTTAAATTTTGAATGCACCATTCTTTAAAATAATTCTTTAAATTATAAATTTAATTCTTTATGTTCCATTAAATTAATTCCTAAAAGAATTCATTCTTTATAGAATTGAATTCAAATGAAAGATCATTCTTATTTTTTTAATTCCTTTTATTACATATTGAATGAAAGAAAACAATTTTAATTAAATTTAATAAATATACACAATTGTAAAACAAAACTTACACAGAAAAATTGAAGTGTGTTTTTAATTACCAAAATCACACTTTCAATTATTTTTTTTTTTATTAAATTTCAACCTATAACAAAAATAGTGTATTCAATTATTAAAGTTGTTTAAATTTTTGGAAATATTTTCAATTATCTGCATAATCAACTGGATTATGAAAAGAATAGTTATTGAATTAATAATACAATAACTATTTTAATCAAAATACTTAAAAAAGTAATTGATTTTAACTAAAATTCCAATTACTAATTTTTGATTTGTGAGAAATGGGTAATTGATTTTTTCTAATTAGATGATAATAAATACAGTTTTTATATTGATATTATAGGTCAATGTATTTAATTAGTTAGTATATTTTAATTTAACAAAATTTTATAATATTACATAGTTTATATATTAAAATTCAATGTTTCATTTTTAACTGTAGAAATCTTTGCATATTTCTTTTTTTAAGGGAATATCATACAAAAAATTTTAAAAAATATTAGACTCTACCGGATATTGTAAGTTAAAAACATAAAATATTTTAAAAAGTATGTCAACGGCATCCAATATCATTAAAAAATTGTATCTATGCTCATTAAAAATAATTGATATGGATTTTATATTATTAACATCACCAACAATCAACCATTTTGGTTCTATTATCTTATTTTGAAGTTTTAGTAGATTTATTTTGGCATCTAACTCCTCTTGAGTTTCACCAACCATTGCAAACGACTCTTGAGAATCAATATATTTCTTTCTGTATTTTATTCCTACTTCTTCTGCGGCAACTTTTCGTGGGGGTGCAAATAGATAATAAGGGTTTTCATTTAAACGTTCAAAACTGTCGTAAACTGTGCAACCTGTGCATGTTTCCATCCTGGCAATTGAATTGTATGAAAATAGATTTGCACAACCCTTATAAGTTTGAGCGACTATTTAGACTGGCAAACTTGAGCAAACTCATTGTGCATTTAATAAATCTGTTCACTTATTGTTCACTTTTGAATTTATGGACTTTATATTCACATTTTTAACATATTTTGTAAATTTTTTTGTTAAAATATTTGATTTTTTATTTGACATTGCTGTAAATTGTTTGTAAATATTGTAATTGAACAGAATTTGAGCAGGGGTTTCATGAAACAAGTCGAATAATCTTGTCCACTTGCACAAATGGGAAACTTAAGCGTTTAAATGAAATATCCCTTAATGTAAATACCAAAATACAGCAAATGTTTTAGATTCTGTAATATGAGGAGATTAGTTGTTGTTGTAACAGCTTAAACTATACAATTTTAATCCGGGGGTTCTGTATTTAGGTCCAAGCCAAGAAATTGGGCTACTTCAATGGGGTTAGTCCATAAATCCATTGGGCTAAGTGAAGTAGGGTGGGCTGGACAGTTGAATATGTGGTGGGTATCATGGGGACCCTGTCCACAAGATGGGCATATATTGGGGACGGCACGGTCTATGCGGGACCAGTAGGCGTTGAGCCTGTTGCTCCATCCCGATCTCAGTTGTGCCAGAGCAACTCTTGTTTTTCGCGGCAGGTTCTTCTCTATTTCTGCTATGGGCGGTGGGCGACCCCCAAGAACGACATTCATGCGGTAACCTGAAACCGCGATATTGATGGCGTCTCTATGAATGTCGTTCAAAGCTGCTCTATACCAAGTCCGATCTAAGGGATCCTGAACATAACTTCGTATGCTCTCTTCGTATACACGAAGGTCCTTCCTGACATGCCTCGGGGGAGCATCCAACTGTGTGATGTTAAAGTTGGGATGACTCCTCCGGTGACATCCCAGGAGGAACTGTTTAGTCAGCATGACATTATGTTCCTTGACTGGGAGAACCTTCGTTTCCTCATGTAGATGGTGTTCTGAGGTTATTTGCATGCAGCCCGTTACAGTCCTTAGGGCGGCATTTTGGCAGCTTTGAATATTTCTCCACTGGGTATCACTCAGCGATGGAGACCACACTGGAGCAGCGTAATTGACCACTGACCGGCCAATAGTTTTATAGGTAGCCAACAAGGTTTCTTTGTCCATTCCCCAGGTGCTGCCGGCTAGCGCTTTGAGGACCTTGTTTCTACTTCGCAATTTGTGCATAATTGCAGTGGCATGAGCTGAGGAAGTAAACAGGCTGTCAAAGGTGACCCCCAAAATCTTTGGATGATTCACAGTCGGAATTTGGTTTCCATCGATCGCATAGCACATCAACGTTTTGGCCCGTCGCCATAATGGTACAGTCGTTCGCATATGATATCACTTCCACACCTTGTGGAGGTGTGGGGAGTTTAGAGAGGTAGAAATTAAACAATAGGGGGGATAAGACACCACCCTGTGGTACTCCCTGTTTAACTCTACGGGTTTTGGAACATTTGTCTCTAAACTCAACGAACGACTGACGGCCACTCAGATAACTTACAATCCATCTCTTCAAGTTATTGGGCATGGTGGACTGCAGGATGTCCTGGAAGAGTGTGGCATGGCTGACTATATCGAAGGCTATATCGAAGGTTTTCGATAAATCTAGCGCCACAAGGATTGTGCTTTCACAAGGCCTCTGCTGGTTAGGGCCTTGTGAGATCTGAGTGGTTATGGCGGTTAATGCTGAGGTGGTGCTGTGCATCTTACGGAATCCATGCAGGTGGCGAGCTGCTGTAAGATGGCAGGACAGCAGGGGGAGAAGGAGCGCCTCAAGAGTCTTCGCGACTGGTGACAGGAGGGAAATCGGCCTGTAGGATTGACCCTCTGTCGCGTTCTTCCCTGGTTTCAGTATCGGGATGACTCTACCCTTTTTCCAGGCATTGGGTATTATCAGGCTGCTCATTGACAGGTTAAAAACCATTGTCAAGTACTCGACTCCCCGTTCGCAAAGGTGTTTCAGCATGGTTTGGCTGCGTTGATGGCCATTGCAACCGCAGACGTTGTGAAAGGTTGTGGAATGTCCGAGACTGGAAGGTTGTTAAGTTTGCGAACAACACTTCGTTTCGCCTTATCTCTCTCTGGGTGCTCAATAAAAAAATCGGCAAAATGCACGCGAGCACCGTTCAGGATCGAAAATATTGGTATCTGCAAACTTAATCGCGACCCTGTCATCCTTCTTCTAACACCTGAGCTCAAGGTGCAATTCTTCAAATGATCTAACCATTTATTCCGCTTGTCCTCATTTACCAACCTGCTGATATTATGATTCAGCTGGCCAATACGTGGGTCGTCGGGGTTGATATTTCGGAGGTCATCGCGCTCGTCTGCTAGTCTCGCTGCCTCTGCTGAGAAGTGCGGACGCACTAAGGATAGTCGACCAGCAGGAATAAAGCGGGCTGCTGCTGCGATGACAGTTTCGTGGAACTTGCTCTCTGCTTGGTGTACGTTGCTAGGAGCTGGAAGATCATTGAAGATGTGATCAGTGAATTCTCTGAAGCCGGGCCAGGCTGCTTTCTTTTGGTTTATGTAGAGACGGCGTTCAGAGACGATAAAGTCATTGGGTCGATCCAGACAAACGATAATGGGTAAGTGGTCTGAAGCTAGAGAAACTACTGCTCTCCAAGTTGCGTAGTCTATCAGACCAGGGCTCGCTATTGTGATGTCTGGAGAGCTGGCGCAGTTACCCATAATCCGTGTGGGGGCATCATCGTTTATTGTGCAGAAGGTGGATTCGTCAATTTGTTCCGCCAGTGACGCGCTGACTCGATGGAGTCAGCGGCGAGGGTTGTTGTTGCTGCTGAAGATGTTGTCTTTGCTGCGGTTTTTGTGATTGCGGTGGGGAGGGTGGAGGTGTGGCGTATGATGACGACGATGACGATGTCGATGATGCCAATGAATTTCGTCGCTGTTGTTGGCTTCATGGGGCGACAAAAGTCTCCGACCACTCCCGATGATGATTTAGTCCAGAGCAGTTTCTGAGGTGACACCAGCCCAAACAAGCGTTGCACCGTAATTGGGTGGACATATGGTGCAACCGGTTCTGGCAAACTGTACAGAATCATGGTCCGGGATTTAGTTCGATTCCGGCACGGACCAATAGGATACGGAGCAGCAATGCCGGAAGTTGTTGCTCCATTGGTAAAAATGTTTAGTTATTGTTGAGGTTGACAGCCCTTGGCCGAAAAATTTCGGGTCATTCCGGTACGTAAAATCGGCTGTCGGGGAATGGAATGCCCTCTATGATCACTGATGGTGGTGGTGGGTAAAAAAATTTAAATTAATATTAAGAATGTATGATAATATGGACAATTTTATACATTTGTACATGGAATTTGTATGTACCTATTCGTGTAATTGTCTATAACCAGATCTACCAGAGATTGAGACTGAAAATAACTGGACCATATAACCAAAGTTATTGAATTGTGATTTATTTTTGGTTTTTAAAATAAATCACTCAGAATAACAGTTATAAAATGATTTTTACTTAAATTGTTTAATATAACGTTTACTATTTTTGTTTTGTGACATTATTTTAAATAAAAATCACTGTGCGTACCACAAGTGAGTACTTATTACCAGGGCATGGATTTTCATGCACTAAAAAATTAAAAATATGCGCTTATAATATACACGAAAAATTTTAAAAATATGCACCAAAAAATATTTCTTTGTGAATTTACATATTAATAGATGTTCAGATCCTATGTTTTTGACAACAAATAGTAATAGCTTTTTAAGAACTGTTTTGTGTACTATAATACCACTCGAACGAAACCACGACCACGAGAATGACAAATATAAAAACTAGGAAACAACTTTAAATGGTATATGTTTAATTTCTGAAAGTGGAATTCTAATAAAATTTGTTGAATGAAAGTATTTTTGTATAATTATATTTATTTCGATGGACGTGAGAGAGATGAAAGAACAAAATTTCAAGTTATCTTTTTATATGGACAGACTAGAAATTGATACTTTACCAATACTTTAAGGACCAATATTTTGGACGTTACAATTAGCAGCACAAACTCAAAATACCTTCCGCACTATTATGCGGAAAAATGTAAAATTAATGCAATTTAAAAATATGCAATTTATGGATTTATAACAAAATATGCTAAAATATGCCACTCGATGCAATTTTGTAGCAAATTGTTGGATTTGAAAAGAAAACTAGTTAAAAGTTAATTTGAGTTACTCACTACAAACATGTATTTGCTTATTATTATACTCTTCACCTTCGTAAGAAGTTTATATATAAGTTTGTTTTTTATTTAAAAATATTAATTTTGTGTCCTCATAAGGTAAAATTTACATAAGATACAAACTCCTTATAGGGGTCGATGTCGGTTTAGTGATGTCCGTCTACGCAACCCTCTTTTTAATTAAGTCCAAATATGATCAAAAATCTCAGACATTTTTTATTTATGCTAGGTTAGGTTAGGTTAATAGGAGGATGTATACTACATCAAATCCGAAGAAATACTCCTAGGCCACAATCGGGCCTGTTGTGCGCTCCTTATCATGAGAAAAAAGAGGGCACTGAATGACTTATTTTTCAGTGTTCAGAAACTCAGTATCTTGAACGTAATTCCGAAGAATATTCCAATTAGTGTTGTTCACGAATGTTATTTCCGGAAAAACATCACTTCCAAGATTCTTGGATCTAACTTCGACGAATGCCTGACATTGACAAAAAAAGTGCTCCAGAGTTTTACTGTCCTTTCCGCATGCTCTACATACGTCTCATCAGGTCACCCCATAGGATTTTCGTGTTTCATTATTCCAAGAGGTCTTATGGAATTCTCTCACCCATATTATTAGTTCAGCTTTTATTGCGTCGAATGGTTTTGGGTTTGTCAGGTTAACTGCCACGAGCTCTCTTCCCTTTAAAGCTATTACATTCGCTCTTTCGTTACCGACTACTCCCGAGTGGGCTGGTACCCATATGATGTGAACCGTACATCTGGGAGAGTATTCAGATAAAGCTTTCTTACGGTCTTAGATTTATTTCTATCTCCTGATATAGCCCTAATTGCCTTCTGGCGTTGTCAGCGTTTCAAAGTTTCCGACATATTCTGTGTTTGGTATTCGATCAGGCACATCCGATGATTGTGTATAACCTTCCAATGTGTCCAGAATACATTGATGACGTGTCCTATAATCGCTTTTAGCCAATTCATCTAAAGTAAAAAGCCGTTTGGCTGTAAGCGCCGCCTCATATCTTAAATATGTTTCAATGGGTGGAATATCTAGCAATGTTTCCGGAGCCTTTGTGGATGTATTATACATGGCACCACTTATACCCAAGCAGCATGTACGCTGAACTGAACCCTGTAGTAGTTTGATATTGCACTTTTTGTCTAAAGCAGTCTACCAGATTATTGAAGCATAAGCTAGAATTGGTCTTATTACAGTTTTGTAAAGCCAATGTGTCATAGTAGGATTAAGACCCCATTTCATGACTATAGTTCTCCTACATATAACAAAGCACACCGGTGCTGGGCGATCCTCTATGTGATGTCTCCATTTTAATTTCGGTCGAGGATTACGCCTTAGTACTTAAGTTTGTCTGTCACTGGTATCTTCTGGCCCAGGAAGCCCTGCCCTGCCATTTATTGAGGTATATGTGTCAGATGTAGGGAAACCAGTCCCTCTTCCATTTGTAAGAGTGCCGGTAAAATGCCATCCGGCCCTGCAGGTTTATAGGGAGCGAATTACAATTTCTGTGTTAGCCTCCCCTCCAATATCGGTTCATCTATGTTATTCGATATACCGGGTGTGAAAAGGGAGTCCATTAGGAGTTTCAGTGTCTCCTCCATATCCTCCAGCCTCCTGATCGTTTCATCCACCATATATTCCGGTTGGACATGAGTTTTGAATAGGAATTTTTTTATCTTCCATACGTCATTTACGCTGTCTACCTGTTCACCGCAAAGTTTCCAGGAGTCTTGTTTGGCTTTACGAACAAATTTCTTGTATTCACCAAGTTTACTACGATACTCATCCCAGTATACTGCGGTCTTTTAACGCACATTAGTTAATAATTTAATAAATTCTGTCTATTAACAAACAATAACAAAACATATAATCATACGGTTAATTTTGTATTGTTCTTTCGTGTTTATAAAAGCAAAGCAGAGCAAGAGTAACAGAGCGAGAACAGCACAAATGTGTTGTTATTGGCTAGAAATATTATATTAAGTATGTAGAGCCTGTATTGAAGGAGAAGGGGACTTGTTGCTACTTTTTCGTCCTTCAAGAGGAACTTTTTGAATGTTCTATAATATTGAACCTAGAAACATGAAATTAAATATGTGGAGTCGAAATTAGGCGAAAACCCATAAAAGGGAACTTTATGGTACGTTTTCGTTTTACAAAAGGCACATTTTGAATTTTCTATAAGAAACATGAAATTGAGCATGTATAACTTGGAGTGGAAGAAATATTCTTAGTATATATGATGATATTTATATCAAATAGTATTTTGCCGCAATTAATGGAATTAACTAAGAGAAGCCGAACCGACCGAGGGCCTGGAGTAAGTGATAACCAGGGAAACCGAAAACATGCTCTAAAAAAGTGTTTTAAGCGCTTTAAATATGACGTAAAAAACTCAAAATATGCTCTTAAAATTTAAAATATATGCTCCAAAAATAAAATTTTTTATTATTTTTTAACATTGAAAAGCTTAAAAAGACTGAAATTGTAATGAACATTTCTTTATAAATGTTTCATCTCTTAGTTTGAAGAACTAGTATAATGGAATTCCGTTTTACGTTCAGATAACCAATAAATAACATGAAACCATTTGGTCCCCAAAAAACATATGTTTTATGTCCGATTTAAAATATAATACTTTATTGAATAAAAAACTATGACATAACGAAATTTTTTTTCAAAATTGTAAAATAGGCTAAAAAATTAAAAAAAATAGAATTTTTTTTAAATAAAGTTTTGAAAAGAAAATTAAAAATGTATAAAAACGAAAAAAAACGAAAACATCAAAATATGCACTAAAAGAGTAAAATATGCTCTAAAAACTCGAAAATATGCCTTAAATATGCTAAAAAGTCAAATCATGTAAAATTATGCTCTTATGGGTAAAATATGCAAAAATATGCTCTAGCAAATCGATGCCAAAATTCTCAAATTGGTCTGAAACGTGTAAATATCTTATCCATGAGTCCATACGACGCACCACAAAAAACATGCATTTGCATATTTTGGTTTCCCTGGTGATAACACATAAATAGGAATTTTTAATACTGACTGTTTTTAACACATCATGGTGAAGTGTATATAAGATTCGGCTCAGCCGAATATTGAACTCTTACTTTTTTTTTTTTAAATTGAAATAAATTAATATTTCAATTTAAAATACATGATGTAATTGGGAGTTATTAGCGCTGTTAGATGCACTCATTATTATCATTACTAATCTCATTAACAGGCCTATTAACAAAGCGCTTTTGCCTCTAAGTAGCTAACCAGTAGGTATGATTCTATATTATAGTCTTCCTTACAAAAAGCAGTATTTTTTACTGGATATGAATCTGGTTTAGTTTTTCAAATCTCTTTGGTTTGTTCAAAATTTATTTCAAAAATAGTAAAAAGTCATTAAACTTTCAACAAAGCCATTTATCTCGAAAATACTTTTTCTTTTTTTTTTTTTAATTTTGCCATTCTTGTAGTAAATGAGCAATGTGTATATTTTTCGGCATAATCGAATTTAGGGCTATTGTTGATGCATTTAAATTGTTGTTTCGATTATTCTGCAACACCGTAATATTTTCGACTAGTTTTGTTACTATTATCAATGTTAACTTAAAAATGTTTTTTTTAAAAGGTCGTATTGTTTAGCGATAATATGGAAATTATCTTTTTATAAGCACCCATGTGAAAAAAGCATAAACATTTACGTGTACAAAAGTTTATTGCAATAAATGATAAGTTTATTATAACAATGTTGTTTTAGGTCCAGTACAATGTTTGTAAGGTGTCAATTTGTATAAATATCTTGAAATTGTTACAAATATATATATAT
>NC_060954.1:22724683-22753592 GCF_022045245.1 Lucilia cuprina
TTTATATGTTTGCTGCCCGCTTGTCCTCGTCTGGTCCACATCACTTACAGTTCTCAACAACTCAACTCCAAACATTGAAATTTCATTGCGATATTTCCAATAGTTTAAAAGATACAAAATTATTTCCAACAATAAAAATAACAAGTAAAAATGTTATATTCGCCAGTGCTGAATCTGAAGGGTATAAAAATAAAAATCACTGTGCGTACCACAAGTGAGTACTTATTACCAGGGCATGGATTTTCATGCCCTAAAAAATTAAAAATATGCGCTTATATATGCACGAAAAATTTTAAAAATATGCACCAAAAATATTTCTTTGTGAAGGTACATATTAATAGATATTGAGATCCTATGTTTTTGACAACAAATAGTAATAGGTTTTTAAGAACTTTATGTACTATAATACCACTCGAACGAAACCACGACCACGAGAATGACAAATATAAAAACTAGGAAACAACTTTAAATAGTATATGTTTAATTTCTGAAAGTGGAATTCTAATAAAATTTGTTGAATGAAAGTATTTTTGTATAATTATATTTATTTCGATGGACGTGAGAGAGATGAAAGAACAAAATTTCATCAAGTTATCTTTTTATATGGACAGACTAGAAATTGATACTTTACCAATACTTTAAGGACCAATATTTTGGACGTTACAATTAGCAGCACAAACTCAAAATACCTTCCGCACTATTATGCGGAAAAATGCAAAATTAATGCAATTTAAAAATATGCAATTTATGCATTTTTAACAAAATATGCAAAAATATGCCACTCGATGCCATTTTGTAGCAAATTGTTGGATTCGAAAGGAAAACTAGTTAAAAGTTAATTTGAGTTACTCACTACAAACATGTATTTGCTTATTATTATACTCTTCACCTACGTAAGAAGTTTATATATAAGTTTGTTTTTTATTTAAAAATATTAATTTTGTGTCCTCATAAGGTAAAATTTACATAAGACACAAACTCCTTATAGGGGTCGATGTCGGTTTAGTGATGTCCGACTACGCAACCCTCTTTTTAATTAAGTCCAAATATGATCAAAAATCTCAGACATTTTTTATTTATGCTCACACATTAGTTAGGCTAGGTTAATAGGAGGATGTATACTACATCAAATCCGAAGAAATACTCCTAGGCCACAATCGGACTTGTTGTGCGCTCCTTATCATGAGAAAAAAAGAGAGCACTGAATGACTTATTTTTCAGTGTTCAGAAACTCAGTATCTTGAACATAATTCCGAAGAATATTCCAATTAGTGTTGTTCACGAATGTTATTTCCGGAAAAACATCACTTCCAAGATTCTTGGATCTAACTTCGACGAATGCCTGACATTGACAAAAAAAGTGCTCCAGAGTTTTACTGTCCTTACCGCATGCTATACATACGTCTCATCAGGTCACCCCATAGGATTTTCGTGTTTCATTATTCCAAGAGGTCTTATGGGATTCTCTCACCCATATTATTAGTTCAGCTTTTATTGCGTCGAATGGTTTTGGGTTTGTCAAGTTAACTGTCACGAGCTCTCTTCCCTTTAAAGCTATTACATTCGCTCTTTCGTTACCGACTACTCCCGAGTGGGCTGGTACCCATATGATGTGAACCGTACATCTGGGAGAGTATTCAGATAAAGCTTTCTTACAATCCAATACGGTCTTAGATTTATTTCTATCTCCGATTGGAAGGGCTGTTACAACAAAAAGCAAACAAAAGCATCAAAAAGGACACTAAAATACCTAAGACCACAACATCAGTAGCAACTACTGATAACGTTAAGGTGTCAAATCCTAAAAGCGAGAAAGATTCCACTAACTCGCCAAAAGAAGGTGCAGCTGCCCTTTTCAAAATTGGGGAGGTGCCGATTAAAAGGGATGTCAAAACCGGCCCCGATAAGGACACCAAAATACCTAAGACAGTACCCAAAGCATCATTAGCAAATACTGGTAATTTTGAAGAGTCAAATCCTAAAAGCGAGGAAGAAATCCCTCACTCGCCAGAAGACAGAACAGCAGTGCTGTCCAAAATTGGGAAAGTGTCGATTAAAAAGACTGCTCTTCCTATGCCTGATAAGGACACCGCAGTGCCATCAATGGTACCCACCATTGTTGGCACTGCGGTTACCGGAGGAGTCAAATCCAACGAGCGGGGATTTGATCACTAGCTCGCTGGAAGACAGTTTAAATGGATGACAATGATTGAGGTTATCCAAATAAACCTTCATCGGAGCGTGACAGCTACCAATGCTCTAATGGCTAAAATTAACACTGGTATGATACATATAGCTTTAATCCAGGAACCTTGGACGATTCGCAACAAGGTTTCTGGATTAAATCACGTAAATTTCCAACTTTTCTACGCTGATACAGACCGAGAACATGTATCTTATGTCACAAGAATTTATGTTTTCTCCTCTCAACAGGATTATCCACATCGGATGCAACGGTACTGAAGCAAGGTCGTGGCAACATATACCTTGCATCTGTTTACCTGCCTTTCGATTCTCCGACACTACCACCAACGTCGGAGCTGATTAAACTTGTCGAAGAGTCACAAAGGCAAAATAAGAAAATTGTAATAGGTTGTGCTGCTAACTCCCACCATGTAGCTTGGGGTAGTACAAACACCAATCGCAGGGGACAAGCCCTTATGGATTTCCTTAATACGAAAGACTTGATCACATCTAACTTAGGTAATAAAGCTACCTTCGTCAATAAAATCAGAGAAGAAGTATTAGATATAACTATATGTACAGAAGAGCTTATAAACGAAATTCAGGATTGGAGTTTCAGACAAGCACTCCTTTTCTGACCATCGGTACATAGGATTCAAAATACTACGGCCGCCACCAAAGCCGATAAAATTTCGGAATAAGTCTAAAACTAATTGGACAATGTTCGGTTCCTTATTAAAGAACCGTTTATGACAGAACGCTTCTCAATGTCGAAATAAAGAGGACATATACGCAAAAGTAGAAATGCTCACAAGTGCCTTGGTTGAATCGTTCGAGGACAGCTGCCCTCTGCGAGAGCGGAGATCTGCCCAGGAGAAACCCTGGGCACGGCGTAAAAAGACCACAGTATACTGGGATGAGTAAACTTGGTAAATATAAGAAAATTGTTCGTAAAGCCAAACGAGACTCCTGGAAACTTTTCTGTGAACAGGTAGACAGCACAAGTGACGTATCGAAGATAAAAAAATTCCTATCCAAAACTCATGTCCAACCAGAATCTATGGTCGATGATACGGGCAGGAGGCTGGAGGATATGGAGGGGACAATGAAACTCCAAATGGACTCTCATTTTCCACCCGGTATATCGAATAACATAGATGAACCGATATTGGAGGAAGAGCTTCGCTCCCTATAAAGCTGCAGGGCCGGTTGGCATTTTCCCGGCACTCTTACAGATGGAGGCGGGACTGGTTTCCGTACATCTGTCTCAAATATTCACTGCATGCTTGAAATTCACATATACCCCCATTAAATGGCGGATGCAAGGGTAATATTTATACCTAAACCTGGGAAACCTAGCTATTCGACACCTAAGCCTTAACGACCGATAAGCCTCCTAAGGACCCTAACCGAGAAAGGACTTAGACCTGTCTGCTATGCGGACGATGTCTTAATACTTTTTATGGGAAAGGATCAAAATTACTTGTGTAGAAGAGCTGAGGTGGCTCTGAATACGGCCTAGAGCTGGGCTCAACCGAGAGGCCTCAATGATAACCCGCAAAAACGTAAATCTGTCTTTTCACAAGAAAGACAAAAATGTCTACGTATACTGAATCTTGCTTCCTGGGCAAGAAGACACCAGTGACAGACAAAGTTAAGTACTTAGGTGTAATCCTCGACCGGAAATTAAAATGGAGACACAACACAGAGGATAGGATCAATAAGGCACATCGGTGCTGAGCGATATGTAGGAGAACTATAGGCATGAAATGGGGTCTTAGTCCTATTACGACAAATTGGCTTTATAAAAGTGTAATTAGACCAATTCTAGCTTATGCTTCAATAATCTGGGAGTTCAGCGTACATGCTGCTAGGGTATAGGTGGTGCCGTGTGTACTACTACTTCAATCAAGGCTCTGGAAAGGTTGCTAGATATTCCACCCATTGAAACATATTTAAGACATGAGGCGCTTGCAGCCGAACGGCTCTTTACTTTAGGCGAACTGGCCAAAAACGGCTATAGGACACGTCATCAATGTATACTGGACACATTGGAAGGTTATACACAATCATCGGACTTGCCTGATCGTATACCAGACACAGAATATTTCGGAAACTTTAAAACGCTGATCCCAGATAGAATGCCTTGGTCAAGCGGAACATTAGAGCAAATACCATTAGGAATCCGTTGTTACACGGATGGCTCTAAATTGGGGGACAAAGTGGGGCTGGGTTTCTATATTGAAGACCCAGACCCAGGCACTTTCTTTGCCATTCGTCGGCGTTAGATCCAAGTATATTGGAAGATTCTTAGGAATTACGTTCAGGAAACTGAGTTTCTGAACAGTGAAAAATATTTTTTTCGAGGTAAGGAGCGCACAACAGGCCTGATAGTGGGCTAGATGTATTTCTTCGGATTTGATGTAGTATACATCCTCCTATCGAGCTACCTACCTACCTAATGTGCTAATGTGCGTTATTTTAAAAACACTTAAAATCGATAATAAAGGAACTTGTTGCTACTTTTTCGTTCTACACAGGTACTTTTTATACCCTACACCACTTTAGTGGGGAGGGTATATTGAGTTTGTGCTGATGTTTGTAACATAGAAAAATATTCGTCCAATACCCACCTTAAAGTATACCAATCGGCTTAGAATCATTTTCTGAGTCGATTAAGCTATGTCCGTCCATCCGTCTGGCCGGCTGGCTGGCTGTCCATGTAAACCTTGTGCGCAAGGTACAGGCCGCAATTTTGAAGATAATTAGATGAAATTTGGCACACACGCTTCTTTTGGGACGAAGCCTATTGAAAATGGTTAAAATCGGTCCATTACTTCGACTAGCCCCCATACAACCGTACCCCCCCAAATAGGGCCTTTTGGCTTATAATTAATTTAAATGATCTATTATGTTAACAAAAGTCGACAAAACTTAGTTTTATAGAACTTTAAATGACACTACCGATTTTTGTAATGATCGGGCTTCATTTGATCCTATCCCCCATACAAACTCCCCTTTTTTTTAGTTTTCTGAGAAGCCATAAAAATTCTATAATATTGAACCAAAAAATTAAGCACGTATGGCCCGGATTAAGTGAAAACCTATAGAAGGGGACTTTGGGTACTTTTTCGTTCTACAAAAGTACTTTTTGAATTTTCTATAATACTGAACCTAGAAACATGAAATTTAGCATGTAGAGCCTTGACAAGGTAAGAACCTACAAAAAGGGACTTTTTGGTACTTTTCCGTTCTATAATATTGAACCTAGAAGCATGAAATTTAGCATGTTGGGCCTTGACTAGGTAAGAACTTGCAAAAAGAGACTTTTTGGTACTTTTTCTCACTACAAAAGGTACTTTTGAATTTTCTACAATATTAAACCTAAAAACATGATATTAAGTATGTAGAGCCCGGATTAGTCCAGAATATATAAAAGGGGACTTTTTGGTACTTTTTCGTTCTACAAAAGGTACTTTTTGAATTTTCTATAATATTGAACCTAGAAACATTATGTAGAGCCTGGATTAAGTGGGAACCATGGTGAAGGATATATAAGATTCGGCACAGCCGAATATAGAACTCTTACTTGTTGAAAAAAATATGACATTTTTTGATGAAATTTTCAGAGGTTGTCTCGGATTTTTGCTCATATCTCCGTTATTTAACGACCGATTTTGCTGATTTTAAATAGCGATCTTATCGAAAGCATGTCTAACAGAATTATGAAGATTCGGATCTCGCCGATATCTGGGGTCCTCTAAAAACAAACAGACAGACGGACATGGCTATCTATAAGGATACAGAATATATATACTTCATAGGGTCGGAAAATATATTATAGAAATTACAAACGGAATGACAAACTTATATATACCCTTCACACGAAGCACAGTGGGGCAGAATGGAAATTTTTCGGAAATAAATCTGGTATTTCTAAACGGCTGATCCGATCGGGATAAAATTTAGCGTTAGCGTAGCCAAGGAGTATTCGAGTTTAAGTTTTGAAGATGAACCCCGCAGATGCCCCAGGGACGGAGCTGTGGCAGCTCAAAGTAGGGTACCTACGACATGTAAAATTTGTAAACTCGTGCCATTTTTTTGTTTTTCACCCAAATACAAAGATTTTTAATATTTTCTGAAAGAGCTCGACGATATCTTGAAAAAAACTCTTATAATATCCGAGTTATAGGCATTTAAAAATTTAGTGATACAAAATTTACCATACCTTGGTCCGCCTTTTTTTGAATACCGGGCGTAATTTTGGACCAAATGGACTCAATTTGTTAGTTAGACAACAAAATTTCCAATAATATACAAAAAATTTCAGATCAATATCATTTACAGATCCAAAAATATACGTTTTTTAATTTATAAATTCAAAAAATTTTAGATTTTTGCCGTTTTTTGCCCAAAATGTGTCTTAACTCTTTTATTAATAAAATAAAATTTTCTTTAAGAACATATAACAATTTTATAGTTTTCTAAAAGGTATCTTTACGCAGAAAAAACTTGTCCTATTTTTTGAAAATGTTGCCACTGCGTCCTTCCGAATATGACCTATTTTTTATCAAAACTTCAACTTTGGGCGACATATTCTAAAATCCCAAAGCTGGGATCAGAAAACTGAAAGCAGTTTTGGAAACCTCAATATGTTTTCTATTTACTCCAAAAGTATTTTCCCAGCCCTGAAAGAAATGTGGACCCTATGGGCAAAAATATAAAAAAATCCTATTTTTGGTATTTTCATTCCTATTTTTGGGAATTGCGGGATGCCCTTTGACCTTTTCAATTTTTTTTTTTTTTTTGCATTTTCTTATTTGAAATGACAAATTTAACAAGCGTTGAAGATTTCATTGAGTTTTGTTCATAAATAAAGATTTTGTCATATATTACATATTTGTTAAATTTCTAAAACTATGATTTATATCAAAATTTTAATAGGGTCGCAGATAGCTACAACAATTTAGTCCATATTTATCCCTTAATATCTTTTTTTAGTTAGATATGGAAATTCTCGACCCTTTACAAAAAATTTCAAGCCAATATCTCAATTACATTCAAAAATATGTTCATTTAAACCTGTGTCCTTTAATTTCATCTTTTTCATATTTTAGTACTAAGTATGACAGAACATACATTTGGTGTTAGATAAAATATTTGGACAATTTTAAAAAATGATTTAGTTAATTATTTTATTAAAGACTATAACATTGTATATACAATAAAAAAATATAATTTTATGATGAGCCACGCACAACAACACCTAAATCACCCCACACAAACCACCTTTCCCGCCCACCGAAATATAAAACACAATTTAATACAATATCATAAGTTAGTATAATAGCTTTTTTTATTTGAACTGTTTATCTTAAACATAATACAATTAATTCTTACAACCTACATATATAGTTGATTCCTAACACTACTTATTTTCTATAAAATAATCTGTCATATCGGTATACATATCCAGAAGGTAATATAAGTCCTTTAAATCTTCCTCGTTTTGAGATGACAGAGTTTCATACCAAATCCATCTTTTTCGCATAGTTGAAAGAACAGGATCAGAAGATAGAAGTAAACTATTAAAAATATCTTCATTCTGTGATTGCCTGAAGCATTTTCTTAAGCTGAAAAGTTGAACATGCTTAAAATCTCGATTCCTCGCTTCCTGGGCTTCTTCTGTTAACTCTCCAAGTGGATTCAATTATTATTTGACCATGACACAATACTTTGTGTACTGTTGGTGTTAGTTCCCTCCATGGATACAGAGATACAAGTAATTTAGAAATTTCAGATGTATGTTCCCCAAATCGACTTCCATTAATTTTATGTTTACTATTCAGTGCCATTAAAATAGTGTTAACTCTTCGAAGCAACTCCTTGTCGATTCCAGTTATTTTTGAAGTAATTTCAAAATCACGAAAAAACCTCGTCGTATTACCGTCATTTGTACTACCGCAACTTGGAAGTGGTTTGTCGATGTTTAATCCCATCTGAACTGGGCTCCAGTGCATTTATTTCATCTTTTAAATATTCCACTAAATCTTTTGTTGTTTTCTTTGACTCCTTTATATATTCAAATCCAATGGGTCTACAAAAATTTTTTGAACCCGGAGTTGTATTGATCCATATATCTTCAAATGAATTTCCGATGCTTGACGATGATGGATTAAGGGAATATGAACGAATTCGTAATGACACTAATGATGACATAAATACACTTTTGTAGTCTGCTAATGTCCGACTTCCACAAGCTTGTTTGTATTCTGGAAGTGCTGATAAACCGTCACATCCTTACACTTTAAGACAACATCACAGTTATGAATTTTCCTTAGTTGGTCTTCTGAAAAGTCTGACACAATTCTTGATGCTGTGTTTTCGAGCAAAGATGATATATCAATACAAGCTTCCACATCATTAACAGCAATAGGTGATGGTAAGATAGTTTGTTTTTTTTTCCTGGATCGCCTTGTATGATGGTAATATATTGTGTCCTTTTTCATGCAGAGCTTTCCTTAATATTTGGTACTTATTTCGACTGAGACCCAGTTCCAACATAAGCGCTATTGCTTCCTCTTCAGTAAAATTTGATTGTGATGTTGGAGTTGGTATACTTTCCACAATTCTCTTAAGTCATTTTGGTGATGCATTAGGAAGAATAGTTGCAATATGTACGGCATCCATAGGTTGGTTTTCCCTTTTCAGCATTTCGTTAAATGTATCAGCAATTTCCTCATTTGAGATTGAAAAAAGTTTTTGTGTGACCCTTTTTTTTGACCTTGAACATAAGTCTTCGTATGACTTGCAAGGCGCTCCTGCTGATGTGTTGTAAGTTGAGATTTCCGTAGTAGTTTCCATCCAACTACAAAATTTTAATCGAAATTTCTTTTGATTTCCATCCACAGACTTACTTTTTACATCAAAAAGTTTTCAATTTTTGATATGCCTGTTTTGTCTACTTTTCTACTATATGTAGTTTTTATATAATTTGAAATGTTTTCAATTCTTTCTGACCCTTTTGAAGATACACTCCATAAAACGGAACACAACTCTTCGTACTTTAATGTAATCTTCATTGTAGATTTATTAAATATGGTACTTAAAATCTGAGAAGTTTACTTATATACCAATTCTTGTCATCTCCGATACAGGTATTCCAAAGTAAAAAAATTACGAACTGTCTACCTATTAACATTTAGGACTATATTACTATAACCTGTAATTCAGTCATTGATATTTCTTATTAGAGATTGAATGGAAATTATCATTACCTGTATATTTTTACCTACATGATCATAAACGAAACAGAACGAAATGATCTGTCGAAAAAAATTTAGGTAAAAAAATAGTTATAAATTTCTGAAAATTTAAGCATAATAGGAAAATAGGTAAATATAAGATTTAAACATGTTCTGTCATATTTAATAATAAAATATGAAAAATATAAAATTAAAGGATACAGGTTTAAATGAACATATTTTTGAATGTAATTGAGATATTGGCTTCAAATATTTTGTAAAGGGTGGAGAATTTCCATATCTAACTAAAAAAGATATTAAGGGATAAATATGGACTAAATTGTTGTAACTATCTGCGTCCATATTAAAATTTTGATATAAATCATAGTTTTAGAAATTTAACAAATATGTAATATATGACAAAATCTTTAACGCTTGTTAAATTTGTCATTTCAAATAAGAAAATGCAAAAAAAAAGTTGAAAAGGTCAAAGGGCATCCCGCAATTCCCAAAAGTAGGAATGAAAATCCCAAAAATGGGATTTTTTACATTTTTGCCTATAGGGTCCACATTTCTTTCAGGGCTGGGAAAATACTTTTGGAGTAAATAGAAAACATATTGAGGTTTCCAAAACTGCTTTCAGTTTTCTGACCCCACCTTTTGATTTTAGAACATGTCGCCCAAAGTTGAAGTTTTGATAAAAAAATAGGTCATATTCGGAAGGACGCAGTGGCAACATTTACAAAAAATAGAACAATAGAACAAATTAGAAAACTATAAAATTGTTATATGTTCTTAAAGAAAATTTTATTTTATTAATAAAAGAGTTAAGACACATTTTGGGCAAAAAACGGCAAAAATCTAAAATTTTTTGAATTTTTAAATTAAAAAACGTATATTTTTGGATTTGTAAATGATATTGATCTGAATTTTTTTGTATATTATTGGAAATTTTGTTGTCTAATTGAGTCCATTTGGTCCAAAATTACGCCCGGTATTCAAAAAAGGCGGACCAAGGTATGGTAAATTTTGTATCACTAAATTTTTAAATGCCTATAACTCGGATATTATAAGAGATAAGTAGTATGTCCAAGCATGTTTTTTCAAGATCTCGTCGGTAAAAAACAAAAAATGGCACGAGTTTAAAAATTTTACATGTCGTAGGTACCCTACTTTGAGCCGCCACAGATGCGTCCCTGGGGCATCTGCGGGGTTTATCTTCAAAACTTAAACTCGATCGGATCAGCCGTTTAGAAATGCCAGATTTATTTCCAAAAAATTCCATTCTGCCCCACTGTGCGAAGGTGAAGAGTATAAAAATATGAATTTTACTACTTTTTGGATATTCGGACGTTTAAGAGATAAAAATTGTACCTGCTTTAAATAATAACTACATTATAGCGCAGTCCAACTACATTGTTGCAACTTTTTGAAATACGATTTTATTTCGTTAATAGGGAGGGAAAAGTGGCGAAAGGGAGTAAAAATGGGAAATTTGATTTTATTTATGAAACATAGTTTTTTTTTTAATTTTCGTTGCTCGACTTGTAAACAAATGTTTATTTATTTTGTCATAAAATTTTTCTTTATTATGAAACTGTACAAGTAAAATTAGGTACCATGCCATAACCTAAGTCTGCTGCCAAAAACCTATGTCGTGAGAATGTATTAGTTGAAAAATATATAACCCAACAAACACAAACTTTATCGTTTTAAAAAGTTTTAATATTTTTATTTGATATCAAATTTCGATATTTTATGAAATAATGGATTGAATCAGACATTTTTATTAAATTTCAATTGACCATTGTAAGAAAAATCATTATTTAAAATTATTCATGTCGTACACAGAAAAAATTATCGGTAGTTTATTTTCAATTAACGTGTTTTAATTTTCTTTATTTTTTATTTAAACAAATTTTTATTTGTCTTAATTATCTCGTTTTTGGAAACTGTTTGAAACTTATGTGTAAAATGTGGATTAAATTTTTTTTTGATTGTTTCAATCACCTTCTTAATTGATTTTTAAAAAATTCTCTATCAAACAGTTTAATTTATTTGATTAATAAATTTATAAAATATCAATTTTATACTTCTTAAATATTTAATTTATACAATTAATGAATTAATCAATGTTAAATCTTGTTTCAATTATTGACATTAATTGTTCTGATTAATTCGTTATTTGGAAAAAATATATATTTTTATTTTTTTTTTTTACAAATTTGGTAATTGATATCATCATTTTGGTTATAGGTGCAAAACTTGCTTGATACAATTATTTTGATAATTAAAACACATTTTCAGTTTTTTTCTGTGTAAAAACAATTGAAAATTTCGTTTTTTTTGAAAATGTTTTTAATAATTTTGTGGTAAAAACACAACTTTTAACAATGTTTATTGCTGCAGCAGGACTATTGGGCCAAAGGAATTATGTAAATTCTTGAATTAAACGATTATTTTTAATTTCAATGCAGTCCAAATGCAGTATAAATACACCCTACACCACACTAATGGGAACGGCATTTTGATTATGTCTTAAAGTTTGTAACACGGTACGGTATATGCTATACAAGAATATGCTCTTTACAAAATTAGACTCAAATTACAGGAAAATGTTACTATAAATTATTATATTGAGCAGTACATTTATCAGTTAAGCAAATACTAATCTCTTAAATATAACTTTTAGATTAAAAACTACTATATAAATTGTTGCAACTTACTCGCAATGTGGAAGAGTCTGTCCGGGACTAAAAAATGGTTACTGTTTACTGTTTGGCTTAGTCATTGCATAATCTGGTATAACGGGTAGCCCGTTGCGGCAGGACTATGTCCTGGCTGGTGAGTTGGTAAGGTTCCTCCGGGTTCCACGTAGTGGCTGTGGTTTAAACCCAAATTCGCGGGGAGAGTAAGTGACGGTTAAAAGACTGATGTAAGGTAAAGTCAATATTTCGGAAAAGTTCGGTGCTGTTGCCGAAACAACAGATACCCCACAGAAGAGTGGCTTTGGGACTAAGCGTTGGAAATGAGTTGGTATTAATTGTATATGGTACGGGATGAATGTGGGGTACGGCGGGCCTCACCCACTCGTCTACCTTTAATAAATGTGTCGTATGTTTTTCTCTTATGAATGTGTCGTATGAATGAGAAGTGTGGTGAATTGTATAATGGTGGATGAAAGGTATCATATACAAATGATACCATTGAATTTTCCTTCCTTGTCCAGATATGTTCAGATTATATATACTCTTTTCATATCAGAATCACCACAGACTGTCGATAGTTTTAACGTGAGCACCTGCCGTGTCGGCCTTATCTCACGGTGGTCTTTTTCATCCACAGGGTAGACTTGAGAACGGTCTACCATCGCCCCTTTGTCTTCAATGAAGACGCAGGTGGCAATTTTTGCACATTGGCTATGACCGGTACCATGCGCAACTTTGCTGGAGTACTCGTGCTATCTAATCTCTTGCCAAAGTAGTCACGTTGTAAAATAACCACACTACTATGGCTCTGTTGATTCGGCACCTAGAGACGTAACCGGTGGACCGAAGCACGATCCATCAATAAGCCGTAGACATCGTTCTTACTCACAGTGACACGCTGTGGGAAGTCTGATATGAACAGAGTAAACTCTGAACACATCTGGACAAGGAAGGAAAATTAATCGGTATCTCTTGTATATGATATCTTTCATCCATCATCATTCAACCCAGCACACATCTCATTTATTCGACACATTCATAGAGGAAAACATACGACACACTCATTTAGGTATACGGGTGGGGTAAGGCCCGTATACCTCTACATTCATTCTGTATCATATACAATTGACACCAACTCATTTCCAACGCTTAGTCCCACAGTCACTCCTCTGTGGGGTATCTGTTGATTTTCGGCAACAGCACCGAACCTTATCCCGAAATATTGACTATTATCATGCATCAGTCTTTTAACCGCCACTTATTCTCTTCCCGCGAATTTGGGTTCAACCAACAGCCACTACGTGGATCCCGAAGGAACCTCAACCAACTGACCAGCCAGGACATAGTCCTGCGGGCAACTGGCCACCCGTAGTACCAGATTATGCGATGCTCTGGTCAGACCTCTGGCAATCTATGCAAGGACTAAGCCAAGCAGTAGACTGAGACAACCAATTTTTCAGTCCCGGTCAGACTGGAGGTATTGGGCCCTCTTTATACCCCGGGATTGCAATAACACCAAGGCGGAGGTCTTCGCCAAGGTAACATGCCCCCGGGGGATCAGAATTACCACAGTGTGTCCCTGTGAGTAAGAACAATGTCTTCGGCTTATTGATGAATCGTACTTCGGTCCACCGGTTACGTCTCTAGGTGCTGTCGCCGAATCAACAGAGGCCATCCAATGGTCAGAGATTAGATAGCTCGAGTACTCCAGCAAAGTACTTGTGCATGGACCGTACAAAGCCAATGTACAAAAATTGAGTTCTTCATTGACAAATAAAGGGGCGATGGTAGACCGTTCTCAAGTCTACCCAGTGGATGAAAAAGAGCACAGTGAGATAAGGCCGTCAAGGCAGGTGCTCGAGTTAAAATTCACTATTTATCAAACAGTCCCAAACGACTTGGACAATTTAATAATACAAAAGTTATTAAAAATAAAAACTTTAAAAATTTTGCATCCGTGTCAAACTCGTTGGCTTTTCCTTGAAGCTGTAGTTAATCGTTTGCTAGATCTATTCGAATCTTTAAACATTTATTTTGCATTTGTGGAAAACATAGATAAAATTGATGCTGCAAAAACAATTTTAGATAATTCAAATTACAAAAACCAAATATATTTGTCATTTTTAAAATATACACTCGGAATTATTAAAAGTATAAACCATGGTATAAGTAATAAGACCCATCATGAATCATTCCTATTATACAACTTCCTTGAAAGTTAGTTAGAGCTTAATATTTTTTGATTAATGGACTTCCAATATATTTTTTGAATTCATTTAAATTTAAAAATATACTTTGTTGTCGTATTCATGCATTAAAAATTCATCCATTTATGAAACCACCTCTAAATGTGTTACTTGGCAAACTATATGGGTTTCACTATATGCTTTTTTTTAAAAAGATTTGTTTAAAAATTAATTTGAACGTACTGAATATTGATCACGAAGTTTAATAACTACAATTTTACTTAGTTTCGCTAATTTGGGGCGCCCTAATGGGATTAATTTTAAAATATTAAAAGCGTTTGTGGGAAGCTCTTATAATTTTTGAATGAAATGTTTATTTTTTATGAGAGATTTTAAAATATTTGACTTCTTAAAGTATTCAAAAAGTCTTTTAATGAGATTACTATGAAAATTTTCATATTTTGTTCGCGATATTTTTATAATTTTCAAGATATTTGAACAGATTTCATTTTCGTCAATTCTGACATCTTTCAGGATTATAAATGAAATAATTGTGAACTGAGCTTAAAATCATCTAAATATTACAGTTGTATATCACAATTTTAATATTTACTACGAATAAACGAAATTTATCTAACTTAGGTTAGATATTATACGGTACTCCTATTTTTTTGAATAGTCGTAATCGGATATATATTTTTAAAAAAGTGAATACCAAGAGAACTACAGAACCTATTTACAAAATGTCATTTGTTTGTATTTTAAACATTTGACAAATAAATACCATGCTGCATAATTATTTTTCAGTCGCACTCCTATTTGTTTAACACAGCTGAATGTATTGCAAAGCAGGAACTGCAGAATATTTAAGAAATCATTCTGTAGTAATTGATTTTATAGGAAAAATCGATAAGAATAATCTTATTTTCACACTTTTATAATGCTTCAAAAGTGCATTTAGTATTATATTTCGAAAACCGAAAGTTATAAGACCCAAAATTTGTCATTATACAAGTTATATATGGAACATTAATTGGATGGGGTTTTATTTAATTCTGATTTTTTGACGATTTCGAAAATATTAACCGATTTTTTCATTTAATTTTGACGATTTTATACCAAATTTATATGGCAACAGTGATGGAAACTTTTTTTAAATTTTTACAAACGGACTCAAAACCCAAAACTTTATTAAATAATTTTTTTTTAGAATTTCATTTTTATATACCTTATATACTCAAAATTATAATATTCTATGAATATAATGAATTAAATTTAGAAAAAATAAAATAATATTTAAGCATTTGGTTTATCCCAACTTTGTGTTGCTGCTTGACATCAGAGATACATTGAAACAATTATTGAGGCAAAAATTTAATTGGAAAAATGTAGGTATACCCTAATAACCGCATCCTAAAAATCGTCCATCTGATTACACCTGAAAGGATTGCTGTTTCCTATAGATTTACTATTGGGTTGAGATATTGTAATTAGGCAGAATACCTTAATACAAGTATAACTTTAGAGTCTAAACAATCGATTGCAACTCAAAAGTTATATTTTAGAGACATTGTCATTTTTAAATCTCCGAATAACAGTGAAATAATAGTAAACCACGATGCTTTTTGCTTATTTTGCATATTCGTTAGCATTATTCGATACAGAGTTTTACTCAAATGAGTGTAACTTTTCACTTATTGGTTCTAAGGAGTTTAGATAATTATTTCTTCATTCTTTCCAAAACAAATTTAATTTTTTTAAATGGGCTCTTTTTTGTTTAAAAGATGCGTTGAGCATCTATCTCAAGAATAAATTTTTTTAATTTTTTGAGAATTTATAGTCCCATTATGGGACAATCAATACTGAAATAAGTTGAAATACCGATAACGCTAAAATACTAATACCGAAATATGCAAAAATACCGATAATCCTAAAATACCAATACCCATATATTATTTAAAGAACTTAAATTTCCAAAGTAACTCTTCACTTTTTATACCCTTCACCGTCGTGAGAAGGGTATATATAAGTTTGTCATTCCGTTTGTAATTTCTATAATATAATTTTCCGACCCTATAAAGTATATATATTCTGGATCCTTATAGATAGCGGAGTCGATTAAGCCATGTCCGTCTGTCTGTTGAAATCAGTTTTATATATAAGTTTGTCATTCCGTTTGTAATTTCTATAATATAATTTTCCAACCCTATAAAGTATATATATTCTGGATCCTATAGCGGAGTCGATTAAGCCATGTCCGTCTGTCTGTTGAAATCAGTTTTTAGAGGACCCCAGATATCGGCGAGATCCGAATCTTCCGAATAATTCTATTAGACGTGCTTTCGAGAAAATCGCTATTTAAAATCAACAAAATCGGTCGGTAAATAACGGAGATATGAGCAAAAAATCCGAGACAACCTCTGAAAATTTCGTCAAAAATATCATATTTTTTTCATGCTTTGTTAAAAAAGCAACAACAACACTGTATATTAGAAAAAGATGTACACGTGTGTGTGTAGATGTATTTGGTTTTATTCAGCTGTGTATTTTTTTGTATGTTTGGATGCTGTTTACGTCATTGCGTTGTTATTTTTGTTTTTCTGTGTTTTTCGTTATGTATGTTTAGATGCCTTGTGTATTTTGTGTTTTATTTCGTTTAGCGTTGTTGTAGATCTTTTTCTTTAGCTTTTGATGTAATAATAATGTAGTCGGGAAAAAATTTAAAATTTATAAAAGATGTTTAAAATACACTATGGTGAAGGGTATATAAGATTCGGCACAGCCGAATATAGCACTCTTACTTGTTCAATATTAACAATATCTCTGGTGTTTTTAAACATTGACAATTCTTTTTGTCAATGTTTGAGACAAATTGTTTTTGACAGGAAAAACTTACATTGCAAAAAATGAGTTCAAAAGCTAAAAAAGTCACTTTTCACTACTTGTTCATTAGTATTTTAAGTCAATATTATAACAAGGTGATGTCTTTGGACGCAAGTACTTTTACGCTCGCTAACAAATAGGGACTTATAAAATTCATTACAAAAAAGGACTTTAAGAAGTTATTATAAATAAGGACTACAAAAAGTTATTATAAATAGGGACGCGAAGAAGTCATTATAAATAGGCACGCGAAGAAGTCATTACAAATAGGAACTTCAAGAAGTAATTATAAATAGGAAGTTTCATTAAATGAAATCAAGTTTTGGTTTTAAATGTAATAGTGTGAAAACAGAAAAAATTTCTGTTTCTGATTAAACGAATAAACACAAATTTAGAAAAAAGTAATTATCGTTTATAATTTTTAACAACTCATCAAACAATATTTCATTGTTATTTGTTATATTTCATTTATTTTTCGAAATTTTACAAAGAAAACGTGATTGATATCATAACGCATGTTACATGTTAAATTTTTACTACAGACAAATTGGGGTTTTCTGGTGTATGGAACACGATTCATCAATATAACATGCTACACGTTCAATACATATCACAATACAGCATTTATCATGATAAATATTGAACGTCTGACACTGCATATTGTTTTATTATAGACCGCTCTTAATGCCTTAACTCTTACTGGCGGGGGCCCTACAGTGCTATCAATAGACTACTTGTATTTTGCTATTGTAACAAAAATAAAATACAAGTAAAAATTTAACTCAAACTTCTCACACGTCATGTAAAATGTTAAAATGTTATTTATAGAATTTTTTTGAACAAACAGTAGAACATAGCGAAAAATATTTTAAAGGAAAAGGTAACTAACAAAAATTCAGTCATTCAAAATTGTGTTATTATGACTTAACATAGAACTTCGGAAATCACCCGAAAATAAAGAACTTCTGTAACCCATTATATGTAAGTCATTACTAAAGTACTTATAAGTAATGAAGACGGTAAATAGAAGTCATTGAAAAGTAAGTGGTTATGGATGTACTACATTATCTCTATGTCTAGTTTTATTTTAACGTAAGGTTAAATTGATGGTTTTCACACAAAAAATATTTTAACCGGCAGAATATCTATAGGTTAAACGATAACCGAAGGTGGATTTAACGGGGCTAAAACGAATATAGCGATGAAATGCGATAAAATCTCTCTACCAGTTTTTTTGAGGATCGGCCCATAAATGACCTTACTATACATATAAGGTTTCCTTCAGAAAATGATGAACGCTTATCACTGGCTAAAAGCAAGTATAGCGATGAAATTTGGCATGTGCAAGTAGGTTTATTACTTGCCATCACCTCTCTGAGAATTTGAAATAAGTAAGTTTTTTACTATCCAAATCTACTGACAAGCTAAAATATCTCTACCAAATTTAGTGAGAATCGGTCCATAATTGACCATACCCCCAATATAAGGTCACATTCAGAAAATTTCTTAATGTTTATTGCAGGCTTAAACATACAAGTTATGAAATTCGACATAGAAAACTTTTATGCCAACATTAATCTCGCATTTTGATGAGGATTCGGAAAATTGCGAATATTGCAATGAATATCGAAAATGTATACAGAACAAATCAGAAAATTATGAACAGAATTCACGGTTAAAAAAATTAACAAAACTGTTTTGTTAGTTCAAATGAACTCGGTTCCTAATTGACTTAATATCACATTGATGTTTATAGGGGCATTCCTTTTACGGTATACAATTATATTTGCCTCAGCCAAATATAGGACTCACTTATTACTTTTTATATAATACCAATACCGAAATAAGTCAAAATACCGATACCGCTACCTTATCACCGTTTCGAAACGGTTGCCAACCTTGCTTTGAAGCAAAAAAATGTTGGAAAGAAATAGCTTTCTGAACACCTTTGGGAAATTTTTGCTAGGACCAATAGGTAAAATGTTACACTCATTTAAACCCTGTATGACCAAAATGTCAACTTTGACACTCTCTAAGTCCGGCAGTTCCTGACCGGTACAGTCTGGCCTACTATCCCATAGTACTAACCATGAAAATTTCATCCAAATCGGAGGACATTGATTTTTAAAGTTGGGTCACTTAATACGAAATTACCAATGTATATTAAATCTAAATAAAATGGGCTAAAGACTAGTGCCTTAGGTGGGATTTGAAACCACCACCTCTGGTTTACCAGACGAGAACACTATGATGGAATAATAAGTTAAGTTCAAAAAAAAAGAATTTTTTCTATAAATTTTGACTTACTGAATATGAAAGAATATGAAATTGGTCTTTGCTATCCGGGAAACATAGTTTGGGTGGTATCTATCTATTAAGATCTATAAAGTATGACATCGCATTATAGAAATTTCAAAAAGTATATTTTGAAGAACGTAAAAGTACCAAATTATCCATTTAGATAATGCTATAAATAATTAGAGAAATAACAGAAATAATACAAAAAATTATTTATTAGGTAAAAATTTTATGAATTAACCCTTTTGGCCCACATAAAGTTTGTTTGTTTATACATATTTGATCGAAAATCGACATTAAAAAAGGATCAGTTTAAAAACAAAATTTTTCTTTTAAAAATGTCCACATCAAGGTTACTATTTTACACCAAAGTTCAAAAATTTCTTTTAATTTATTTTACATATCGGACTATATGCGATAAATTTCAGTAATTTTTGGTAAATTTCGCCCACAAATAAATATTATTATTACTCTGAGAATTCCCAAATATTACAATAATAAAACTTCGTGTATATATTTTATATTATCTAGACTATAATACTAGGAAAATACTTTATTTAAAATGTACCACAGTAAAGAATTAATACATATTCTCTAAAATATTACCTAAAAATGCGATTTTCCCGAAATCCTCCGAGTACAAATAAACGGAAATATTACCGTTTAATAGCCTTATTTATTGTTAATAAATCCCCATGAGATCTAAAAATTTTGAAATTTGTTTAATAAAGTTTCAAAAAACTAAAATTGGAAATTTGACCATAGCTGAGAACAAGTTTGCATAAACTTATTAAAACAAATACTAATATCTGAGTAAATATAGATATATTTTAAGTAACAAAATGTTTTTTTCTTTAGAATATATCCAAAAAAGTAAATTTTTTTTGTCACATTTCGAATTCATGTGCTACGAGACACGTTAATGGCCTGGGGAATTTGCTATAACTTTTAAAGTTTTCAAGCAATTTTCATAATTTAAAAATTTGCAACTTCGTTTTTTTTTTTGAGCACTCTAATATATACTTTACTAGCTAATACCCGGTGTGCTTCGCTACCCCAACCAAAATAAATACATTATAACCAAAAAAGTATTTATTTAGTTACTAAATTATAAACATTTTCTTAAAAGTTTATTATAATTTCATTTGATAATAATATATTTCATTTAAATTCGGAAATAATAGATTTATGATCTATTTATTTCTTACTTGCAAAAATTTAATATATACTTTTATTCTTAAAAAATAATTTATATTTTTATGCGTTGCGATTTTGAATATTTTTTGTTTTACCCACTTAAAGATTTCTAAAATTTTAACCACAATAGTTTTCCAGATTAACAATATGTTACATATGAGAGATGCCAATGAAATTATTGTAAGTTCGCCAATTTATATCTATCTATGAAAAATTGGAATTATCTAACAGTTTTCAAGATATAAGAATTAAGTGTCCGCCCGTTATTTTCTAAATGTTCACATGAATGTCGAAGTTATTCATATAGAATTTGAAGATTCTAGTTCTAATAGATTCTCAAATAAACGAATTTTTCTATTTTATTTATATGGGGGTTCCAAGCCCCCGTAGTAGTCCGCCAATTTAATACCCAAAATGTTTACATGGATGTTAAAATTATTTGTACAAAATTTTAAAATTCAAACTGTAACAGTTAAGATAACGAATTTTTGTATTTAATTTTTATGGGAGGTGCCACGCCGCCTAACGCTAGTCAGCCCACTCTTTATCCTAAATAATCTAATTGGCACAAAAGTGGCTTCTAACTGTTATATTATCTCAAGAAAAACGAATTTTTGTATTTAATAAATATGGGAGGTGCCGCTCCCCTCTTAGTCCGCCAATTTATTACCAAAAATGTTTACATGGATATTAAAGTTATTTGTGCATAATCTAAATACATATTTTAACTGTATTATTTTCCAAAATAAACGAATTTTTGTATTTAATTTATATGGGAGGTATCACGCCTCCTAACGCTACACAGAAAAAACTGAAAATGAGTTTTAATTATCAAAATAATTGTATCAAGCAAGTTTTGCACCTATAACCAAAATGATGATATCAATTACCAAATTTGTAAAAAATAAAAATATATACTTTTTTTCCAAATAACGAATTAATCAGAACAATTAATGTCAATAATTGAGACAAGATTTAAAATTGATTGATTCATTAATTGTATAAATTAAATATTTAATAAATATAAAATTGATTTTTTATTAATTCATTAATCAAATAAATTAACTATTTGATAGAGAATTTTTTAAAAATCAGTTAAGAAGGTGATTGAAACAATCAAATTATTAATCGATTACACACAACGTTAAAGGAATGCTGAACCTTTAACAATGCGTTCAGCATTTACAAAAATGATCACTTTATTGACACAATTTAACATATAAAGTGTTTCATAAATTGTAAAGAAACTTGAATGTTATATGCCTTAAATTTTATTGACTATTTAAGAATTATAAATATTGCTAGCACAAAAATTCAAAATAAAATATTAAAAATAAATATAAAATAGAAAAGAAGGCCAGAAAAATTTTTTTCAATCAATTACAAAATTAATTGAATTAATTAAAAATTTAATCAAAATTTTACACCTTAGTTTCAAACAATTTCAAAAAACAAGATAATTAAGACAAATAAAAATTTGTTTAAATAAAAAATAAAGAAAATTAAAACATGTTAATTGAAAATAAACTACCGATAATTTTTTCTGTGTAGTCCTCCCACATTTTATCCTAAATAATTGTATTGACACTAAAGTGGCCCCGACAAAATTTGAGGACTCTAACTATTATATTATCTCAAGATAAACGAATTTTTATATTTAATTAATATTGGAGGTATCACTCCCCTCATGGGTAGTCCTCCAATTTATTACGCAAATGTTAACATGGATGTTAAAGTTATTCGTTATTAAGATTCTAACTGTAATAGTTTCTAAGATAAACGAATTTTTGTATATAAATTATATGGGAGGTCCCACGCCCCCTAACTCTAGTCCGCCCACTTTTTATCCTAAACAATCATATTGACACTAACTTGCCTCCGACAAAATTTGAGGATAATATAAATTATTTGGAATAATATAACAGTTATATTATTCCAATATAAACAAATTTGTTTATTTAATTAATATGGGAGGTGCCGCTCCCCTCATGGGTAGTCCGCCAATTTATTACACAATATGTTTACATGGATGTTAAAGTCATGCAAAACTTTAAGATTCTAACTGTAATAGTTTCTAAGATAAACGATTTTTTGTAATTAATTAATATGGGCGGTGCCACGCCCCCTAACGCTAGTCTGCCCACTTTTTATCTATATATATATAAAATTCTAACGTTACTGACTGACTGATTGACTGATTCATCATCGCACAGCCTAAACGGTTATAGCTAAATAGCTGATATTTGGACAGGGGGTTGGTCTCCCACCAAATAGATCCACTAAGACGGGATTTTTGGAAATTCGAATGTTTAGGGGGTAAAAAAGGGTAAAAATGGGTAAAATCGGTAACCTCATATCTCCTAAACTAGAAAAGATACAAAAATAGTTTAAAGCTTATCGTCGTTCATTTAAAAAATAAGCGGACAGGTGTCTGGTACTTTTTTCAATTTCGGTCCCTTTAGGGGATAAACGGGTAAAAACTGTATTTTGGTACTTTTTTTGCACCCCATGTTTCTTTTAAACCAGTGAACATTCATACAATATTTTTGACTCCTTCATAACTTGACGAAAAAAATAAAAATATAAATTTAGTACTTTTTGGATATTCGGATGTTTAAGGGGTGAAAATTGTACCTATTTTTGGTACTTTTTTCATAAAACATTGATTTTGGTTTATTAACTTATACATATAAATACATAATAACGGGCTCCCACTACGATGCTGCAACATTTTGGAATAGAATTTTTATTTCGTTAATGGGTAGAAAAAAAAGTACCAAAAGGGGTAGAAACGGGAAATTTGATTTTATTCAAACACAATGCTGGATCATTTAGATAAAATTTTTAGATTTAGAAACACTAAATATGCTAATGAGGTGTTATTTGGAACCCCGGTACCAAGTGATATTTTTTGGTACTTTTTGGTACCGGAGTAAGTGACAACCCATAAACAGGGACATTTTGGTACTTTTTCGTTCTTCAACAGGTACCTTTTGAAATTTCCATAATATTGAACCTAGAAACATTAAATTATATATGTAGAGCCCAGATTATGTGGGAACCTATAAAGGGGACTTTTTGGTACTTTTTCGTTCTTTAAAAGGTACTTTTTGAAATTTCTATAATATTGAACCTAGAAACATAAAATTAAGCATGTAGAACCCAGATTATGTGAGAGCCTATAAAAGGGGACTTCATGATACTTTTTCTTTTTTTAAAAAGTACTTTTTGAATTTTCTATAATATTGAACCTAGAAACATGTAATTATGTATGTATAGCCCGGATTAAGTGAGAACCCATAAAGGAGGACTTTTTGGTACCTTTCTGTTCTTCGCCTGGTAGTTTTTGAAATTTCTATAATACTGAACCTAGAAACATGTAATTAAGTATGTAGAGCCCGGATTAAGTGACAACCCATAAAAGGGCACTTTTTGGTACTTTCGTTCTTCAAAAAATACTTTTTGAAATTTCTATAATGTTGAATCTAGAAACATGAAATTAAACACGTAGAGCCTGGATTATGTGAGAACCTTTAAAAGAGGACTTTTTTGGTACTTTTTCGTTCTTTAAAAGGTACTTTCTGATTTTTCTACAATATTGAACTAGAAACATGTAATTAAGTACGAATGGCCCATAAAAGGGAACTTTTTGCAACTTTTTCGTTCTTCAAAAGGTACTTTTTGAAATTTCTATAATTTTGAATCCAGAGACATGAAATTAAGCATGTATGTCCCGGATTAAGTGAGAACCTATAGGGACTTTTTGGTACTTTTTCGTTCTTCAAAAGGTACTTTTTGAAATTTCTATAACATTGAACCTAGAAACGTGAAATTAAGCATATAGAGACCGTAGTAAATGATAACCTATAGAAGGGACTTTTTAGTATTTTTCGTTCTTCAAAAGGTACTTTTTAAAATTTCTATAATATTGAACCTAGAAACGTGAAATTAAGCATATAGAGACCGTAGTAAATGATAACCTATAGAAGGGAACTTTTTAGTATTTTTCGTTCTTCAAAAGGTACTTTTTAAAATTTCTATAATATTGAACCTAGAAACGTTAAATTAAGCATATAGAGACCGTACTAAATGATAACCAATGAAAGGGGAGTTTTGGGTACTTTTTCGCTCCTCAAAAAGTATTTCTTGAAATTTCTATAATATTGAACATAGAAACATGAAATTAAGTATGTAGAGCCAGGATTAAGTGGGAACCCATAAAGGGGGCTTTTTGGTACTTTTTCGTTCTTCAAAAGGCATTACAATGAGCGATCTAAAGAAAAACTAATTTCAATTCAATTCAATTCTTTATTTCCAAATAATATATACACTCTTTTTCATCTAAAAATAATATACATATACATAAATAGTTCAAGTTATACAACTTTTTCTTCTTAATAGTTAATAGTTATTTACAAAATTATAATTAAGTATATATTAATAATAGTATTGGAGGCAAAATTTGAAAAAAACTATTTGAATATTTTTTTAAATTTTGCTAAAACCAACTTACATCTACCTAGTAGCTACCTATGCTGATGATAAATCATTAATATATGGGTGTTCAGATCCTATACATCTAGAATAAAAATTAGATGTCAACCTATATAATTTTAATGCAACAAGTTCAATATTCGCAATTGTATGTAGTCTTGCTGTTGAAAAAAACCAAGGAAGGTTAAAAATTAGTTTTAATAATTTGTTTTGAGCAATCTGTAGTTTTCCGATGTGACAAGACGCGCTCTTTGCCCACATAGGCGCTGCATAAAATATTACGGCATGGAAAATTACTTTAAAAATTAATACTTTATTTTCAATAGATAGACTCGAGTTTCTGTTTATAAAGGGATATAGTACACGTGTGAGGACATTTACTTTATTTATTACGTATTGTATATGTTCTTTAATTTCATCTTCGGGTCAAGTATTACACCTAAGTATTTGACGCTCTGTTCCCATTGAACTTCCGTATTTTAAAATGTTATATTGCCTTGAGGAGTAAAACAAGGTTTCCGTTTCCTAGTAAAATAAATTGCTTTTGTTTTACTTGCATTCAGTGTTATCTTCCACTTGTTGAAATAATTAAACACTTTATTTAATGCTACTTGTAAGTTAGCACTAATGTTTGAATAAAGTATGTCTGAGCATAAGATAGCAGTGTCGTCTGCAAATACGGAAATGATACAATTTTCCAGTTGAGGAAAATCAGACGTATAAAGATTGTATAAAGTGGGAGATAGACATGAACCCTGGGGACATCCTGCAGGAATGTTGAATAATTCTGATTCGGACTAGTGATTGAACAGTGTTATGTTCTTTTCGGAAACCGAATTGATGTTGGGGAAAAATATTATTAGATTCTATAAAAATTATTAATTTCTCATTAATAATTTTTTCGAAAATCTTACCTATGGACGATAAAAGGCTTATTGGACGATAGGAAGACGGACTATCGGGAGGTTTATTAGGTTTTTGAATGGGGACAACTTTTGCTGTCTTAAATTCAAGTGGAAAATATCCCATACTTAGGCACGCATTAAAAATAACTGTTAAGAACTTAAGCGACTTATCAGGAATATTTTTAAGACATTGGTTTCCTATCCCATCAATTCCTGGTGCTTTTCTTAATTTGGCATTTTTTATAATATCACATATTTGAGATTTGGTTATTAGCATATCTTCCGAAATATTGGGATTAGTCAGCCTAAAAGATCGGATTGCAACCCGTACTTGTAATTCAAACTCATCATCGCCCGAATGACTGGAAATATCATGATTAGATGCGAAGGTTTGTGCCAATATATTACATTTTTCAATATTAGTTGTATAACGGGAGTTATTGTGTTTTAAAATAGGTATAGGGTTTCGCTTTTTCCTAATTATCTTAGTTATGTTCCAGAAAGGAGCAGAACCTTTATCTAAATTTGTTAATAAATTAGTCCAATACTTATTTCTTAGTTTTTCAAATTCCTCTCTTATTATTCTATTGAGTATCTTCAAATCATTAAAATCAGAATAGTTACGGTATCGTTGCCAGTTTCTCCGACAGTTATTTCTCTGCCTAATATAATTTCTTAGAAATGTTGGTATATGCTTTGTATTGAAAGTGGAAGATAACCTTGGAACGCTAGTATTAATGGCTTCTTTTATGATATTTCTAAATTGTATAATCGTCTCATCAATCTGTTCTTTAGATATAATACTACTTGAATCTGGTATGTTCGTATGTCTTGTAAGATATTCTCTAAAAGCTATCCAATTCGCATTTTTGTAGTCAAATTTTACAAAGTTTGTTCTGTATACCTGATCAGAGAGTTTGATCTGAACTGGTAAGTGATCCGAACTGCAGGTGATAATATATCTGGAATATTTGTTAGGAAAAAATCGAGAGTAGATCCCTGTCTATTCGAACTAGCAGGCACATATGAATGATCGGTTGGATAGATAATATCAATGTTATAAGATATAAGCTTCTCATTTAGAATATTACCCCAGCAATTAGCTCTTAAACAGCCCCAGCTCTGATGCCTACAATTAAAATCACCACCAAGAATTAATTTGTTACTAATACTACTCAGTCTACGTATATCCGATGCAAAAAACTGTTTCCTATTGTTGTCTGTACCAGCTGAACCCCCAGGAAAATAGCACGCAAAAATATCTACATTTCCGTTATCTGTATAAATTTTGACTCCAATATTTTCAATAATATGAGTATTAACAATTGGTAATAATGAATGTTTTGTATTCTTCTTTATAATTATAGCAACTCCGCCTCCTCTGCCGACATCTCTATCGTTTCTATAAACTACAAAATCCCGATGTTTTATAGAGATATTTGAATTTAGCCAAGATTCCGATATTAAGCAAACATCTATACTGTTGTTATTTAAGAATTGGAACAATTCTAGACTTTTGTTGCGAATGCCTCTAGCATTCCAAGTAATAACATTTAGGTCATACGTCATTATGAGAGGAATTTACATGCCAAATTTGTAATTACCTCAAATTGATCTGCTTTACTACGACAGTTACGAAGGTTGGTGATAAGCTCAAGAGTTAAGCTTTTTATTTCCTGTAAAGTAAACAGTTCATTGGTATTGTTGTTGTTGGTTGGATTCCATAAATTAGTAGTTTCAGGAACATTTTGACGAAGAATGTTAGGAAAATTCTTATTGTAATTAACGGGGTTAATGTTATTATTAGTTCGTGAGATAGAACGCCTTGGAGTGGGTCTCGATCGTTGTCTTATTTCCAAATATGTAGCTCTGCTGGGACAGTTTTCGGAAGATGATTTGTGATTGCCACTGCAATTTGCACACTTTATAAGAGATTCCTTACAATCAGACGTCTTATGTGAACCGGCACAGTTTGCACAAAACGTTTTAACTTTACATTTATTGGAGCCATGACCAAACATTTGGCAGTTGTAACATTGGGTGATTTTGGATTTCCTGGTTTGTTGAAACTCCCATTTGATTTTAACATAATCAATTACAGAGTAGTTTTGCCTCAATTCTTTCATTGTTATGGACTGTCGTTCAAAGTAAACAACATAAATGAAATATTCAGTGTTATGGTTATTTTTTTTAACAACAAGTTTTACGTCTAAGCATTTTAATCCCATTCTTATAAGTTTTTTCTTTATTAATAAGGGGTCATACTTATCAAGACCGAATAGCAAAGCTTTATATGGTTTTTCACTTTTGGTTGCATATGTGAAAAATTCATAAGAGTTTGTAAACGCGGTACATAATGTATCAAAATTTTCCTTAGAGCGGCAAAACAATTTGAGACCAATAGAAATTTTTCTTATAGAATAATCAGATATATTATTTGTTTTACATATTTCATGTAGTTCTTCTATTTTACGTTTTAAAACAGTAATTGGTGATATTACAACCTTTGTTGGTTTTGGTACACAATATTCATCCTCGTTATTATCATCAACAGCTTGTAATGGAAAGAAATAATTTGTTGATAATTTTGACTGACTCGCTTTATTCGAGTTGTTATTGGATTTGGGTTTTTTTATTCATTGTGTTAACGCATAGTGCGTTAACATCTTGAGTTGATAATGCACGTTTTATTTTGTTGTTTTTTTTTTTTCAATAATTGTTTTTATTTTTGTTAAGTCAGTAAGCAAATTGTTATTGTTCCGAAGAATGCAAAATATTTTATTGTTTTGTTTTAAAATTGAATTATTATG
>NC_060954.1:22753692-22754892 GCF_022045245.1 Lucilia cuprina
ATTATTATCAATTATATAATTTTGAATAAATCAATTAAAATAGAAAATATAGCACTTTGTATACAATGCCAAAAAAAAGTTGCTTAGGTTTCGAACAATACTGTATATCACAGATAAAACTCAAACGATTCAAATCTGCATTTATTTATTCCAGAAAAATTGTGCTTTAAAAAAGGTACCAAACAAACAATTTACTCGAATTTGAATATAGGCCTTAGTACTTGAATTCCAAAATAATATACCAAAAGCTTATTTTGTGTGAGTAAATAAACTACTTTTTGAAATTTTATAAAAGTTGGCTCAATGAGTTTGAATAAAATTAAATTTCCCGTTTTTCTGCTTTTTGGTACTTTTTTTACCAAGTGAAATAGCAAAAATTTTATTACAATAAATATTACAGAGTTAGTCCGTAATTTAATATGAATAATTCAATAAACCGAAAAAGTTTTCTTAATGCCCTAAAAAAAGTACATTAAATACAGTTTTGTCCCTTTTACACCCAAAAAGCACTGAATTTTAAAAAAGTACGAAACAGGTGTCTCATAATTTTGAGAGATGTATCCAAAATATTTAGAAAAATTTGATTATGTTAATTAGTTTAAAAGTTATAAAGGGCTGAAAAAGGTACCAAAATCACCTTTGTACGAATTTCAAAAAAGTACCAGACACCCATCTGCTCATTTTAAGAGTGGATACAGGTGCATTTAAAATTTTTCTTGTATCACTAATATTATGTAAGATATTTAAGAAACCCTGTTTTACCCGTTTTTCCCTTTTTACCCGTAAATGTGCAAATTTCCAAAAATACCTCCTTAGTGGATCTACATAACCAAAAACACATCTACTGTCAAAATTTCATGATTCTAGGTTCAGCAGTTTGGGCTGTGCGATGATGAATCAGTCAGTCCGTAACGCTACTCTTTTATATATAGATGTCCAAAAAAGATTATTAACTTAATAATGGTTTAAAACTGTTTTATATAGAAAAAGGAAAATGAAATATATATTAAAATTTAAATTAGTTTTCAGTTCTGCTAATGCTCTCGTTGTATAAAGACGTGTGTGTCGCTATTACAAGAACTTTAAACAAAATCATAATAATTCAATTTTAAAACAAAACAATAAAATATTTTGCATTCTTCGGAACAATAACAATTTGCTTACTGACTTAACAAAAATAAAAACAATTATTGAAAAAAA
>NC_060954.1:22754992-22759609 GCF_022045245.1 Lucilia cuprina
TTTGATATTGTTGATATTTATATTATAAAATCAAATATTTCGAAAGAAAAACATCTAACGAGGTACCAGATATTGTATAGTTTTTTTCTGCAAATTCGAAAATTTGTAAATACATATATCTTACTTAAATCATATTTTGTATAAAACAGTAGCAAAACTCTAGAATAAGTCAAACAAATACTTAATGATATTAAGGATAGGTAGCATAACTGAAAAAATAAACAATTCCAACATTCATTGTGTTTACTATACAATTTCAACTTTAATGTACAGTGTAATATTTCCAAAAAAAAAACTCTAAAATAAGTAAACTAAGTATAGTGTATAGTTGTTTTTCTTATATTTTTCTGATATATCTTAAAAATAGACGTATTTTGGTATTTGTTTTGAAACATTAAATAGCACTTATTGGTAACGTTTTTCTACTTATTCTAGAATAAGTAGTGAAAAATAAAATAACAGATTTTTTGGAAATTGATTTTACTATCAGTTATGTTTATGAATTCTTTGATTTGAAGTATACACTTGCATAATGTAGTATAATCAAATTAATATACTTAAATAAATAATATTTTGTATAAAAGGGAGCAAAACTCTAGAATAAGTCAAACAAATAAGTAATTATATTAAAAGTATGTAGCATAACTGAAAAAATAAACACTTCCAACATTCGAATGCATTGTATTTACTATACAATTTCAATTTTGATAAAATAATATAATATTTCGAAATGGAAAATTTTTCTAACTGTACCTGAAATTGTATAGTTTTTTTTAATTCATTGATTTTACTATCAGTTATGTTTATGAAATCTTTTATTTAACGTATATTGTACGATTTTTAAAAAATCTCTAAAATAAGTACAAAAATTAAGTAATTTGTTGATGAAGTTAGCAAATATATTTATACGGTACAAATAATTGCAATTCAATGTTTGTAAATCGTTTTTCATACATTATCCACATATTTTTTAGTTTTGATATTGTTGATAATTACATTATAAAATCAATTATTCGAAGGAAAAAAAATCTAACAAGGTACCTGATATTGTATAGTTTTTTTTCTGCAAATTCGAAAATTTGTAAATACATATATCTTACTTAAATACATCTTATTTTGTATTAAAAAGTAGCAAAACTCTAGAATAAGTCAAACAAATAAGTAATGATATTAATAGTAGGTAGCATAATTGAAAAAATATACAATTCCAACATAACATTGTAAATAGTTTTTCATACATTATCCACATATTTTTTTAATTTTGATATTATTGATAATTACATTATAAAATCAAATATTTCGAAAGAAAAAAATTCTAACAAGGTGCCTGACATTGTATAGTTTTTTCTGCAAATTCGAAAATTTGTAAATACATATATATTACTTAAATACATCATATTATGTATAAAAAAGTAGCAAAACTCTAGAATAAGTCAAATAAGTAATGATATTAAAAGTAGGTAACATAACTGAAAAAATAAACAATTCCAACATTCATTATATATATTAGTATATATTAGTGTAATATTTTTGAAATCTTTCGTTCAACGTATGGTGTACGATTTCCCAAAAAAACTCTAAAACAAGTACAAAAAATATATCTATACGGTACAAATAATTACAATTAAATGTTTATAAATAGTTTTTCATACATTATCCACATATTTTTTTAATTTTGATATTATTGATAATTACATTATAAAATCAAATATTTCAAAAGAAAAAAATATTACAAGGTACCTGATATTGTTTAATTTTTTCTGCAAATTCGAAAATTTTTAAATACATATATCTTAATTAAATACATCATATTTTGTATAAAAAAGTATCAAAACTCTAAAATAAATCAAACAAATAAGTAATGATATTAAAAGTAGGTAACATAACTGAAAAAATAAACAATTTCAACATTCATTGTATTTACTATACAATTTCAACTTTAAGGTATAGTGTAATATTTCCCAAAAACTCTAAAATAAATACACAAATTAAGTAATTTGTTGATAAAATTAGCAAATATATATACGTTACAAATAATTGCAATTCAATGTTTTTTTAAATCGTTTTCATACATTATCAACACATTTTTTAATTTTGATATTGCTGATATTTACATGATAAAATCAAATATTTCGAAATGAAAATTATTTTTAAAATGTACCTGTTATTTTAGTTTTTTTTTGAAATTCATTGATTTTACTATCAGCTATGTTTATTAAATCTTTGATTTATCGTATAGTGTAAGATTTCCAAAAAACTCTAAAATAAGTACAAAAATTAAGTAATTTGTTGATAAAATTAGCAAACATACGGTACAAATAATTGCAATTCAATGTTTGTAAATAGTTTTTCATACATTATCCACACATTTTTTAATTTTGATATTGTTGATAATTACATTATAAAATCAAATATTTCGAAAGAAAAAAATTCTAACAAGGTACCTGATATTGTATAGTTTTTTCTGTAAATTCGAAAATTTGTAAATACATATATCTTACTTAAATACATCATATTTTGTATAAAAAAGTAGCAAAACTCTAGAATAATTCAAACAAATAAGTAATGATATTAAGGATAGGTAGCATAACTGAAAAAAATAAACAATTCCAGCATTCGAATGCATTGTAATTAGTATATAGTTTAAACTTTAAAGTATATAGTAATTACAATGCATTCGAATGCTGGAATTGTTAATTTTTTCAGTTATGCTACCTACTTTTGAAAAAAAATCTTTGATTTAAAGTAATGATATTAAAAGTAGGAAACATAACTGAAAAAATTAACAATTCCAATATTCGAATTTATTTATTTACTATACAATTTAAACTTTAAAGTATAGTGTACGATTTCCCAAAAAAAAAACTCTAAAATAAGTACAAAAATTAAGTAATTTGTTGATAAAATTAGCAAATATATATTGTATAGTTTTTTTCAAACTCATTGATTTATGTTTATGAAATCTTTGATTTAACGTATATTGTACGATTTCCCAAAAAACTCTAAAATAAGTACACAAAATAAGTAATTTGTTGATAAAATTAGCAAATATATCTATACGTTACAAATAATTGCAATTCAATGTTTTTTAAATCGTTTTCATACCTTACCCACACATTTTTTTAATTTTGATATTGCTGATATTTACATGATTATTTCGAAATGAAAAATTTTTCTTAAAATGTACCCGATATTGTAGTTTTTTTTTTGAAATTCAATGATTTTACTATCAGTTATGTTTATGAAATCTTTGATTTAACGTATAGTGTAAGATTTCTAAAAAAAACTCTAAAATATGTACAAAAATTAAGTACTTTGTTGATAAAATTAGCAAATTTACGGTACAAATAATTGCAATTCAATGTTTGTAAATAGTTTTTCATACATTATCCACACATTTTTTAATTTTGATATTGTTGATAAATACATTATAAAATCAAATATTTCGAAAGAAAAAAATTCTAACAAAGTAGCTGATATTGCATAGTTTTTTCTGCAAATTTATTTATTTTATTTATTTATTTGTTGTTCCACACACAAGACTTAAGAGTCTTATATTACAGTACAGAACTGATTAAATGTAATACAATAATGGTATAAAATATTAATTTAAATTATGTAAGAAAGTTATTCAAAATTTTAGAGATCATAAATTGTTTAACAATAATGAAACTAATAACAAAAGTATGAAACTAATAACAAAAGTATAATCACGCATAAAAGGTGTACATTTAATCATATTTAAAATCATGAATATTAGATAAGTTAATTCGAGAATAGCTTAATAATGTTTCTTTTAAAGTTAAACCCGTTACTTAACATTTGAGAACTGTGAGGAATAGAGTTCCAGAGAGGTATAGCTGATGTAAAAAAGTGCCATTTTGAAATGAGACTGCGGTGTTTCAAAACAATTAATCTTTTGCCTCTGTTAGATCTACCAAATCGTAGTCGTTCATATAGGTGGTAGGGTTGTTGGGTATATATTATTTTATGTAGAAAGATCAATCGACGAATTTTTAGTAAGTTATCCAAGCTTGTTCCATAGAGTTTAGAAGAAAATTCTGAGATGTGATCATAACGTTTCAATCCAAATACATATCGAACTACATTATTAAATGTAACATTTAGTTTTCTTGTACTCACAGCGTCACAGCTAGCGAAAAGTTCACAACCGTATAGCAGAATTGGTATTAGATACGTTTTAGCAAGCAAAATACGAATATTCAATGGGGTACAATGTTGAGAGTGCCAAAGAGACCGGATCATGGAGAAGGTACGTCCACAAATATAATTAATATGATCAGGCCACGAAAGATTACTGTTGAATATAATACCAAGATTCTTGGCACTGTTAACAATTTCAATAGGTTGATTATTGATTATTATATTAACATTAGATGATGCATAACTGGTGTGAACGGTTTTACCAATAACTAAACATTTTGATTTATTAGGATTAATGCTTAGTCCATTTGACGTAGCCCACAGATAAATTTCATTTAATTCCTTGTTTAACGTTTCAGCACATATGACAAAAGAACTAAATTTACAGCTAATGTAAAGCTGGATGTCATCCGCATACATACGTATTTTACATTTTGTAAGTTTACTTTGCAG
>NC_060954.1:22759709-22766376 GCF_022045245.1 Lucilia cuprina
ATCAACTTTTCCAAAGGTTTTGGTTCATTATCATGCTGAAAATCGCAATAAATTAAGTTGTTCTGTTCGTTGTTCTCAATCATATAATTCATTTTGTTGGCGAAAAACTTCCCAAGAATAAAAACAATCGAACTCTGTTTGTGTTTCAACATCAGGATTAACCTTTCTCTTCAAAAATCATGGTAACACCCATAAATGTTTGCTCTCCATTCATTATTGGGCCTTCACTAAAAGTATATGTTATAGTATTTCCTTCAGCCTTTGAGCCTCACATACTTTGCCTGAATTTAAGAAGGAAAATGTGGACCCGTTTATAAATAAAACTGTTTTTTATTAGTCTTGCGTAATCTATTTCAATATTCTACCCAAAATTGTACAGAATTTGTAAAAAAATCGAATTTCTTTAAGTAAACTCTGTGCCATGTCACTGCGGGATTCATATGCGGTTACACGATCGTACATTAAAGGCTTAAAAAAACATGGAGGTCAAACAATTAAGGTTGTGGGCAAGATTTTTGGTAAGTAGAGAAAGTCCTGATGTTGAAGTGCAAATAAAATTGGATTGTTTTACTTTCTGGGACATTTTTGGCCAACAAAATGAACCATAGGATTAAGTACATTGAACAGAACAACTTACTTTACTGCGATTTTCAGCATGATAATGAACCAAAACTTTTAGAAAAGTTGATCTAAGTGTAGTTATCGAGTAATGCGACCCAAATTATTTGATTGTCTATCAAAATCTCCCGACTCAAGTCCCTAAGAGATGCTGTTCGGCATTCTGAAGCGCTGGGCCGAAACTCGCAGTTTTAGAAAACATTGCAGCTTTCGAATGGCTTAAAATCCGCTTGGGATTAATTACGAACTACACTAGTAACTAATCTATTCCATAAAGGTGTTTGGAACTCAAAGGGACCAAAGATTTTCATAAGAAGATCAAAAAGTTGCTTAAATTTCGAACAGCTATTTATGGAGTTAATTCAGTTATTATTTTCTTGTAACTCACAGCGAAATGGAATTAAACTTTTGTTGTTGTTAGTATAATGTAGACATATAATATTATTATTATCAATCATATAATTTTGAATAAATCAATTAAAATAGAAATTATAGCACTTTGTATACAATGCCAAAAAAAGGTGCTTAGGTTTCGAACAATACTGTATATGTAGATTTAAATACGGAACATTTTGTAAACTTAATTCTCGAAAAAGTATACTTCTAAGCGAAAAGGGGAAACATTGTACTCTTATTATTATTACTTTCCACTTAGGTAAACTTTATTCCACTTTTGGTACTTTTGCTTCCTTCAAATGATACTCTATGTATGTTCTTTAATATGAACTGTAAACATATGATTATTAAACATACACGGTCCTCATTGAATAAGAGGCTACTTTTTAGTACTTTTTATCTCATAAATTTGTATTTTTTTAATTTTTTAAAATATTCAACCTAGGAACATTAATTTTAACATACATGGTCTTGACTGAATAATATTCTGGAGGTGGGAACTATTTGGTACTTTTCTATTAATCAAATGGATTCTTTATAATGGTTAACCGGAACACACGGTCCTTATTAAATGAGAATTTATTGAAAGAGATCTTTGCACTTTTTCGTTTTTCCGATGGTACTTTTTGATATTTTTACGTTATTGAACATAGTTAGGGTAGCGAAGCACCCAGGGTATGCTAGTCCTAAATAATCATATTGGCACTAAAGTGGCTCCGACAACTGTTATATTAACTCAAGATAAACAAATTTGTTTTTAATTTATATGGGAGGTGCCGCTCCCCTCATTGATGTTAAAGTTATTCATGCAAAATTTTAAGATTCTAACTGTAATAAAGTCCAAGATAAACAAATTTTTGTATTTAATTTATATGGGAGGTACCACGTCCCCTAACGCTAGTCCGCCAAATTTTTATCCTAAATAATCCTATTGAAACTAAAGTGGCTCCCAAAAAATTTGAGGACTCTAACTGTTATATTATGTCAAATACACGAATGAAGCAGTGTTGTTATTGGATAGAAAGATAAAAAATAAATTTCTAGGGGCTTATTAACCCAGTAAACAATTTTTGAGACATGTCAGAAATTTTCTGAAATAATTGTTATACTTTATCAGAATTTTTAACGAATAATATAAATTTCTTTTAGACATTTTACAGAATAATCGGCAAACTTTTAATTCGACTTTTCTGCGCATTTTATGAAGTATTAAACGATTAACATCAGACTTGTCTGCACATGGTCGAAAGGGAATTGTTACGACAATTATGAGACTGATCTGCACATCCTTCGCCAAGATAATTTTATTTTTATTCCTATATTATTCTTTAGACATAAAGAAGAATAGTCTGCACATTTTCTGAAGTAAAATATAAAATGGGTTTCGAATAATATCCAATAAATCAGCACATAATCTGAAGAGAATTGTTTTTGCAATTTCATCAGAGAATTAAGCGAACAATATAAATTTCATTTAGATATTTAACAATCAGCACTAAACATTAAATACCATAACCAACATACCATAAAGACATAGGCTTTAAATATTCAGTCATATAGTAGTATATAGGCGAAACTAATTGTCAAGGACCTAAGTCCCCTGTCAAAGACCTAACTGGTGAGAATGTATTAGTAGAAGCACAAAAATAAACAGTTGTTCAAAAGTTACTAAATAAAAAATGTATTTTTTGGACGTTATTCTTTGTGTGTTATTAATGAAATTTTATATGGCAGTGAATGAAAATATTAGTTATTTATTGTTTTGAAAAGATATTTTATCTCAAAACGTATTATAAACTCGTATTTTTGTTATTTTTTTGTTGAATTAAAAAAAGTATGTAAAATACTTTTTTAATTTTCAATACTAAAATGTACAGCTTTTCATTTTTCAATTTTAATTAAAATAAAATGTCAAAGAATAAAAAATATTTTTTTTTTCGTTTGTAAAATATAAATTATTTTCGGGGTTTTAAATAAATGAAAAGTGTTGAAAAAAATAATAAACATTAAGTTTAAGTGATAAGAAAAACTAATAAGTGGTAATATCCTCGCAATTTTGTGAAGAAAATTTGATGTTTAGTGAGTGCGTTTAGTTCTCACAAGTTTGTTTTATTCTCTCAGAGCTCGTCTGTGTGAAGAGAATAAAAATGTTTCTTTGAAAACCCCTTCAGTTTCGCCTATATGTACTACTATATGTATTCAGTGCTCAGATTCTACTTTTTAATTTTAAAAAGTTTAAATTAATATGTAATTATTTCGAAATAATCCAATAAAAAAATCCTTTTAATAAACAAATAATATTTTAACACATTAAATGTTCAAATTTTCAAAAGGTGCCAAATTTTTATTATTAAATATTTAATAGGTAAGAAATATAATTTAAATTTTATTTCTATGTTTAAAGATACAGATAGTACCAAAAATGTACTAATATACCATTTAACGCATTTTTCTTCCAAAAAGGCTTAAATTTCAAAAAGGTGCGGACACCTATCCCCTAAATTCTCAGAGATACGACGACACAAATATTCTTTTTTATACCCTTCACATTCGAGAGAAGGTGAGAAGTTTGTCATTCCATTTGTAATTTCTATAATATAATTTTCCGACCCTATAAAGTATATATATTCTGGATCCTTATAGATAGAGGAGTCGATTAAGCCATTTCCGTCCGTCTGTCTGTTGAAATCAGTTTTTAGGGGATCCCAGATATCGGCGAGATCTGAATCTTCAATAATTCTGTTAGACATGCTTTCGAGAATATCGCTATTTAAAATCAGCAAAATCGGTCAGTAAATAACGGAGATATGAGCAAAAATTCGAGACAACCTCTGAAAATTTCATCAAAAAATGTAATATTTTTTTCATGCTTTATTAAATAAGCAACACTGTATATTAGAATGTGAAGATGTGCACGTGTGTGTAGATGTATTTGGTTTTATTCAGCTGTGTATTTTGTTTTGTATATTTGGATGCTGATGCTGTTAGCTTCATTGAGTTATGTATTTTGTTTTTGTTTTCTTTTTGTGAATTCTGTTTGTATATTTGGATGTAGGTTGGTTTTATTGCGTTGTTTATTCTGTTTTTGTTTTTTTGTGTTTTTCGTTATGTATGTTTAGATGCCTGTTGGTTTAATTGCCTTGTGTATTTTGTTTTTTATTTCGTTTAGCTTTGTTGTTGTTCATTTTGTTTTGCTTTTGGTGTTATAATAACATAGCCGAGAAAAAATTTTAAATTTATAAAATTAATATTTTTAAAATACACTGTGGTGAAGGGTATATAAGATTCGGCACAGCAAAATATAACACTCTTACTTGTTTATATCTAAATTCGTTTAGAAGATATTATATTACAAAATTTACCCGTTTTTACCCTCTTTATATTCGAAATACTTGCTCCAATTTTTAATTTAAAAATTTAATTTATATTAACTTGCTAAACCGTACTTGCGTACCAAATTTTATTTTTCTACGATGACTACTTTTGTCCATTAATTGTATGGGGACAACGTACTGTGTGTCGTAGTGATTATGAATATTATTTTTATTATAATATTATTGTTCATAACATTAACTATTTTGAATTTAAGTATTTAAAGCTTACAGCACTTACCTGAAGTATTGTAATTTTTGTCTAATTTCTTTAATAGTCGTTTCAACATGGTTTTACGACTTGTTACAATTGTCAAAAGCTTACAGCTGCTTCATTGCTGAATATACGATTATTTTAAGGAAATCAATTTACAGATGGAAAAACTGGTGATGATGATTACACGAAACATAGATTTTGTTAATAACACAAATTTTTTGTCCTATAAGCTATAATACTCAATTATGTTTTTGAAAAATTACGAAGTAGTCACTAATATTTGACCTCCAAACTTCGACATAGAATATAGCTTATGCAGAAACGGATTATACACTCTCTTTAGCAAAATGTTAAATTTATAGATTCAACTTGGAAAGAACTTTAGTAACTATTTTATTTAGCTAAAAAACATATCCAGACTCTATGTTCAATAAGTGCCAACTCAAAAAAGTATAGTTTTTAGGAGAAAATAAAGAAAGCAAATCATAACACATTTAAAATAAACGTAGGTAATTAACTTCGATGAAATTTGCACTAAAGTTAGTACATTGAATAGCACATACAACATGTAACTTTTCACCTATTAGTCCCAGCAAAAATTTTCCGAAGAACTTAAGATGGCTATTTTTGAGTTATGTAAATAATTTATTAAAGACAGTAACTTGACACGAAATTGCCCACATACATATAAGTCGCATATCTTAAAAAATATAATTACATTTATTAATTTTTGTTAGTTTTGTATTCATAATTTTTATTATGTTAATATATTACCACAATTCACGATCTGGAGTATTTTTGCAATTGTATTTATGTAATTGTAAATATTTGCTATTAAATGTGAACAATTTTTCAGCTTTTTTACAAACACACAAAATACACGTTACTGTATTGTAAAAATATACTAAACCATTTGCAAATGCAATGATACAGGACCATTTACACTAGATTGTGAATTGGGCTATTGTAGAAATTTTATATAAATTGATTGAAATTTGCCATAATTTGAAAATTTCTAAAAAATGTTTGAAATTTTTTAAAGCTGTTTAAATAATTTTAAAATTATGGGCATTTACAAAAAGTTCTATAATTTTATTTAGAGGTCATTATGTTTTTGCTATCAATAATTTAATTTGACAAAAACTTGAGTTGTAACATTTTTAATATAAAATCTCCATATTTTTGTTAGTTTTGCTGGCATCGTTGTTATAGTAACGTTTAAAAGACAGTTGAACCTTCATACCTAAATAAAAGCTTTGAACCCATATCAGTTACATCAACATGAAATGTTTGCGGTCAATGCTTTAAGGGATTACTAATATAGTACAAAAATACTTTCAACATCAACCCTAGTAGCAAAAAACTCAATTCGCCCCATAAGACCTTAACCACTGTTCACATGATTAATTAAATAGTATTTAACCATCTGCGAGCAATGTGAACTCCAATATCTCAATTAGATTCAAAAATATCTCTTTTTGAAGGACTTTTATTTAAATAGGTATATTTTTAAAACTAATGAGATATCAACTTGCATTTTTTAGAAGATCAAAAATTAACTCTGCTTAACAAAAATAATTAGTATGGGTTACATTTGGCTCAAAATGTACCTAATATTTTCATGTTTTATTTTTATTTATTTTTTCATTATGCAGTACAGAAATGTAATACAATAATGTAATGTATTATGTAAGTCGTTTGCGATACAAGTCGAAGTCGACAGTTTTTAGTAATTTCTGATATTTTTTGTAATTATTTTAAGTAAAGAAATATATTTTAGTACAAGTTAAAACCAAAATTGAGTCGACACAAATCATATTCTGTCGACAGAAAATTTTACGACGACTCAAAATTGGTGTCGACAACGGGGTGATTATTAATTTAAATTATATAAGAAGGTTATTCAATTCAAACATTTAATCGTATTTAAAATCATGAATATTAGATAGGTTAATTCGAGAATAGTTTAATAACGTTTCTTTTAAAGTTAAATGTGTTACTTAACATTTGAGAACTGTGAGGAATAGAGTTCCAGAAATGTATAGCGGATGTAAAAAAGTGCCAT
>NC_060954.1:22766476-22767639 GCF_022045245.1 Lucilia cuprina
ATGGCACTTTTTTACATCCGCTATACATTTCTGGAACTCTATTCCTCACAGTTCTCAAATGTTAAGTAACACATTTAACTTTAAAAGAAACGTTATTAAACTATTCTCAAATTAACCTATCTAATATTCATGATTTTAAATACGATTAAATGTTTGAATTTAATAACCTTCTTATATAATTTAAATTAATAATCACCCCGTTGTCGACACCAATTTTGAGTCGTAAAATTTTCTGTCGACAGAATATGATTTGAGTCGACTCAATTTTGGTTTTAACTTGTACTAAAATAGATTTCTTTACTTAAAATAATTAAAAAATATCAGAAATTACTAAAAAACAGATATTTTTACTGTCGACTTCGACTTGTATCGCAAACGACTTACATAATACATTACATTATTGTATTAGATTTTGTTTTGTATGGAAAATATAGTAAATATTAATAAGTAGATTTGCCCAAAATTTCATAAGTACTAGATTTCGTTGTAGTGTAGATGGATTGTTAGATGATTAGTCCTGGGCTATATCAAATCGGATAAGCATTAATATTAATAAATCAAAATGTTTAGTTATTGGTTATCCCGTTAACACTATTTACTCATCATCTAATGTTTATATCTATATAATAAATCGCAAAGCGATTTTTTTTACAGTAATCATACGATTTTGGCCAAAGATATACCATTTTAAAAGTATTTCTTCGCAGATTTGCAGAATATATACTAATATACTAATAATATACTAATAAGATCAGTTCAGGATTTTAGGAGCTATAAGTATTTAAAATTATTATTGACACATAGAAACAAAAGTCACACGTACGTATGCTTGAATAAAAAACAAACAATGCAATAAATAAAACATAAAAAGGAAACAAGTAATCCAGTGATGCCACATATAATTACATATGCATATTTATTTTGATAATCTGAATTTTTAATTAAATTTCGATTAGGGAGGCGGAGCTCCCTTTATGTACTCTAGTAATAATCATTAATCAACCTATTGGAATTGTTAACAGTGCTAAGAATCTTGGTATTATTATTATTTTATATTTCGTGGTCAGATCATATTAATTATATTTGTGGACGTACCTTATCCATGATCCGGTCTCGTTAGCACGCTCAACATTGTATCCCATTGAATATTCGTATTTTGCTTG
>NC_060954.1:22767739-22819286 GCF_022045245.1 Lucilia cuprina
TACAAAAAATAAAAATTTTATAAAAGTAAAAATTGTAAAAATATACTCATGGTGTAGGGTATCATATGGTCGGCCATGCCCGACTATACTTTCCTACTTGTTTATTCAAGCATACGTACGTGTGAAATACTTTTTAAATGGCCAAAATCGTATGATTACTGTATTATATAGATATAAACATTAGATGATGAGTAAATGGTGTTAACGGGATAACCAATAACTAAACATTTTGATTTATTAATATTAATGCTTATCCGATTTGATATAGCCCAGGACTAATCATCTAACAATCCATCTACAACGAAATCTAGTACTTATGAAATTTTGGGCAAATCTACTTATTAATATTTACTATATTTTCCATACAAAACAAAATCTACTTATTTTGTAGATTTTGGCAAAATCTACTAATAATCATTGATTTCATTATGGACGAAAGCATAGGTAAACTACTTTCGAACAAATATATTTTATAATTGGTCCACTTTTGATCATAAATTTGAAGTGCCCTAAATACTACTTGCTAGTATGTAAAATTGAACCATTCAATTAAGAAAATGGCCTCATACTAACTTCAAATCAAATATTTTACATTTTTATTTTCTAATTTATTATTTTTATACAAAACAAACTCATTTAATATTATGTATCCTATTTAATAGTAAATTACCAAACATATTTGTATGTAAATATAGTAATTTATTGTATACACTGAAAAAAATCCATGCCTAATATATACGAAAAATGTCGTACATTGTACGAATCGTTCGTTGTTTCGCACCACGAAATTCTTTCGTAATATATACGAAATTGTACGAAATATTTTAGTATAATGCAAATGATTCTTGAAAAAATTAATTTACATAAATTGAAAAGAGGGAATTTTGAATAAATATGGTAAAATTTACGAAATATTAATTTAAGTATGCAAACATTTTTGTTCATTTTAAACTAAATTTTTTAATTTTAGTTCAAAATTATTCTCCACACGAATTTTAAATTTTTTTATGAAAATAATTCGAGAATAATATTATACTTTTTCTTGACAATTATTTAGAAATAGGACTTATACCACTTTCAAAATTAACGGTTTATTTGCAATTTAGAATAATAATAAAGTTTTTGCCTGTAGTGTAACCTTCTCTACAATAGTTTTAAAATAACAGTAATACTATTTTTTATTAAAAGTTAGTAAAATACTTTATTAATACAAAATAAATATATATATATATATACATTTATTTCACATTATCAAAATATTATAAACTATTATATTACGGTAAATTAATTTATTTTTTCATAATTAAAAAGACTATTTACTTTTACCATCAAAATCTTTTCTACATTAAAGGATGTCAATTGATTACGCTGATCTGATAATATGAATTTTAAAGCAGAAAAAGTCCCAATATTATTTCGGCTAAAGTTCTTAATGGACTTTTTTTAGTACACCAATAATCCAGAATATTGGCATTCAGTGTAACGTTTGTTCTCGTTCATACGCCATAAAACGGACTTCTAATTCCGTTAACAGAGGTATCTCGATCCAGTTTTTTTTAACTATGTCAAAGATTTCACTTTGGTTCTTGTCGATTCTTCATCTAACACACACTGGTTAACGACTTCAGACGTAATTCCTATATATAAATATAGAAAAAGTAAACAGTAATTAATATATTTTCACCAAATTAATTAAGTGTGGTTATCCATTTATCCATAGATAATAATTATTTTTAATTACTTACCTTTAATTAAATTTATTCTTTCATATAAACTGGTTATATATTTCTTTTCATTTTCTTTGTGCTCTGAATCCAATCAAATTTTAATTCGGGGATGCAAATATATAGCTGCATTAAATAGATCGATATCAAACAGTTTACTTTTTCTCTTATTTATAAAATTAATAAGTAATTCCGGCGTTTGACCCGATGGTAAATTTTCAAGTTCGAATAATATATCCATTATAATGTATAATTCGCTGAAACATAACAGCACAGTTTGTAGTTTAATTGTAGCATTATAAATGGGTTGAATCACTTATGTAAATTCTTTCGCAAAATTCCATTCATTAGGACTCAGATGTATACTTAAGTTTTCAATGCTTAGTGGATCTGCAACATCTTTTATTTTCAACAGCCTTTTAATCATACCAAATGTTGAATTCCATCTCGTTATGCAGTCTACTATTGGCTTTTTGCTGTTCATATTTTTTAAAACATCATATTATTCACAACAATTTTTGTTTTTAAATTTTTGGTTTATTTTTATCACACTTTTTTTCACCTAATCTGAACGGGATGCACTAGTTTCAAATGTCTTTCTAGATTTGATGAATGTTCACGTAGAATTTTGTTATTACAACTCCCATTATTACATACTAATAATAAAACCCTCATATTATTTTATATCCTTATTGTAATATTTTCTGCATCGATGCTAAATATGCATTTTATGAAATATTACAAAAGATTACGTCCAAACAGATTTAGAATAGGTCCAAAATGCTTGAAAAATTTTCTAACTTATATTTCATTGTCATTTGTCCATTCAAAAATAAAAATTATAAAACTATTATGTTTAAAATACAATAAGCTAAAGTGTAAATAAGATTCGGCCAAGTATATCACTCTTACTTGTTTATATTAACATTCACATTGTTAATATTAAACCATGCTTGAGCCCTATTCATATTAAAATTTATATTCGACTGTAGTACATCATATAAATACTTAATGTTGGAACAAAATATAAATATCATCAGCATAAATGAAAATTTGTGATTCTGGAACAGTTAAAAGTTTTTATAAAATCGTTAAGAAATACTATAAATAGTGTGGAAGTAAGATTGGAACCCTGTGGAATTCCACTTATAAAATTTTCCGATAAGATTCCGATAAGAATAAGTATACAAGTTTACAAGCTGTTGAAGAAAATGAAAATGAATTTTGCAATTTGCAAACTAAAAAATTGGTTTAAATAGCAGCGTTTAAATTTACTAATATAGTAGTAACCACTTGCAGTAAATTACACATTTCTATCAATATAATTCTATAAATATTTTGACATCTTCACATTTTAATATTATTGCTACTAAAAATTGCAATATTACTTTGATATTTCTAGCAGCACAAAGCATCGAAACATATTTTTTACCATAGTAACGTACACAGGATATCGTTGTACTGCTAAGTTTTTCCAAGCTGTATATTATTTGGTTCTGCTACTGCAAATAGCAAAATGCAACTGCCAGTTACAATTTATTTTTTCTTTAACACTTATTGTAATAACTTGTTAATAATTTGTCTACTGTTGTTTGCGTGCGCTGCTAAAACAGAAAATATATTTTGTTTTGAAAATATTCGCGTCTGCTAAAAGAAATTGCAACCAGAACAAATATTTTAGTGAAAAATTTTGAAAGTTTTATATTTATTGCATAGTCGTACAAAAGAAAACTTGAAAACAAAAAAAAATTGATAAATCTAATAGCATCAGTTAAAGATGTTAGAAGAGTAGTTGTGCTGTAACCATGTCTAAAACCAGAGTGACACTCGCTTATTAAATTCATTTCTTGCATATAACCTGTAAATTGATCTTTAAGTATCTTCTCAAAAGCTTTAGACAAACACGGCAAAATTGTAATAGGTCGATAGTTTTCAATATGTTGCTTAACATTATTTTTACAAATTGGCACACTTCTAGCTACTTTCCATAACTACGGGAAATTACATGTTGTGAGTATCATATTGAAATGGTGAAGTAAATGGGGATATATAATTTAAACCATAATTTTATGCCATTCATCAATTCGATCCATGCTAGAAAATAGAATTCTCTAATAGATGAAGTTTAAGATGAACCAAAAATTAATCTAAATAATGAAGTATGGATGTTCACCACGCATGAAGCATGTTGCAAACTGTTTGAGAGTATGCATTTTACAGTTGCCTGCAGCCTACGTCACAGAAGCATTTTCAAATGGATTTTGACAATCAATTTGTGTGAAAAACTTGAAAGTTTGATATTCGTCTGAAAATATAAATTTAATGGAGAAAAATACTTCTTTAGTTTCATTTCTTGATCCTGTAACCTTTTAAAAGGACTTCGAAGTTTTAAGAAGTACATTTTTCAAAAAATATTTTAAAATACTTCTACTGATCAAACAATTCCAAATTTGATTTCAAGCTAACAAAAAGGGATCAATATGGACCCAAGTAAAGCCGACATTGGCTACCTGTGCAAACCTAACAAAAAGAGCTGTAAAATATTTTGTTATTTTTAGTTTATTCTGTCAGGACCAAAAAAATGTATAAAAAAATCATTAAACATTTTTTTTAATAATATTGAAAATTTTAAAGATTTTTTAGGATAAGAAATTTAAAGGACATTTTTGACAGATTTTCATCCTAGCAGTATAAAATAAAAATAATACAAAACTTTTCCCAACTCTTCTTGTTGGCTTGACACCAAATTTGACATTGATTACTGAAAGTATTTTTTAATATTTTTTGAAAAATGTACTTTTTAAAACTTTCATGTCCTTTTTAAAGGAGACAGGATCACGAAATGAAAAAATGAAAACGCAGATTTTTCCCTTAAATTTACAGCATCAGACGTATATTATTCGGTTCTTGTCTTACGAATTTTTTCTCTTTTTGTCGGGCGGTGTAATCAAATGGATTTTTTATTTATTTTAGTTTAAAGATATCTTCATTAAATACAGATTAAAAGACATTTAGTTAAAAAATTTAGAACGAAAGTTTAAATAATTTACCATCATTTACACATTTTTGTCACACACTGTATATTTGTCAAATTATAAAGATATTAACTAAAATCAGTTGAAATTGATAAAAATGCCTCGCTAGTTAAACTAAAGTATAAACATATTTTTAATTAATAATTTGACGGTTTAATGACAATTTCTAAAATTCAATTGATAGTTGCCAAATTATGACCTGAACCAAAAATTAAGTATGTACTAACATTTTTAGTAGGCCAACAAATTCTGCTAATAATTTACAACATATACTCCGTTTTTTCAGCACCATAGAATGTATATAACCGAACTTATTGTTCCTCTTGAAAAGTACATATTAACAGTTCACTTACTACTTTACGACTTGACGTGTGTACATACATACCTCATATCCACATAAAAACTTATCGTGTAAACACGGACTTTATTCGGAAATTTCATTCTATTTAACAAAGTTGATATGTTTTTTAAGTAATTATTCTGTATGTATTTTTATTTAATATGCTTTTGAGAATGTGTTTACTACATATTACAGAGCAAGATCTCTTACTTTTATTTAATTCACTTTCGTACTAATTGCACAAGTATACTTTGTGTTAATAGAATATCAATCTCATCAATATTTGTATATACTTATGAACTTGTTTCTTAACTATTGTTTCGAATTATTAAAATTTAGATATTTATTTACTTTATTATTTTTTTCGATTAAAATAATTTTTTTTAAGTATAACATATAAATTCTGTGAATAATTTTGTTTACAATAATGTAATAAATATATTGTTTACACGTACGATGTATGATTACAGGTAGGTTAAAAACCACTATGCAATAACAACAATCACGATCTTTCCATGTAAAGTTGTATGGCCACACGTCAAAATGTTGATCAAAAATTGTTTATGTGTTGTGACTTATGCTACTTCAGCTTCAATGACTTTTGGTGTAAATTACTAACACATAAACAAATTTTACCTCCGTAAAGAAAACAAACTCCAAATTTGTTTTACAGAGTTGCATAAAAGGTACTTTTAATCAGTGTTGCCAATTTTGCGCTTTTGACGCTAGATTTAGCGCCTTTTAACAATCCAAAAGTTGCAGTTTTTCCTCTTATACCCCATTTACACATACACGGAATCTATTTCATTTAAACACTTTTTTAAAATAAACCGTTTACAATTACTATTTTTGACATTTAGGAAGATTTCACTTTTTCTTATATTTCTTGAATTTGTGTTTGATATAATAAGAAGGAAAAATTGAATATTTATTAATATTTTATTTATAATTAAAATTAGATATTGAAATATAACATTACCTTTTATTTGCAATAAAGTTTTCATTCATGTTTTTCAATTTATTAAAATTTTGTTGAATTTTGTTGTTTGTTAATTATTGTTTCCTCTTTTTGTTTTTCTCTTTTTTCTTGTACAGCGTCGTGTTTTTTTTTTTTTTTTTTTGTATTATTCAGGAAAAAACAGAGTTGCATCAATAAATACTATTACATTTTGAGTAGATTTTAACGAAATCTAGTTACGAAATAGATTTTGTTTTGTATGGGAAATCTAGTTAAAATCAACTTAATTTCGATCAAATCTCATAAGTACTAGATTTTGTGTATGTGTAAATGGGGTATTAGCGCTTATTTCAAGAAATGAAAAATCTTTTTAATAACATAAAATTATTCTAGTTTAACAATAAAGATAAAACAGAATAATTTTAGACAGTACTCTGCTGTACAAATTTATTAAAGTTCCTTTTTCTAAACTTTCCAAATTATAAGTAATTTTTTTAGTGTGATAAGTTATTTTAAAACTTTAAAACTAAAATAAAAAATATTCACCTCTTGCGCCAAAAGAATTGAAATTCGTTTCTTCTTAAATTTTCATTCCCTTCTAAGGGAAAATTGATTTCGTGAAATTCCACAACAGTTGATTTTGTTCGTAACAGCTTTTTATTGATTAGAAAATTCTATAACAAATTCACAACAAGGGAAGTTTTTCACATCAAAAAGTTGTAAATTAACTTAATTTTAGACAGGTGAACTTGAACTTAAAATTAAAATTGCATTTCGTGAACACTATTGACTAGTTATTGAGACCTTGATCGATGATTGCAATTAGTCATTGAATAAGAAAATCGAACATATTCGTTCCCGAATCAAAATTTCAATTAAGGAGCATTATTTTTATAAAAAAAAAAATAGCTAAATACTATATTTTTTAAGACTGTGTAAAAATATAATTTAGTAATAAGTGCTTTTTAATTTTGTGGTATCTTTCATGGTATAAATATATTAGAAGGTAGTTTCAATTTGCCTTAATGTCAGTCTGATTAACCATCTGACAAGAAAGGCGATTTGAAGTTTATGTATAAAATAAAGCTACCATATTCATGAATATTAATCCCACATTTCATTTTAAATATTCAAACTTAAAATAAATAACAAATATTTTAATTCAAATAAAAAAAATTTTAACACAACAAAAAAATATTTTTATAAAAATGAGCTGTCTTTTTCTGAAATGCGAAAGCAAGAAACACCATTCAAGCGTTTCAAATATACATTTCTTTAAAATACCTACTATACCGTATATACGCAAAGAATGGCTAAAGGTACGTATGTTAGATTTTTGGTTGAAGTTTATTCGTAATATTTCCATTTGAAAGATGTGCAATATCGAAGAAGACGATTTGCCAGGTGAACCTTTAGTATGTTCCCTACATTTTTCCAGACAAGATTTAAAAAATAATGAGAAGAATGTTCGCGTCAATAGAAACGCCCAAGGTAATTATTATTTTGTGTTTTTTAAACAAATGATTTTTATTTTAAAAGGTCTAACGGAACGAACTAAGGTCCCTAATTAATCCTTAAAATTAAAAAAAAGACATATACGATTTAGCCCAGACGAATATTAAACTGGGTCTTTATTAAATCTAAGATGATCTATCTATGTCCGTCCATCTGTCTGTCTGTTGAAAGCACGATATAGTCCGAACAGAAAGAGCTAGGGTAAATATTCTCTATTGCTTGAATATTCTCTACTGATAAGATATGTTTTGTGTTATAAATGAAAATATCGGTTGATGCCTTTACCTAGCCTCCATTACAAAAGGCCGCGGAATATGTTTATACCGTCATATCCGTTTTAAAAATACCTACTTATATACTTAAAAATACCTCTTTATTATTTTATGGCATACGATTTAAAACAAAATAAATTTATAAATGTAACCAAAAAAATGAAAAAAGTTATAACATAATTAACAACATTTTTTTTACTTAATTGATTATAATTATTGAGATAAAGTTAAGTAAGTAAAACATAATAAAAATCATTATTAATTCCACTAAAGCTTAATTACATTTTGATTTAAAAAGAACGCATTGCAAATAAGATTCAAATTCAACAGCCACTTATATATATCGTTGTACATCATTTATGAATTACACATATGTGTTTAAAAATTTCTCAATGTATTTTACACTTTTTCTTAATATGGCAACGCTCTTTTGAATATTTACACAAATAATAAACTTCAAACATCTCCTTTCTTGTCAACAAATTCATATTGAAACAACCTTCTATATTTTTAAATCATGGTATCTTTTGTTGAGTTTTTATACACATTTGTTACATACATACATACATACATACATACATACATACATACATACATACATACATACATACATACATACATACATACATACATACATACATACATACATACATACATACATACATACATACATACATACATACATACATACATACATACATACATACATACAGTGTCTCTCATAAGTGTTCGAATTTAGGTATAATATGAAAAGAAACCAAATTTAATAACATTTTTTGTATGCAAAATTAATAAATTAATTTGTTAAATTGTCTAGACAGTTCTTAGCTTTGATATCACGTTTTTTAAAACTTTAAAAATTCACATTTACTTAAATTAATTTAACTTTTTTTAAAAAAGTCTATAAAATTACTTCACAAAAGTATTCGAATTTTTCCTGTATTTCATCTTTGACCATATTTTACGAAACATAAAAATTAGAATGGAATGGCTTTTTGCTTAAAATTGTTTTAAGACCGAATGTATATATTTTTGGCTCATTTGGCCCACAATTTTGGGGCATTTGTACCATCTTTTCATATAATAGCAATAAAATTACGATTTTTGACCATATTTGCCATTTTTCTCTTGTTCCAAAGATAAAACCAAAATTTTATATTAGGATTTAATAGATTCCTTGAGGTGTCTAAAAATAATAATTTTTGTTATAAGGATCTGTTTTTAAACATTCCAAGATATATTTTTGGTATCGTTCTTCTGTTTCTAATTAAATCTTAACACCCTTTTCGTACCACTAGGGTCGATATTTTCTGACAAAGTTGGCTAGTATATATTATTGTAGATATAAGCACTAATATATTTAAAATTTTCAAGACATCGTAGCGGTATACAACTCCAAAAAATATATAACAGCTGATATTCTTGTAACAAAAAATATTATTTTAAGATACCTGAAGGAATCTATTAAATCCTAATAACAAATTTTGATTTTATCGCTAGGAAAAAAGAGAAAAAATACAAATATTGCCATAAATCGCCATTTTAATGATATTACATGAACAGATGGTACAAATTCCCCAAAATTGTGGACCAAATGGTCCAAAAATATATCCATTCGGTTGATAGTTACCCCTTAAAACAATTTGTAGCAAAAAACATTCGATTCTAATTTTTGTGTTTCGTATAATATAGTCAAATATGAAATACAGAAAAAATTATACTTTTGTGAGGTAATTTTATGGACTTTTTTTAAATAAGGCTAAATTAATTTAAGTAAATGTGGATTTTTAATGTTTTCAAAAGCGTGATATCAAAGGTAAGGACAGTCTAAACAATTTAACAAATTAATTTATTAATTTTGCATACAAAATATGTTATTAAATTTGGTTTCTTTTCATACTATACCTAAATTGGAATACTTATGAGAGACACTGTATATATTTATAAAAAACGGTAAAATACCAAAGGATCTTGTTAACAAACTTTTCTAGAAGAATATTATTTTCTCAAAAAAAAAAAATCGATTTCATTCTTGAGCGTAAAAAAAGAAATCGGATTTCGATAGGACTCTTTTGTATGTTTAAAAAACACCACTTTTAACTTTCAAAAAACAAGGGCATAGGAACTATCCCCATACAAACTTCTTAAAATCGCAAAAAAATGATAATACTTTTTTTAAAAAATAAACATGAGTTCACAATTGTTCATAGCTCCCATATAAGGTCCACTTCCGAAAATCACAACGGATATATTTCAGTGAATTATAAAGCTATCGGCATAAAATTCGACACAAATATGTTTTGTATACATACAAATCATTCTACCAAATTTTTTACGGATCGGTTCATTTTTGGTCATAGCTCTCATATAAGTCTCACTTCCGAAATTAAACGCACATATTTCTATAATTGGTCACAACTCCCATGTAAGGACCGTTTCCGAAAATTACTCAAATGCACATTGAAAATCAAAGTTATCGGGATAAAATTCGACATAAATGTGTATTTTGTATTTATATATAACATATATATATTTTACGTAATTTTTTCCGGATCGGTCCATAAGTTGTCTTAGTTCTCACATAAGGTATACTTCTGAAAATCACTTAATATCACTTAATTCGTAATTAAATGATTATATCCGGATAAAATTCATAATGAGTATGTTCTGTGTACAGATAAATTATTCTTTTAAAAAGTTTTCAAACTGGCCTATTAATATAAAATTTTCTGGACCTAATTAAAATTAGTTTCACATATGTATGCATAAATGTTAATACCATATAGTAGTACATATTGGCGAAACTGAAGCGGTTTTCAAACAAAAATTTTTATTCTCTTCACACAGACGAGCTTTGAGAGAATAAAACAAACTTGTGAGAACTAAACGCACTCACTAAACTTCATATTTTCTTCGCAAACTTGCGAGGATATTACCACTTATTAGTTTTTCTTATCACTTAAACTTAATGTTTATTATTTTTTTCAACACTTTTCATTTATTTAAAACACCGAAAATAATTTATATTTTACAAACGAAAAAAAATATTTTTTATTCTTTGACATTTTATTTTAATTAAAATTGAAAAATGAAAAGCTGTACATTTTAGTATTGAAAATTAAAAAAGTATTTTACATACTTTTTTAATTCAACAAAAAAATAACAAAAATACGTTTTTATAATATGTTTTGAGATAAAATATATCTTCAAAAAAAATAAATAACTAATATTTTCATTCACTTCCATATAAAATTTCATTAATAACACACAAAGAATTACGTCTAAAAATACATTTTTTATTTAGTACCTTTTGAACAACTGTTTATTTTTATTTTGTTTAGGTCTTTGACAGGGAACTTAGGTCCTTGACAATTAGTTTCGCCTACATACTACTATGTATATGGTTAATACCCTCAATACGGAAACAAAAATTTTGCCAAATTATCTAAAGATTAGATAGTTAAATGGGATTTAATTAAAAGTAGCTTGCTGGTGGAGGATATTTATGATTCGGCACAGCCGAATATAGCACTCTAACTTGTTTGTTGTCACATTCGTACGCTGTATTTTAATTATACATATTATCTCTCTAGTAGCAAAAACAATCGGCTCAACAATATTCGCCTCAACAGCCGTTGGCTCATCAATAATCGACTCAACAGCCGTTGGCTCAACAATATTCTCGTCAACAGCCATTGGCTCAACAATATTCGCCTCAACAGACGTTGGCTCAGCCGTGGCCAGTACAGCCGTGGCCGCAACCAGTTTGGCTTCATCAGTGGCCTATGCAGTACCAGACAGTATCACAGCCACTGCTCCAGACAGTATCACAGCCACTGCTCCAGACAGTGCGACTGTCGGTTCCACAGCATCAGCCAGTACAGCTCCCAAACAACAAGAACAGGAGCAACTGCAACAACATAAGCAACAGCAACAACAGGAGCTACAGGATCAACTCCAACAACAGGACCTAAAGCAACATCAGTAGCAAAAGCAGCAAAAATTGGAGCCGACTTCTTAGCTACTGAAATATGAAAAAAACTTGTTGAAAGTTATACATTGTTGGAAAGGTATTTTGATGTTGATGTTGCCAAAACAACAAATAACTAATATTAAATAAAAAAACATTAATTTACAATTAATAATTTTATGTACTTTACCTTTTTCCTACAACAATATTTATTAAGATATTAGTATATATCCATACATCCAATGAAAGCTTGAAATCTTGTCCGCAATTTTTCCAATATTTATTGGTAACATTGTATCGATGGAATTACAAAATGAAGGCATTTTTATCCAAGAACTATATAAAAATGGAATCGTTCCTCAAAGGGTTAATAAATGGGGTTGTAAAAAATGTATTAAGTAAAAATACAAATTTTACCGCTGAATGTTACAAGACCGCGAGTGGTTTTAAAGCACTCTTACGAATCTTGAATAACACTAAATTTATTTTTGAAACTAAAAACTTAAGAACTAATAAACAAAATCTTAAAACTAAGATAAGACCTCATTCACTCTTTTTATGCATTCAATCTTATCAATTTCATATTCCCATTTAAGGGTGGGTTTTCAAGTGCGCTAGTGATAAGAATATGATATATTTCTAATTATATCTCATAATGTCTATGCGTTACATAAACCAGAGAATTAATGTGCATCTTAGTGCTACCATTCTTATCATTACTAAAGGTCATAAAAAACTAAACGATAAATATTTATTTGTAACTCAAGTAAACTAATCGAATAGTTTTTATGACCAAACACATGCACCAAAATAAGATTTTAAACTGTGTTCAAATATGTTTGAACAGGGGTCATAATATATATCGTTGAAAAGGTATTTCAAAGCTCTTTCTAACAATATGTTGTCCGGATCTGGCTATAAGTGGTAAAATTTTTGTCAAAAATGGAGATTTATGTTCCGTAAAAATGTAAACAAAAATGCTACATTTTGTACAACTCTGTAAAAAAGTTTGTTATACAAAATTTATGCCATCTGATTTCTACACTTCCAACTTAAAGTTCTATATAGGTGTTTATCGTGCACAAGAACGTCCGATAGCACTTATATATCATTTTATATATACGGCCATAATAACATTTTTTGTAAAAAAAATTGCTGTAGTACAAACCGGAAAAAATGTATGCCATCCCATTTTTACACTTCCAACTTAAAGTTCTATATAGGTTTTTATCGTGCACATGATCGTCCGATAGCAGTTATATATCATTTTATATATACGGCTATAGTAGCATTTTTTTTAAAAAAAGTTTGTTGTAGAACGATGAAATCCGGCAAAAAATGTATGCCATCCCATTTCTACACTTCCAACTTAAAGTTCTATATAGGTTTTTATCATGCACAAGATCGTCCGATAGCAGTTATATATCATTTTATATATACGGCCATAGTAACATTTTTTGTAAAAAAAGTTTGTTGTGTAGTACACACCCTAGAACGATGAAATCCGGAAAAAAATTATGCCATCCGATTACTGCACTTCCAACTTAAAGTTCTATATAGGTTTTTATCGTGCACAAGATCGTCCAATAGCATTTATATATCATTTTATATATACGACTATAGTAACATTTTTTGTAAAAAAAAGTTTGTTGTCGTAGTACACACCCTAGAACGATGAAATCCGGAAAAAATGTATGCCATCCCATTTCTACACTTCCAACTTAAAGTTCTATATAGGTTTTTATCGTGCACAAGATCGTCCGATAGCAATTATATATCATTTTATATATACGGCTATAGTAAAATTTTTTGAAAAAAAAGTTTATTGTTATAGTATACACCCTAGAACGATGAAATCCGGAAAAAAATGTATGCCATCCGATTTCTACACTTACAACTTAAAGTTCTATATAGGTTTTTATCGTGCACAAGATCGTCCGATAGCACTTATATACCATTTTATATATACGGCTATAGTAACATTTTTTGAATGTTTTTTTATTAAAAGGCATTCTGTAACGATAGAATCCCACATATTGAAAATGTAAATAATGAAAACGAGTTTTTGCGTCTTTTCCACGTGCAGAAACACATATTTGTAAACAAAAATAACTCACCACACAAAAAAAATTTTTATTTTGATAAAACAGCTGGTACGGTTTGCTTTTCGTCGGGTTGTTTTCTTTATGTGCATAAAAAAGTCGAAAGATCGTCCAATAGCATTTATATATCATTTTATATATACGACTATAGTAACATTTTTTGTAAAAAAAAGTTTGTTGTCGTAGTACACACCCTAGAACGATGAAATCCGGAAAAAAATGTATGCCATCCCATTTCTACACTTCCAACTTAAAGTTCTATATAGGTTTTTATCGTGCACAAGATCGTCCAATAGCATTTATATATCATTTTATATATACGGCTATAGTAACATTTTTTTTTTAAAGTTTGTTTTTGTAGTACACACCCTAGAACGATGAAATCCGGAAAAAAATTATGCCATCTGATTTCTACACTTCCAACTTAAAGTTCTATATAGGTTTTTATCGTGCACAAGATCGTCCAATAGCATTTATATATCATTTTATATATACGACTATAGTAACATTTTTTTGTAAAAAAAAAGTTTGTTGTCGTAGTACACACCCTAGAACGATGAAATCCGGAATAAAATTTATGCCATCCGATTTCTACACTTCCAACTTAAAGTTCTATATAGGTTTTTGTCGTGCACAAGATCGTCCTATAGCACTTATATATCATTTTATATATACGGCCATAGTAACATTTTTTGTAAAAAAAAGTTTGTTGTTGTAGTACACACTCTAGAACGATGAAATCCGGAAAAAATTATGCCATCTGATTTCTACACTTCCAACTTAAAGTTCTATATAGGTTTTTATCGTGGACAAGATCGTCCGCTAGCAGTTATATATCATTTTATATATACGGCCATAGTAACATTTTTTAAAAAAAAGTTTGTTGTTGTAGTACACACCCTAGAACATAAATTAATAAATAGATACGAAAGTGAGCATAAGAAATATTACTCTCTCACATGTACAGGTTCTGTGTGAATTTAATATAATTGTATGAGTATTTTTATTTTTGTTTACATAAAATAACAAAAATATGAAAGTACAAAATGTATCCGAATACATCATACCCTACCACATTGCGAGTAAGTAGCAATAAGTTATTTAGAATTTTTTAATGTAGAAGTTATATTCAAGAGATTGATGTTTGCTTAATTAACAATATATAGTCAAAATTTCGTATATATAAAATTTGTTGAGTCGAATTTTATAAATACCCTATTCTTGTATAGCATGTACCGCTTACAAAATATTTCAATAGGCTAATTTATGGACGGATTACATCATTACTTCGACGCAGGTGTTACAAACTTTAAGACATAAACAAAATGCCGTTCCCATTAGTGTGGTGTAGGGTGTACTTTGACTGCATTTGGGCTGCTTTGAAATTAACAATAATCGTTCATATCAAGCGTTAATTTTAGCATTAGCACAATTCCTTTGGCAAAATAGCCCCTGCTGCTGCAATAAACACTGCTAAAAGTTATGTTTTTCCTATAAAATTATTGAAAACATTTTCAGAAAAAAACAAATTTTTCAATCGTTTTTATTTTTTTAATATAATTTTTAAGTGTCAATATTGACTCAACCTAGCAAACACAAAGAGTTTATTTAAAATTAAGAATAATTTTTAACGAAGATGTTTCATACATTGGTCAACTGATATTGAATAAAAATGGCTAATTCAAAACATTATTTCATAAAATATCGAAATATAATGTCAAACAAAAATATAAAAACTTTTTAAACGAAAGAGTTTGTGTTTGTTGTGTTACATATTTTTCAACTAATACATTCTCACGACTTAGGTTTTTGACAGCAGACTTAGGTTCTGCCATGCTCAGATTCGCTTCTATGTATAAAATTATTCTATGCCCTAGAACGATGAAATCCGGAATAAAATGTGTGCCATCCTATTTCTACACTTCCAACTTAAAGTTCTATATAGGTTAAGTAATTTTCTAATATTAATTAATCTATGAAAATTTTTTAATAATCTAATAGTTTCCCAGATATACGAAATTTTGTATTTAATTAATATGGGAAGTGCCGAGCCCCCCATTGAAAGTCCGCCCGTTATTTTCTAAATGTTCTTTAGTCAAATTTATATAGATATACGAATTTTTCTATTTAATTCATATAGGTGCTCCAAGCCTCCCAGATGAAAGTTAATGTTTTAACTATAATCCGGGAGGTACTTGTATAGGGCTAATACCCCATCTACACATGACCGAAATCTACTAGATTTCATTTAAAATCTCTTTATAAATCTATACCGTTTATACCTTCTATTTTTGACATTTAGGAAGATTTCATTTTTGCTAATATTTCTTGAAATTGTGTTTAATTGAAAAATTAGAAGAAGAAGAAATACGATATTTAAAAAAATTTTATTTTTAATAAAAAAATTATAGTTAAATATAACATTACCTTTTATTTTAAAGAAACTTTTCATTCATGTTTTTCAATTTATAAAAAATTGTTTGACATTTTAATTTTTTTGTTTCTTTTATTTTTCTCTTTTTTCTTGTGCCGTATTTTTTAGTATTATTTAGGAAAGAACAGATATGAATTTTGTATGGGAAATCTAATTAAAATCAAATAGATTTGGCTCGAAATCTCTTAAGTACTAGATTTTGTGTATGTGTAAATGGGGTATAAGTGAAATCATGAACAGATTTTGCCCATTATTAACACAAAACAATATTTGTCAACAATAAGCATTTAAGGAGAATTTCATCATTCTAGCTCATAACATTCGGAACCTATCCGGTTTTCAAAAAAAATACTGACAAACAGACATCGTTGATGATGATCTTAAAATCTTATAAAAAATATTTATTACACCCTTAAATTTCAGATTATTACAAATTATATAAAGATATACCCAAAAAATATTTTTTTTAGACAGAGAATTCAGACGTAACCGCCTCAACATTGTTTTTATCATAAAAATTTATCTCGGCAAAAAAGACGTAACCGACAAAAAATCGGATATAGCGTCAATATAAAATCTCTCTCACGCAAAATCAAAAGTTTCCCAAAAAAAGTTTCTTAGTGTCGACCGGCACTTAATAAACCAAAAACAATGTTTTATAAAAATGTACCAAAAATAGGTACAATTTTTATCACTTAAATGTCCGAAAATTCAAAAAGTACTAAATTCATATTTGTATTAAAAAAACATTATAATGATCGACTTAAATTCAAGTTCCCTTTTCACTGGAAAATTCTATTGAATTAAAGTGTAATGAAAGTGTATTTCAACACTTGAAACTTGAATGTTTGACTGAAATTAAACTTGTTTTAAACTTTAATTCCAGCAAGAATGCTTATTTGGTTCAATATTATAGTGTGAAAACTATAAGGAATCTAAAGTCGACATAAAGCCCACAATGGTTATTACCAATATTTTGCCCAAGCATACATACATATGTATATAAGACGACAACCTATCCAGGTTATTTCCTCTAGGTCCGTGAAGACATTCTCTACAAAGCTATAAATTTGTATAAAAGGCGGCTTAACAAGTGTTTCTGTAAATATTCGTCCACCATAGTGTTTGAAGACAACAAGAGCTTCACTGAAAGGCACACCAGACAGACATCGCGCTCTATTATGGGTTATGGTAGTGATTCTGCTGAGATCAATGGTATAAAAATAAGTATGTATCCCAAGAATACCCCCTGAATACCGCAATCAGGGTCCGTCCGTTGCCTCTAGGTGATAATATACCATGTCACCACTAGCCGACCGACCACCACCCGCCTAGGTGACTAGGGAGGTATACAATTGTCACTCTCTTGTGGGCATTCTTATAGGAGACCAACATGATGCCTCCTCTTTTTTGAAAAGAAAGACAAATAAATAATTAAGTAGGGTTCATTAGTTGAAAAGAAAAGTCAACTTTTCGACTTTTTGCATTTTATGAAAAATAGCTTTGTCGACTTTTCGACTTTTTTCATTTAATTAAAATTCGACTTTTAGACTTTAGTATTTTATAAATAGTCGACTCTTCTACCTTTTCCTACTTTTTGACGATTTTCGAGTTTTTCGGACTATTTTAGAGTTTTTGACTTTTTTGTACTGGAGTCAACACGTTTTTTGAACTTTTTTCGTCTATTTTCTTTTTCCGACCTTTTCTATAAATCGACTTTCGAATAATCGAACAATCGACTTTTTGTCGAAAAAAGTAGGAAAAAGTCGAAAAAAGCAAAGTAAATTTATAAAGTAGACTCATTTGAACAGTTGATTTTTTTAAACTTGCTATTTGTGGACTTACTTGTCAAAAATGTTTATGTTGCCATATTTGTTTTCATTTTAACGTTTGCTTTTTTTTGGGTTTTAATTAGGATAGCGGTGCATCAAGCACTCATATTGCCAGGTTAACACACGTTTGTCCAGAGAAAAACCCCACCAACTGACCTATACCTTCATATAGGAAGTTGGAGCATCCGGACTTGATTTCATCAAAAGTATTAATGGTCTCCACCAGAAAAAAGTTCCAGAGTTTTAATGGTCTCCACCAGTTTATATTTGAGTTTAAATGGTCTCCACCAGGTTATATCGTGAGTATTCTATGGTCTCCACCAATAAAAAACATAAACTCACTGTGAGGTAAAACGAAAGCACGCGTTCAATGAAGACAACGCATAACTTAGAACAGTTATACGAAGTAGTGCATTAAATTAGTGCGGGGTGAGAAGTAATTCTGTCGAAAGCCCAGCAACAAGCACAAACCTGACCGTCCTTAGTAATTTAGATACCGAAATGGTAAATGTATCTTTTTCGAAACTTGAGAATGAGGATATTGTTAGCACAGATGATTTTCATCAGAGGATAAATTTTTGTCATCGTCAGATTCCGAAGTGCAGGGTGACTCACTTGCTGCACCAAAAACTTCGTCAAGATCGAACAAAGGCGTTCCCCCCAAGAAATACGGATATAAGACCTGTACTAGTGATAATCCAGTAAGTTATAATGAGGCTATTTTAAAACCCGACAGTGAAAATTGGTTCTATGCCATGGAGGAGGAGATGAAATCATTGCGACATAATACGTGGGACTTGGTGGAGCTTCCTCAAAACGGTTAATTATCAGGCTGCAAATGGGTCTTCAAGACAAAACATAATGTCGATGGCGTGAAGAATTATAGAGCAAGATTGGTCGCAAAAGGGTATTCGCAGAAGTATGGCGAAAGCTACGACGAGATTTTTGCACCAGTCGTGAAATAGACGTCATTTCGAAGTCAATTGGCCATTGCAAGTAACAGGAACATGAAAGTCTGCAACATAGACATTAAGACAGCGTTTTTATACGATGAGTTGGACTCAGATATTTATATAAAGCAACCAGAAGATTTTTATAAAGCAATCAGAAGATTTCCTGGGCAAGAGAGTCTTGTTTGCAAACTAAATCACAGTTTGTATGGTTTGAAACAGTCGGCCCGTTGGATTCTTAGAATCAATCAGATATTAATTGATTCGGGATTCAGAAGGGGAAAGGCCGAACCTTGTTTGTATGTTAAAGATGATGGTGACTTGATAACATACATTTTGATTTACGTAGACGACATTATAATAGCTTCGCAATCGGATCAACAAATTAAGGACGTTGTACGAATTTTGGAATAAAATTTCGAAATTACCGATTTAGGCGATTTGAATTATCTAGGAATTGAAGTTAAACGTAATGATGGTATATTTTACTTATCCCAAGAGCAGTATATAAACAGAATTTTGAAAGAATTTAATATTCAAGATGCAAAGACATCGTCTGTACCCATGGATCCCGGATATTTAAAGATGAACGAAAATGAGTTATTACCAGACAATAATTTATACCGAAAGGCAATCGGATCACTGCTATACGTCTCTAATAATACACGTCCTGACATTGTTGTCGCTGTGTCAATATTGTCACGCAAAATAAACTACCCAAATGAAAACGATTGGACAGAGGTCAAGAGAATTTTCAAATACCTTAAAGGCACTAAAATTTTGAAATTGTGTGTGGGTTCTAAATCTGAATTGGAGCTTAAAGGTTTTGCAGACGCTGACTGACCGCAAATCTACAAATGGTTACATCTTCAAGCTTGGTGATGCTGTTATTAGTTATGCTAGCAGAAAGCAGTCAAATGTAACGTTATCGTCTACTGAGGCTGAGTTCGTGGTCCTTGCAGAAGCATCTCAAAAACTTTTGTGGATTATTCAGCTAATGAAAGAGTTTAGGATCGATTTGCCGAATCCTACAATTTATGAAGACAATTAAAGCTGTCTCAAAATTCTTCAAGATGAGAAGGTTTCCCCAAGGAGAAAACACATAGGTCGAATAAAGTTTCATATGATTATTGTCCTACTGATTTGATGTTGGCGGACATTTTAACCAAACCTTGCAAAAGATTAAAATATCTAAATTTTTGAATTTAATTGGTTTATGTAATTAATTTATTGAAATTGTTACTAGAATATTATATGAATTTGTTATATCGGAAATTGGTTTATATAATTAATTGAATTTCTTTATTTTGCGGAAAATGTTATTTGAATGTAATATTAATTTATAATATGCAATATTTGTAATATTGAGAAGGGGTGTTAGTATTATATTTATATTATACAATGAAATAACTCTTTGGAATATCTGTAAATGCATTTGTAATACTACTATATTTGATGTTTACTACTAAATATTGCACCTCTGTCTTTATAACGTATTTTATTGTATATTCACCATTTTCTTTTAATTCTTTAATAAAATTGATCTTAACAACAATTTTTACAGCTAACTCAACCTCCACACCTGTCATTTGGGGCGTAGACGCTTGTAATGTCCATGTAGCCTTTGATGTTGATGTCGATATCTTCTTTATTATTGGAAAGGTGCGTTGTGCTCCAAAAAGCTATTGGGCATACCTCGACTAGAATTACAAGCTTCAGTCTTAGGAGTTAGAGTGTTGTTTTGATTTGTGATTCGATTACACCTCGTCACAAATGCCTTAAAGGTATAGTTTTGAAAACCAACCCAAAACAGTAAATGGAGTACTTCGACGTCCTGCATCAAAGCAGGTGAATCATTGTGGTTGCAAAGTCATATGAGAAAACTTAAGTTTATAAAAAAAAATGTTTGTGTTATTGTGGCAATAGTCTTTAAAAATCCTGTAAACATTTTATTTTAACTTATTATAGACAACCTCTGAAAATTTCATCAAAAAATGTCAACAACTACACTGTATAAAGAAAAAGATGTACACGTGTGTGTGTAGATGTATTTGGTTTTATTCAGCTGTGTAATTTTTTTGTACACAGCAAAAAAATATGATTTGCAGTTTTTGTTAAAATAAAATAATTTTCCCTTTTGTTTTGCAAATATATTTTTTAATGAATAGAAGAAAGTATTTAAAACGTTTTCAATTATATGAGAGTAGATTGTGAGTTATTGTACAATAATTTTTATGCGAATAATGTAAGTTTGAAATTTAAAACTAACACAATTTTTTTCCAAGTGCTTTTTAAAACAATTTTTTTTACGATAAACAAAAACAAAATCTACGTCTCGTCAATGTTTACCAGCAATGAATACGAAAGTGTTGTTGTTTTACTCTTGCTTGTATACTGTTAAAAACAACAGCGTATTGCTAGTGTTAAACGCATATAAGTGTATAGAAAACACACTGTCTATAGCTAAGCGCATTTACAAAAACAAAAGAGTTTTTCTGTGTTTTTCGTTATGTATGTTTAGATGTCTGTTGGTTTAGATGCCTTGTGTATTTTGTGTTTTATTTCGTTTAGCGTTGTTGTTGTTCTTTTTGTTTAGCTTTTGATGTAATAATAATGTAGTCGGGAAAAAATTTAAAATTTATAAAAGATGTTTAAAATACACTATGGTGAAGGGTATATAAGATTCGGCACAGCCGAATATAACACTTTTACTTGTTTTTTTTATCAGATTAAATAACAAAAACTGCAAAAATTTAACCAAATTAAAAATCCTTGAAGAATACTTTTTTGACCTTTTCAAAATACAGGTTTTTTAAAAAATAATTTTTCAAGTACACTTTTACTTATGTGACCCTAATCTTTGTCATATTATTATTATATATAATTATTCTGGCGGAACGTAAAAAATGGTTTGAATGTCTTGGAACTGTTCAATTAGAAGCAAAAAAAGGACTGCCAGCAAATAGCCAAAAGCGTGATCTTATTACTAAGAAATTTTTCAAGTTCGCGAGCTTAAAAAAAATTAAAAAAAATAATTTCAAAATACCTTTTTGCATAGTAGAAAAAGTAAAGGTATAACTGTTCTCTTTTTTCGTATCAATATTAAACTTTTGACGTTATAAGCGATATATGGTACCATATTTACTTTATAAATCCAAGTTTTTTGTTTATTATTTATTTCTTTCTATTTCGAACTAAATTCAAATATTCTTCAACATAAAATTCAAATAGCAAAGAAAATAAGAAAAAAGTTATCACCGTTCTTCACTATGCGGACGGACCCTGCTGATTTCAAGTTTGCTTGTAAGTAGTGCGGGTCATTCTCCGTAAAACAGATGTGATTTTTCTGTAATATCTTCTTTGAACATGAGAATAATTTGATAAGTTTTCTGAATCCGAGTCTAACTAAACATAGAACCACTGGAATCAGCTTTAAAAACTCATTCAAATGATAACTCTGATATTCTAACGAATGTATTGTTTATCATCTTGATTCTTTCTGTGTCTAGTAAATAAATTCCACATTTTTATTTATAATTTCCTTAATATGGTTTTCCCTTCTACATGTGTGGCAACGTTTCTCCTTTTTTGTTAAAAAAAATAAATTTCAATAATTCTTATTTACGTCAAAAAACTTTTCATTGAGAGAGAACGGAGTTACCTTAATTTCTTTATACCATGCCTTTTTGTAAAACTTTTTAATTCGATTTTTTTGAAACAAATTAATTTTTATACTTTTTTTAATTTTATTAATAGGTACATAAAATATAAGTGTCAAATATTTGAAGAGTTGTTATATAATGAATAATAATAAAAGTTGTTAGATAGTTTAGAAATTCATTTTCATATTCCAACAAAGGGAAACCACTGTGCCCTGATGGTCGCCTGAAATAGCTAAAACCTGCAAAGAATGCCGCAAATTATTAAATAATTAATTATTAAATTATATATATATTATATATATATATATATATTATATATATATATATATATTTATATATATATATATATATATATATTATATTATATATATATATATATATTATATATATATTTATATATATATATATATATATATATATATATATATATATAAATATATATATTATTATATATATATATATATATATATAATTATATATATATATATATATATATATATATATATATATATATATATATATATATATATATATATATATATATATATATATATGGACTTATGGACTTACCATAGAGGAGAAAATCCTTGCGCCGGCCGTAGGCCGTCTATTTAGGAAATCTTTATTAAGCGAAGCCTGAGTTGTACATACCATATTGGAGAAAGTTCTTGCTATTTAGGAAATTTTAGGAAATTTTTACTAAGCTAAGAAAGCTGTGTAAACAAAAAATATATTTTAAATGGTTTTTGAAATCAAATATCTCTTTCATTTGATTAGATACATAAATGGTTTATACCAAAGAATAAATAAGAAATGAAACTGTTGTCAAAAGTACCTAAGAATGTATTAGTAGAATTCTCAAGTCAGCATAGTTGCAAAAAATAGTATTGAAAAATATTGAAAAAAAATATTACATTTCAATTTATACTTTGAAAGGTTTCTTAAGATATTTTGCACATATTTTATCTATAAATATTTTATAAAATAAATTATTTATTTGAAATATCTTTTCGTTTACCATACGAAAATTTACAACATTGTTTTTTTAGTTTTAATTTCAAACAACAAAAATTTAATGTCAAAAAACAAAAAATATTTTTTTTTCGTTCGTAAAAAATATATTATTTTCGGGCTATTAAATGTGTTTAAATTGTGCAAAAAAATTATAAAATATAATGTTAAGTGATAAAAAATATTTTAAAGTGCTATTACCCTCAAATTTTCGCGAAAAAGTTTAGAAGTTTTGAGAGAGAATACAATTTTTACATATGTGTTGGATTTACACAGCACTCGTCTGTGAGAAGAGCGTAATGTTATTGTTGTAAAAAAATGACAGCGTTTCACTTCTTGTTTATTCTTTGGTTTATACCTTAAATAAAAGCTTAATTTATTGGCTATTAACATATAGAAATTTATAATATACATTTTTTCCGATTTCTTTTAGATGAAAAAAAGTCGGTCCATATTCTAGTATCATGTTATATATCATTGGAAAGGTTTTTAATACCTTTAGTTTGATGTATAAATTTTTATTATAAACAAAACAGTTTTCGAGATATACACAAAAATTTACTAAACTTTGGAGCCCCGCCCACTCGAAAGTATCATTTAATCATTTTATCATTTTATTTAAGTACATTATCTCTTCACTTAATAACTCTTATGAAGAAAATTTAATAACAAATTAAAAAAACCAAGAGAAATTTGTAGGAAAATGTTGTGTATTTTGCAAAATAACAAAAATATAAACCCTTTCAAAGTACAAACTATGAATCTTGTTTGTTCTACAAAGTAAACCTATTTTCTTCCATTTTCCAAATTCAAAATTTTAGTCGAATATTTCCAAAATCGAACCTTTATTTTTGATTTGCCTTACTATGAATCACAAATCTGTCCACAAAGTGAATGATTTATATTTTATCAAAAATATATATAAAAGTGAATTACATTAGCAATAAACTTGCATCGAACCGAAAAGCTTAAACACTTATTCAATGGAATTACCGAACAATGTAAAATGGAAAAGAGAGAGAGTAAATTCAAAGTGTGGAATTGAGAAAGGGAAAAAAGAGAAATTTACTAAAGCGAACGAATACAGTTCTCTGCTAAAGAGATTATAACTGCTAAAGGGATGATAAAATAAAAAGGGGAAAAGAACTAATGAGATCAAAAAACGTGTATGTGTGGGTTAAGAGAATGTAAAACATGCATATGTAAGAGTACTATGATATGATGAGTACAAATTTAAGGAGTAAATTTTTAAATAAGGGAGTTTTTCGATTGTGAAAATAAAATTCCAATCAAATAATTTATTATAAGAGAAATAAGTGAAGAGCAATAAAATAAATCAAAGTAAAGGTAGGGGAATACAAATGTAAAACAGGGGAAATAAATTACAACGAAAATATTTCGCAGGGAAATTTTGTGGGAAGAGATGAAAGAAGAAATACATAAACATGCATGCATGCATGAAGATCACCATATAACTTGAACATGAAGCACGAATTGAATAGAATCAATTTCAACTTTTTAAAGTGTCCACTTACAGAATGCTGATGAAAACCTCCTTTTGGACAATTGAAAGCTGTATTTCCGTTGAATCCTCCACAGAATTTCGAATTACTTGTGATAATTTTCTTTCTCCTCGTACTGCTTATGTCTTCTTCTTATCTTATGGTTGAAATTCTCAGTATTATTAAACTTGTCAAATTTTCGATTTGACTTTTTTGTTATTCGTAAAACATTTTTTCTTATTTAAAATTCCAAAAAATTTCTTTGTAGATTTTTCCTTTTTTTATTTTAATTTTGCCAAAATAAAAGCCACGTTGTGGTCGCACAAATAAAAAACAAAATCGCTTTGAACTAATAGAAATGCACTCACTGACTAAAGCTGAAGATATGCGAAATACAAAACGTACCTGAGAGTTAGTAAGTGAAGAGATAATGTAAATAAAATGTTTGTTTTATTTACTCCAAAGAAAACCCTAATTGAAAAGTTATAAAAAAAAGATTTGTATTAGGGTTTGGAACAAATTTCAATATCTTTATTGGGGATGGTAGGATTACCTGTGTTTATATATATATATATATATATTATATATATATATATATATTATATATATATATATATATTATATATATATATATATATATATTATATATATATATATATAATATATATATATATATATATATATATATATATATATACACACAGGTAATCCTACCATCCCCAATATAGATATTGAAATTAGTTCCAACCCCTAATAAAAATGTTTTTTTTTTCCTACTTTTTAATTAGAGTTTTCTTTGGAGTAAATAAAACAAACATTTTATTTACATTATCTCTTCACTTACTAACTCTCAGGTACGTTTTGTATTTCGCATATCTTCATCGTAAGTCAGTGAGTGCATTTCTATTAGTTCAAAGCGATTTTGTTTTTTATTTGTGCGACCACAACGTGGCTTTTATTTTGGCAAAATTAAAATAAAAAAAGGAAAAATCTACAAAGAAATTTTTTGAAATTTTAAATAAGAAAAAATGTTTTACGAATAACGAAAGTTTAATAAGGAGTGAGATCGAAAAATTCTTAACACACGTTTTTCATTACATTTTTCAACCAAAGTATTATTTGATTTTTTTTGATCAAGTTACCTTTGAAAAACATGTCAGTTATTATGCGTAATGTCAATTATATTAATTTTTTTGTTAATCTGATTAAAATGAGTGACCAGAAAAAAGTGCGTACTGAAATTATTAAATATTTTCAACTAAACCCAACTTGGTCTTACAAAAAGTTGGCCAAGCATACAAAGGTCTGAGTCAAACTGTTTCCAATGTTATTAAACAGTACCGGGAGAACTTGTCAGTTGATAGAAAACCTGGTTCAGGTAGAAGGAATGGTCCACATGATGTTTCTAAAGCCAAAAAATAGAACGCATTTTCAAAAGAGCTCCCAACACATCCGGTAGGAAAGCAGCTCGGTTAGCTCAGTGCTCGGACTATTTGGTACGAAAAGTTAAAGCTAATGCAGGTTTAAAAACACACAAGGCTCAAAAAGTTCCTGACAGGAACGCTGCTAAAAATTTAGAGGCCAAAAACAGAGAACGGAAATTGAAGTCAAGTTTTATAAAAAAATATTCTTGCTGCATAATGGATGACGAAGCGTATGTTCTGGCAGATTTTTCGCAACTTCCAGGTCAAAAGTTTTATGTTGCTGATGCTCGAGGGAATGTTGAAGAAAAGTTTAGGACCCAAAAGCAGACAAAATTTCCCAGAAAGTTCTTGGTATGGCAAGCAATATGCAGTTGCGGCAAAAGAAGCCAATCATTTGTTACAACGGGCTCTATAAATACCGAAATTTACATCAAGGAATGTTTACAAAAAAGGCTGCTTTCATTCATAAGACTTCATAATGTGTCCACTTATTTTTGGCCTGACTTGGCATCCTGTCACTATGGTTAACAAGCCCTTGAGCGGTACTAGAACAATAATGTGGTATTTGTACCAAGAGAGGCAAATCCTCCAAACTGCCCGGAGCTAAGACCAGTGGAGAGATATTGGGTTCTTGTTAAAAGAGAATTGAAGAGTACAAAAAAGGTGTCCAAAAATGTGGTAGATTTTAAACGGAGATGGACTACATGTTCGAGCAAAGTGACAGAAAGCACTATAAAAACGTTAATGGAAGGGTTTCCGAAAAGCGATTTTGTTTTTTATTTGTGCGACCACAACGTGGCTTTTATTTTGGCAAAATTAAAATAAAAAAAGGAAAAATCTACAAAGAAATTTTTTGGAATTTTAAATAAGAAAAAATGTTTTACGAATAACAAAAAAGTCAAATCGAAAATTTGACAAGTTTAATAATACTGAGAATTTCAACCATAAGATAAGAAGAAGACATAAGCAGTACGAGGAGAAAGAAAATTATCACAAGTAATTCGAAATTCTGTGGAGGATTCAACGGAAATACAGCTTTCAATTGTCCAAAAGGAGGTTTTCATCAGCATTCTGTAAGTGGACACTTTAAAAAGTTGAAATTGATTCTATTCAATTCGTGCTTCATGTTCAAGTTATATGGTGATCTTCATGCATGCATGCATGTTTATGTATTTCTTCTTTCATCTCTTCCCACAAAATTTCCCTGCGAAATATTTTCGTTGTAATTTATTTCCCCTGTTTTACATTTGTATTCCCCTACCTTTACTTTGATTTATTTTATTGCTCTTCACTTATTTCTCTTATAATAAATTATTTGATTGGAATTTTATTTTCACAATCGAAAAACTCCCTTATTTAAAAATTTACTCCTTAAATTTGTACTCATCATATCATAGTACTCTTACATATGCATGTTTTACATTCTCTTAACCCACACATACACGTTTTTTGATCTCATTAGTTCTTTTCCCCTTTTTATTTTATCATCCCTTTAGCAGTTATAATCTCTTTAGCAGAGAACTGTATTCGTTCGCTTTAGTAAATTTCTCTTTTTTCCCTTTCTCAATTCCACACTTTGAATTTACTCTCTCTCTTTTCCATTTTACATTGTTCGGTAATTCCATTGAATAAGTGTTTAAGCTTTTCGGTTCGATGCAAGTTTATTGCTAATGTAATTCACTTTTATATATATTTTTGATAAAATATAAATCATTCACTTTGTGGACAGATTTGTGATTCATAGTAAGGCAAATCAAAAATAAAGGTTCGATTTTGGAAATATTCGACTAAAATTTTGAATTTGGAAAATGGAAGAAAATAGGTTTACTTTGTAGAACAAACAAGATTCATAGTTTGTACTTTGAAAGGGTTTATATTTTTGTTATTTTGCAAAATACACAACATTTTCCTACAAATTTCTCTTGGTTTTTTTAATTTGTTATTAAATTTTCTTCATAAGAGTTATTAAGTGAAGAGATAATGTACTTAAATAAAATGATAAAATGATTAAATGATACTTTCGAGTGGGCGGGGCTCCAAAGTTTAGTAAATTTTTGTGTATATCTCGAAAACTGTTTTGTTTATAATAAAAATTTATACATCAAACTAAAGGTATTAAAAACCTTTCCAATGATATATAACATGATACTAGAATATGGACCGACTTTTTTTCATCTAAAAGAAATCGGAAAAAATGTATATTATAAATTTCTATATGTTAATAGCCAATAAATTAAGCTTTTATTTAAGGTATAAACCAAAGAATAAACAAGAAGTGAAACGCTGTCATTTTTTTACAACAATAACATTACGCTCTTCTCACAGACGAGTGCTGTGTAAATCCAACACATATGTAAAAATTGTATTCTCTCTCAAAACTTCTAAACTTTTTCGCGAAAATTTGAGGGTAATAGCACTTTAAAATATTTTTTATCACTTAACATTATATTTTATAATTTTTTTGCACAATTTAAACACATTTAATAGCCCGAAAATAATATATTTTTTACGAACGAAAAAAAAATATTTTTTGTTTTTTGACATTAAATTTTTGTTGTTTGAAATTAAAACTAAAAAAACAATGTTGTAAATTTTCGTATGGTAAACGAAAAAGATATTTCAAATAAATAATTTATTTTATAAAATATTTATAGATAAAATATGTGCAAAATATCTTAAGAAACCTTTCAAAGTATAAATTGAAATGTAATATTTTTTTTCAATATTTTTCAATACTATTTTTTGCAACTATGCTGACTTGAGAATTCTACTAATACATTCTTAGGTACTTTTGACAACAGTTTCATTTCTTATTTATTCTTTGGTATAAACCATTTATGTATCTAATCAAATGAAAGAGATATTTGATTTCAAAAACCATTTAAAATATATTTTTTGTTTACACAGCTTTCTTAGCTTAGTAAAAATTTCCTAAAATTTCCTAAATAGCAAGAACTTTCTCCAATATGGTATGTACAACTCAGGCTTCGCTTAATAAAGATTTCCTAAATAGACGGCCTACGGCCGGGCGCAAGGATTTTCTCCTCTATGGTAAGTCCATAAGTCCATCTGCATGATTAATCTAAAAGAGAAACGATATCAATAATTCGAAGTCTAAGAAATCATATGTTAATAGCGCCCAAACTGTCAGAATTAATTATTCGAAATGTCATATTCGTAAAGTTCGATTACATATAGATAAAATTCGACAATAATGATTTCTTCTTAGATATATTATTTATTTCTTCAAATTATGTAGAACTAACTTCATAACTGACATCAGACGAGAATCCAGTTTTCCCTTTTTCGCATTATAATTCAGGTGAAATAGTCGCTCCATAAAGACCTAAATTGATATACACTTTAATTTTGCGACAAATACTTTGGTAGCGCATAAGCTTTCTCGTAGTCATTCAGTATTTATGCGTTTGTTTCTGAAATAAATTATGAACAACAAGTTTCCACGATTAAAACGTATCCTTGACCGAGAAACCACATATATGAAGGATCAACAATATGTTGGAAGACTTTAAGCATGAAATGGGGTCTTAGGCTTTATTAAAGTGTAATTAACCCATTTCTAGTTCATGCATCAATAATTTGGTGTAAAAATTGTACAAGAAGTGTAACATCGAACTACTGCAAGGTGTACAGCGTATATGCTGCTTGGGTATATGTGGCGCCCTGTATACTACTTTAACCAAGACTTTGGAAATGTTAAAGATTTAAGGCGGCTCTTACAGTCGAACTGTTCATAACTTTAGGCGAACTGGCCAAAAGCGGTTATAGGACACGTCATCAATGTACATATACTGGACACATTGGAATGTTATCCCAGATAGAATGTTTTAGTCAAGCGCAACGTTAGAGCAAATATCAGAAGACCCTTTTACATTTTAATAGCACATACAAAAGTACGGGCAATAAAGAAAGTGTAAATTAAATTAGACCGTACTGGATTGTTAAAACGCATTAACTGAATATTCTCCCAGAGGTAACGTTTACATCATATGGGTTCCAGACCACTCGGGTGTAGTCGACAACGAAAGTTGAATGTAGTTACTTTAAAGTTAAGGTAGATCAAGGTAATTAACCTGAAAAGCGCAAAACCATTCGAAGCAACAACAACTGAATTAAAACTATGAATGCGAGAATTCCATAAGGCCTCTTCAAGTAATGAAACGGTGGTATTATGTTACATGTTCTGAGTGGATACACAGTGTTACAAGCACATCCATACAAAATTGGACGTACGGATTCAAAGGAATGTAGTGCATATGGGGAGGAAAGTGAAACTCTGGAGCACTTTCTTTGACACAGTCAGGCATCGAATTAGATCAAAGATCTTTGAGGAAACTGAGGTTCTGAACATTTAAAAATAATAATTCAGCAAATATTTTTTTCATAAAAAGAAGAGCACAACAGGCCCTATAGTGTCCTATGTGTTTCGGATTCGATGTAGTATACATCCTCTTATTAACCTATCCTAACCTAACCTAAAATTGATCTTTCAAGTTCAGATATAAGAACTTTCGACATTTAAAATAACCTTAAAGCTTGTATACAAGGTAGTTAGATCTTATAATGTTGTCAACATTGTAGAAACGCATTTTCATTTTTCTTTCATCTGATCAGCATAACTTTGTTAAATCTATGAAAGTTGATAATAAACTTTTTCAAAGACTCTTCCTAGAGAAGTGGAATATCATACCCAAGCAAAAACAAAAAAAAACACTATAAATGGCGTACGAGCAAACTGGCTCGTATCTAATGGAACTTAATGTTTTTTTGTAAACAATCAAATTCATTTGAAATGTGTTTTTGTTTTTCTTTGGTATTTGCAAACTGACTGAAATGAAAAATATAGCACTCGTAAAAATAACACTTTGATAAGTAAACAAATAACATGCTTTTCTTAACCCATTCCTACGTCTTTCTCCTTTTGCAAACTTTGTTTTTCGGTTCAATTGTATGAATGAATGAATGAAAAATATCATTGAGAAACGTATACATTCATATGTACAAATAGTCAGGTTTGGTTGGAAATTGTACTACTTAGTATGTAGTAGGTAGGTATAATGTGGTATTTGTATGTATTGTATCTATTTATCTTTCAAATGTACGAAATCTTTAAAAAAGATAAGCAAAATAAGTTGTTTGTTTGTTTACTGCAGCCAGACTTTGTAGATACAAACCACTAACGAAATCGGCAAAAACATCAACAAAATAAACTAGAGCAGAGCAAATAAAAAACAAATTCTATTTATACACTCAGAAGGTATTGGCCTTCTTTAAAAGAAATAATAATAATAAAATAAAATAATAATAATAAAAAAATAAAAAAAAAACAAACTTCAAAAATACTTTATAGAACTCGTGTTGGTTCGTGTACCCGTCCGTTACTATCTTTATTTCTGGGTAAAAACAACAAACCAATAATCTTATCTTTAGACTATATTTTGTTTTTTAAATCTAATTTTTTTTTTGCTAATCTGACTTGGCAACCAACAATTTAGATTTTTTATAATACCTTTAATATTTATACCGAAAACATAAAAACAAATGATTCATATAGATTTGTTTGTTCTTTTTTACAAAAAAATGATTAAATTAATAACATTCACAACTACAAACATGTACAATGTACATACATATAAATATTTTGCTAACTCTACACTATTTTTAAATTGTACACTAAAGAATAAATTTAAATTTACTTACATTAATAATTTTATTTGACCTATGACCCTTCCAAGCCCATGTGAGTAGTTGTGCAACTATAATCGCCATAAAAACAAAATTATATTTTAATCAATTTTTTTTTTTCAATTTGCTAAAAATAACAATTGTTTTGATGTTTTCAATTTTGTTTATTTAAATTTGGACTAACGCATGTCTAAAATAAATATTTCACGCTATTTTTTTTTTGTTGTTGATAATATTTATGCGAATTCATGCTTGTTTTTTTTCTCAATTGGAATTTAAGAAAAAATATTTGTTTTTAAAAATTTCCAAATAGAAAATTTATGCCAATTAAGGAGTGAGATCGAAAAATTCTTAACACACGTTTTTCATTACATTTTTCAACCAAAGTATTATTTGATTTTTTTTTTTTTTGATCAAGTTACCTTTGAAAAACATGTCAGTTATTATGTGTAATGTCAATTATATTAATTTTTTTGTTAATCTGATTAAAATGAGTGACCAGAAAAAAGTGCGTACTGAAATTATTAAATATTTTCAACTAAACCCAACTTGGTCTTACAAAAAGTTGGCCAAGCATACAAAGGTCTGCCGTCAAACTGTTTCCAATGTTATTAAACAGTACCGGGAGAACTTGTCAGTTGATAGAAAACCTGGTTCGGGTAGAAGGAATGGTCCACATGATGTTTCTAAAGCCAAAAAATAGAACGCATTTTCAAAAGAGCTCCCAACACATCCGGTAAGAAAGCAGCTCGGTTAGCTCAGTGCTCGGACTATTTGGTACGAAAAGTTAAAGCTAATGCAGGTTTAAAAACAAACGCTGCTAAAAATTTAGAGGCCAAAAACAGAGCACGGAAATTGAAGTCAAGTTTTATAAAAAAATATTCTTGCTGCATAATGGATGACGAAACGTATGTTCTGGCAGATTTTTCGCAACTTCCAGGTCAAAAGTTTTATGTTGCTGATGCTCGAGGGAATGTTGAAGAAAAGTTTAGGACCCAAAAGCAGACAAAATTTCCCAGAAAGTTCTTGGTATGGCAAGCAATATGCAGTTGCGGCAAAAGAAGCCAATCATTTGTTACAACGGGCTCTATAAATACCGAAATTTACATCAAGGAATGTTTACAAAAAAGGCTGCTTTCATTCATAAGACTTCATAATGTGTCCACTTATTTTTGGCCTGACTTGGCATCCTGTCACTATGGTTAACAAGCCCTTGAGCGGTACTAGAACAATAATGTGGTATTTGTACCAAGAGAGGCAAATCCTCCAAACTGCCCGGAGCTAAGACCAGTGGAGAGATATTGGGTTCTTGTTAAAAGAGAATTGAAGAGTACAAAAAAGGTGTCCAAAAATGTGGTAGATTTTAAACGGAGATGGACTACATGTTCGAGCAAAGTGACAGAAAGCACTATAAAAACGTTAATGGAAGGGTTTCCGAAAAGGGTTCAAAATTTCATCACTAGTGATTAAAACTATAAAAATATTTTCTTTTGTAAATTGTAATAATAATTTGAATCAAATAAAAAAAAATAAAGCTGTAAGTTTAGTGGTTTCTTTTTTATAAACATATATGTATGTTAAGAATTTTTCGATCTCACTCCTTAATACTGAGAATTTCAACCATAAGATAAGAAGAAGACATAAGCAGTACGAGGAGAAAGAAAATTATCACAAGTAATTCGAAATTCTGTGGAGGATTCAACGGAAATACAGCTTTCAATTGTCCAAAAGGAGGTTTTCATCAGCATTCTGTAAGTGGACACTTTAAAAAGTTGAAATTGATTCTATTCAATTCGTGCTTCATGTTCAAGTTATAGGGTGATCTTCATGCATGCATGTATGCATTATGTATTTCTTCTTTCAGCTCTTCCCACAAAATTTCCCTGCGAAATATTTTCGTTGTAATTTGTTTCAACGTAAACATATGCATGTTTTACATTCTCTTAACCCACACATACACGTTTTTTGATCTCATTCGTTCTTTTCCCCTTTTTTATTTTATCATCCCTTTAGCAGTTATAATCTCTTTAGCAGAGAACTGTATTCGTTCGCTTTAGTAAATTTCTCTTTTTTTCCCCTTTCTCAATTCCACACTTTGAATTTACTCTCTCTCTTTTCCATTTTACATTGTTCGGTAATTCCATTGAATAAGTGTTGCCATTAAAGATTTTCCGTTCGATGCAAGTTATTGCTAATGTAATTCACTTTTATATATATTTTTGATAAAATATAAATCATTCACTTTGTGGACAGATTTGTGATTCATAGTAAGGCAAATCAAATATAAAGGATCGATTTTGGAAATATTCGACTAAAATTTTGAATTTGGAAAATGGAAGAAAATAGGTTTACTTTGTAGAACAAACAACATTCATAGTTTTTACTTTGAGACTTCAGGTATTTTTCAAACAGACAAGTTGTAAAATTTTCTCGAACTTTAAAAGCATCATTATTTTCCTGAAATACTATTGCTATATACAGAAGGTTTATACCAACTGACATTGTGCTAATACATATTGAAAATGTATTTTAATATGAAAGCCTAAAATATTTTGTAGTTTCAAACATGGTAAAAATAAAGAAGGTACTGTCATTCTCTCTATATTTTTTTAAATTCTATATCTGACATGCTTAAGGATTTTGACGTTTTCAAAAAAAATAGTAATACCATATTAATTTAAAATTTTCCCATATATTTGAAGTTTAAGAAAAAATTTAATACATAATTTTCATTCATTTGTTGGAAAACATAAAAACGTTTACTTTTAAATTGGAATTAAAGGGAAGATCTTAATTTTCAAATATTAAAAAGCTAATTTGTGAACATTATTTTAAGAATAACCAAGAATGAGTCCCCAACTGCGAAAATACCAAATATTTTTGCAAAAATTTAAGCAAACATATTTTTAAAGTCGCTACATTACCCAACAAACGACAACAATGGCTAGATATATGTAAAATTTCCGAAGAAGGTTTGCCAAAAGAGCCAATGGTATGCTCCGACCATTGCCTTAAAAGTAATATTTCAGTTAATGCAAAACGTGTAAGATTGGATAAAAATGCTGTGCCAATGACCACAAGGTAACTTTAAAATACTAATTGATCTGCAAACATTGAGTTTTAATGTATGTATATACATATCTCCGATCACAATCGAATTTTTTTTTTTTTTGGAAATGAATCTGAAATTTCTAAACTGCTAGTCCATTATTATTTAAATTGTAAATTTTAAATTACACATTTTTTTGTAAAAAATTTCTCGAAAATCAAAATCATTTTTAAGAATGTGGCAACGCTTTATATAATGCTCACAAAAAACTAAACTTCAAAAATCCTTATTTGATAAACAAATTTTTGATTGACACTACCTTCTTTATTTTTATCATGGTTTCGAATGTACTAAACTTTTGAAAGGGTTTCTATTTTTGTTATTTTGCAAAATACACAACATTTTCCTACAAATTTCTCTTGGTTTTTTTAATTTGTTATTTAATTTTCTTCATAAGACATTAGAATTTGAAAATAAAACAACATTTATTTTTCATAATACAAAAGACAAAAAAATTGTTCAACACATTTTGACAATCAATTGGATTTTGTATTAAAGGCAAAATAACTCTGATATTAATACAAAGTGTAGTAATGTAAGAGATGCTATAGGACTTGAATGTTAATCCTATAAATTTGAGATTTCAGGCAATTTTCGACATTTACCCTAAAATCCCTCAAATTTCTGAAAATTATTAACGGTAGCGCTACGACAACACTGGTCTGTATTTACACACATTCTAATAGCAATAAAGTGAGACCAACAGGAGAATTATTACAATAGGCTTGTTCACAAGTTATCGATGCTAGCTTATATGACATTAACTTATATTTGTAGATTATAATCTATAATCTAGAAAGTTGTTTATTGGTTCTGAAGTTTCTTTTTCAATTCAGATTAATCCATTTATTGATTTTCATTTTCTCTTTTTTTGTTTTTCCAACTTTTTAGATTTAACTTTGGTTCTTTGATTCAGAACATTCTCTTACGGCCATAATAATCGTTTACATTTCTAGTAAAAGTAATAAAGCCAAAGATAGTAAAAGGAAACATATTTTTTTTTTATTTGAAAAAGCTTACATTCGCTTTTTTAAAAGCGAAAATAGTTTTTTTAACGAACAGACTTACTATATTCTTATTTTATTTTTCCATTGTATCTATTTCCTCTTTGGTTGAAATTAATTTTCTGTTGTTCGAGAATATAACACCACGAACAGGTCTATTGTTGGGAAGTTTCCTGGAAGCGTGTGTCTATTTCCCACAGTTGTATGCAAATATTCATTTTACAGTACAAATATACGCGAACAGAACGATTGTTGGGAAGTTTCTTGGAAGTATAGTACAATTTCCCATAAGTAAAGTTAACAGCTGATCGTATTCTCAGGACAATAAATAAATGCAATCACCTATTTTTTTCTATCAGTGATATAAATATATAATTTCTTTACTCGTCCGCATTTGCAACTCGTTCAGAAATAAACTATTTTAGCAAGATTTGCAGATTTTTGAAATATAATCATTTGAATTATATTTTTCCGAATATTTCGCATAAATTTTGTTTTGTTTTTTGGAACTTTACAAGTAGGATAAACTTTTTTATTTATTTTGGTCCAATTTCGTACAAACCTTTAAGTTTTTGGTTTTATTTATTCAATTCAAAATGTCTTTGGATCAATTTATTCGTTATGCTGATAGTCTGGTAGAATTCGAAGCTGACCTTAATAATCCCAAGTTTTTAGAAATGAGTTATCCACAGCGCCTTAACGAGATAAAGAAGGAGGGTATGTGTCTAAATTGCTTCTCCAAGACACATAGTGTAAGAAATTGCACTAGTAAGCATACGTGTTTCAAGTGTAAAAAAAGACACAATACTCTTCTTCATAAGGAATTGGATAACTCTAATTCTTCTCGCCAAAATTTTTTCTAGTTCTAGTTCAACACTCAATTCTACTTCGGTCGCGTTTTCACCTTCGAATTCAGGTTCATTCAGGGTGAATATACACCATTTAGGCACGAAATATCAGGTACGGGCATTGATAGATTCCGGGTCAGAGGGAACTTTTATCTCCGAACGTCTTTTTAATACTCACAAGCTTCCTTCACAACCTACTAATGCCCAGATTTCAGGGTTGAATAACACTATTTCGGAACAATTTCAACGTCAATGCTCTCTAATACTTGGTTCTAACATAAATAACATTGAAATTCCTGTCACAGCTCTAGTAGTACACATTTGTCCAATAATCTTCCCTCCAAAAACTATTCCTTTTCGAAATTTTCGAGGCTTCCAAATATAAAATTAGCAGATCCGAAGTTCTATTCAAGTTCGAAAATTGACATGCTGATTGTTTGCTCTGGGGTTATCCATAACGTTTGCGAATCTCTCTTAGCTCAAGAAACCATTTTCGGGTGGATTCTTACTGGCCCAGTTTCACGTCACTCCAATCCATGTCTTTCTATCGTTTCACATTTCTGCGAAATTACCTTAGATAAGGCAATTTCTCGTTTCTGGGAGTTCAAACGACACGTAGAAATTCAGATGGTCGGTACATGGTTTCGTTAACATTTAAGGATAATTTTCCAAATAATATAAACATTGGTCATTCTAGATCGAGTGCAATGGCACAATTTCTTAAAAATGAAGCTAGGCTAATTCGAAATGCTGACGATAAATTGGAATATGACAAGGTTGTTCGTGAATATGAAGAACTTGGATATATGACCAAAGTCGATTCTCCAAATATGTCTCAAAATAATGTATACTATCTTCCTCATCATGCAGTCGTTAAGCCTGAAAGCGTCACTACAAAGGTTCGCGTAGTGTTTAATGCTTCGTCTTCTTCTTCGAATGGACTAAGTCTTAATTCTGTTCTTCATGTAGGTCCGATTTTACAAAATCTTACATTATTGATTCTTAGATGGCGATTGTTTAAATTTTTTTTCAATGCTGATATTCAAAAAATGAATCGGCAGATATTAGTTGATCAAAAACACACCCCATATCAAAGAATTCTCTTCCGAGATAATCCAAATAGTTCAGTAGGCGATTACGAATTGAAAACAGTCACCTTTGGGGTGAATTGTGCTCCCTATTTGGCAATACGTACGCTGCTGCAATTATCGGATGATGTTCGTGATACATTCCCCATAGCAAGTTCAATTCTTAGAAATTCAATGTATGTGGACGATATTCTAGTGAAAACCAAGCTAATCCTAGCTCTACAATCAGCTGGGTTCGAGCTGAGGAAATGGACATCGAATTCCGTCGAGATTTTAGAGTATATTTCCAAAGATAATTTGCTCCATGAAGATTTTCTAAGATTCGAGGATAATAGTTCGGCAAAAACTCTTGGAATCCGGTGAAATGCTAATTCCGACGAGTTTTATTTCGATGCAAACAAGTTTGGATTGATGGCACCGATTGGGATGAGAATCTATTACCGGAAACACTCAGTCAATGGAAATTGTTCGAAGATAGTTATCCGTCAATCAATTCCCTACGAATTCCTCGTTGGATTGGTTATATTCCAAATGCTGATGTCCAATTACATGGATTTTGCGATGCTTCGGAAAAGGCATACGCAGCAGCATTATATATTCGCATATCAACCAATGGTGTGGTTCAAACAAACATGATTTCGTCCAAAACCAAAGTGGCCTCAATAAAGACTCTATCCATTCCGAGACTTGAGCTTTGTGGAGCTTTACTTCTTGCTGAGATGATTGAGAACCTGTTACCAAGTCTAGATGTTTCATGTTGGACAGATTCTACGATTGTAATTTCTTGGCTAGCAAAGCCACCATGTAATTGGCTCACTTTCGTCGCTAATCGCGTTTCAAAAATCATTCAGATAGTTCCTTTTCCTAGATGGAGTCACGTGAGTTCCGAAGATAATCCTGCTGATCTGGCAAGCCGTGGTATTCCACCACAGGAACTGAAGAGTAGTGAACTATGGTGGTTTGGTCCATCCTGGTTTAAGCATTCAGCTTTCAGATGGCCAAGCCAAAATTTGACAAATATTCCCATTACAGATCTCGAAGTCAAAGCGATCCGTACTCATTTTACATACTTTTCAGACTTTGATGACTTGCTTGAAAGATTTTTATCTTTTTATGTTTATAGGTTCTTCCACCGAACGCATCCAAGTTTTCGTTCAAATTTCCACAAAGCTTCCATTTTAGTCACTAGTTCTGAAATAGTTTCGATTCGTGACAAACTTATTTCCGTTTGTTAAAAGGCTACGTTTCCAAATAAATACAAAGCTTTTTCGGCTCGACAAAATCTCCCAAAATCCAACGAGATTTTAAACCTTAATCCGTTTTTAGATCCAGAAGGTTTAATACGTTGTTGTGGTCGATTAGAGCTCTCTTCTGAACTGTCGTATAATGAAAAGCATCCCATCATTATTCCATACAATTCTAAATTCGCGTATTTGTCTGTTTTTCTACAAAGGCTCTCCACACCTGTATTCCTAGCAGCATTCAGCAGATTCGTGTCACGTCGAGGATGTCCTTTGCACCTTTGTTCTGATAACGGAACCAACTTTGTTGGAGCATCTCGAACCCTAGCTAAGGAGTTTCTTCAAACTATACAACAACGCATTCAAGCGAACTATGCTCATCAAAATGTGACGTGGCATTTTATTCCAGCATGAGCTCCTCATATGGGAGGTTTATGGGAGGCTGGAGTCAAAAGCTTCAAATCCCATTTCCGAAAAACAGCAGGTAGTTTCAAATATACCCATGAAGAGTTGTCCACACTACTTTCCAAAATTGAATCTTGCTTAAATTCAAGGCCAATTTCTCCAATGTCCACTGATCCAACAGACCTTTGTGCCCTAACTCAATTTCCTTATAGGTTCACCTCTCCTCACACCTATCGATCCACCATAAATAAATCCTCTATATCCATGACCAACCGATGGCAAATATTGAAACATGTCCACCAACACTTCTGCCAGCGTTGGAAGAATGAATATTTGAAAGAGCTTCATAAAAGAATCAAATGGCAAACACCTGAACGAAATCTACAAGAAGGTGCACTCGTCGTCATAAAGGATGAAAACCTCCCACCGAATTCATGGCGTCTTGGTAGAGTCACCAAAATCTATCCTGAATCAGACATGCGAGTACGCGTGGCTGAAGTATTAACACTTCGAGGGATCATAACGCGTCCTATCGTCAAACTTATACTTTTGCCGACAGATTCCTAGATGTCTTTACTTTCCCTTAGCTTTCTTATTTTATTGTTTAATTTCTTTTTCAGATCAACATGCCTAAAAAGGTACAATGCTTATCCATGTAGAATTTGTAAACGCCCACATCCTTTGCGGACATGTATAAAGTTTTTAGCGATGAATATAAACGATCGCATCCATGCAGTCCGTAAACACAAATATTGTTCAAACTGTCTCGCCCATGACCATTCCCATGGCACCTGCTTTTCAAAGCTCGGATGCAAGCATTGTCATAGATTCCATCACACTCTCCTCCATGTGAATCCCCGCTTTTTAAAGAACCTGTTGACTAGTCGTTCTCGTTCGCCTTCCCCACAACATTCTACATCGCGAAAAAGCAGCTCTTCGTCCAGTCGTAAGACCGATTTCGCCTCAGCTTCGACTTTAAAATCCGCATCAACTTCCATCTCAAAATCCACATCGCTAACCTCGATACTGCGCCAAAACACCTTGGTGCTTTTACCCACCGTCCTTGTTAAGGTTTCCTCCAACCATGCTCGGTTCCTACTTGACTCCGGATCTACGTTTAGCCGAGTTTCAAAGGGTTCGTCGACAAGTTGAATCTAACGGCATTCAGCCTCCATGAAGAGACTTTTTGTCCAATTACCCTAAAATCGCGATTCAATTCAGGTTCGAAGATAGAGGGAACATTCCGGGTCGACAATCGGATAACACTTCGTACGCCGTCCGAGTCTCTTCCAGAGCATTACAAAACTTATTTTCGTGATATGTTTCGAGCCGATTCCAAATTTTACGAATCGGCTTCAATCGATTTTATAATCGGTGCTGATCTTTATACAAAGGTAATTCTTGAAGGGCTCTGAATTTCATAAAACTTTTGAATTGTTAATTTTCGTATTATTTGAATTTGTATAATTTAGTATATTTTATATTTATAATTTAGATATCAGTAAATTTGAAATAAATACAAACCTATTAAATTTAATTTCGATATTTTATAGTTACTTTCATTCCTTCTTCCATTTACAGCAGTATTAGGACATGTTATTAACGCCTAAAACGAAACGTTAAGTTGGCCAAACATGTCCTAAGACTGCTTACGTTTTCTTCAACTAAACAAAAAAAAAACTTTTTTCTTTTTGTTCTGGCCCTAGAGTTAAACACAGGTAATCCTACCATCCCCAATAAAGATATTGAAATTTGTTCCAAACCCTAATACAATTGTTCTTTTTTTCTACTTTCCAATTGGGGTTTTCTTTGGAGTAAATAAAACAAACATTTTATTTACATTCTAAAGGGATTGTAAATTTTAAAAAAGATTTTAAATGAAATCTACTAGATTTCGTGTATGTGTAAATGGGGTATAAAAAATATTTTTTTTTTTAAATTTAGAGGTAAAATCGTAAATCGTTAAAAGACTATAGACAATGATCGTCAAAATGACGATAAATCAAACCTGGCAACAGTGACTACGTATTTAAACTAAATGCAATAAACGCATGGTCTTACAGACCATATGGACATAACAGGTCACTGTAAATTTGGAGACCCGCAATGCGTCTTGGATTATCTTATAACGACTACTGTAGATGATAAGGAAGAAGAATCAATCGAACATCTTCTCTGTTACTGTTCTGCATTGAAAGACATCTCTGATTTATTAGGAATTAAAATTGATAACCTTAACGTCTTCATTAGCAATTGCGGTTGGTTTGACGAAACAAACTCCAATTAGCACTGATCAGTAGATCTTGTCTTGTCTTAATCTCCGTCTTTAGTTAATCTAAAAATAAATTTAATCTTATATTTGGAAATAGTGGTCCAGGTCAAAGTTTCAAAACCCTTTCTAAATAGAAGGAAAACAAATTGGGAGAGGCACAAAGCTTCTCTGAGTACTATTCTTCCCTCTGCTCCGACGGTAGAGAGTAGAAGAGATATTGATCTGGCTGCAAATTGGATTGCTAGCTCTGTGTGTTGCCACGAAGAGAGCCTGCAAACTATCCAGTGGCCTAAAAAAGGACAAACCACCTTGGTAGAGTCCCGACATAGCGAGCATTAGAAGGGCATGTCGCCGGTCCTTTAACGAGGCTAAGAGATCAGGCAACAGATCCCTTTATATAATAATAATAAATTTAAAAATTTGGTTCGGAATGCGAAACGGAATTCCTGGAGGGTTTTCTGTAGCAATATTGAAAGCTCTTCTGAAACCAGTCGTCTCCGTAAAATTTTGTCAAAGTCTCCTTCTGTTCCTAGCTATATACAGAATGGATGGGAGCTGGACTTCAGGTAGTCAGGAGACCTTAGAGCTTCTCCTTAATACTCACTTTCCCTGTTGTATACTAACAAGTGATATGACTAGTTTCTCTCCAACCTCAATGTACACTGTAACACACGTGCCTATTGAAGATGACAATATCAAATGGGCAATTAAAAGCTTTGATCCTTACAAAGCGCCAGGCCCTGATGATATTATTCCTGCAGATTTTTAACACAATATAACTGGTGTGTTTTCCACACCCAAAATTGTCCATGATTACGTATCTCAATGAGATGGCGAGATATTCGAACATCACCCTAATTTGGGTAAAGGGACATGGGATTTCGTATGGCAATGGTATTGCTGATACCTTGGCAAGAGCAGGTACTATGCTTAGCAGACTGTATATAGATAAGTTCTGCAGTATACTTGCAATAAAGAGGCAGATCACTGCATTGCTCGCGACAAATGGTCGCGTGATCACACATGCTCAATATGTAGAGTACTGTGGCCACAAATGGATCCACACAGGTCTAAATATCATCTCGGTCTCCAAAGACCCCAGTTAAGTGGCTGATATCGATTATCACTGGCCACTGTAAATTTGGTAAGCATGCTAGATGCATGGGTCTCCCGTTCAACGATTACTGTAGGAGTTGTCAAAACTGCGATTGTCCTGCTCTGGCGGAGGCCCACTTTTGGACGCTTGGATCGACCTATTTTGGTGATCTATCCGAATTGTCAAACATTCAATTAGAACGTCTTCTAGAGTTCATTTATTTGTCGAAATGGGTGTGAATCCTATTACTCACACTATTCATCCACGGCAGCTGCCCTGGCTTTCTCATTTATCATCCTTTCCATTCTTTTTGTTGCTGTCTCTGTTCTTCCACTCTTCCCTATCACTCCTTCTCTTTCTTTTTCTTACAGGTATTTTTACAAAGGGATCAACATGGACCCAAGTAAAGCAGTAAATTGAAAACACCAGAAAACGTCACTGTTATCAAAACGATGTATGTTTTATAAAAAAGAAGAAGACAATTGTAAATGTAATCTATTTATATATAAAATTCTAACGTTACTGACTGATTCATCATCCCACAGCCTAATCGGTTGAAGCTTAAGATCTGAAATTTGGACAGGAGATTGGCCTCACATCAAATAGATTCACGAAGATGGCTAATTCATAACTTTACGAAAAAATAAAAATACGAATTTAATACTTTTTGGATATTTGGATGCTTAAGGGGTGAAAAATGTACTTTTGTTACTTTTTCTATAATATTGAACCTAGAAACATGAAATAAAGCATGTATTGCCCGGTTTAAGTAAGGACCCATAAAAAGGGACTTTTTCATCATTTTTCGTTCCTCAAAAAGTATTTTTTGAAATTTGTATAATATTGAACCTAGAAGCATGAAAATTGTACTTTTTGCTTTTTTGTATAATATTGAACCTAGAAATGTGAAATTAAACATGCATTGCCCGGATTACGTGAGAACCTCTAATAGAGAACATTTTGGTACTTTTCGTTCTTCAAAAGGTACTTTCTGAAATTTCTATAATATTGAACCTAGAAACATGAAATTAAGTGTTTATGGGCCGGATTAAGTGAGAACCTATAAAAGGGGTATTTTTGGCAATTTTTTTCTTTAAATGGTACTTTTGGAAATGTCTGTAATATTGAACCGTATTAAGTGAGATCCCATAAGAGGTGTTGTTCTGGTACTTTTTGGTTCTTCAAAAGGTACTTTTTAACATTTCTATAATATTGAACCTAGAAACATGAAATTAAGCATAAATGGCCCAGATTAAGTGAGATCCCATAAAAGGGGTGTTTTTGGTATTTTATCGTACTTCAAAAGACACTTTTTGAAATTTCTATAATCTTGAACCTAGAAACATGAAATTAAGTATGTAGAGCACGGATTAAGTGAGAATCCATAAAAAGGGGCTTTTTGGTACTTTATCGTTCTTCAAAAGGTACTTTTTGAAATGTCTATAATACTAAACCTAGAAACGTGAAATTAAACATGAATGGCCCGGATTTATCGTTCTTTAAAAGGTACTTTTTAAAATTTATATAATACTGAACCTAGAAACATGAAATTAAATGTGTATGGGCCGAATTAAGTGAGAACCCATAATAGGAGACTTTTTTGTTTTTCAAAAGGTACTTTTTTAAACTTCTATAATATTGAACCTAGAAACATGAAATTAAACATGTATGGCCCGGATTAAGCGAGAACCCATAATAGGAGACTTTTTTGTTCATCAAAAGGTACTTTTTTAAATTCCTATAATACTAAACCTAGAAACATGAAATTCAACATGTATGGCCCGGATTAAGTGATAACCCATAAAACGGGACTTTTTGGTTTTTTTATTGTTCTTCAAAAGGTACTTTTTGAAATTTCTATAATATAGAACCTAGAAATATGAAATTAAGTATGTAGAGTCCGGGTTAAATTTATCCTATAAATGTGGACCTTCTGGTATTTCTATAATACTGAACCTGAAACATAAAATAAGACATGTATGGCCTGTATTTAGTAAGAACCCATAATAGGGGACTTTTTCGTTCTTCAAAAGGTACTTTCTGAATTTTTATAATATTGAAATATAAAATTAAGTATGTACAGTCCGTATTAAATGAGAACCTATAAAAGGGGACTTTTTGCTACTCTATCGTTCTTCAAAAGGTACTTCTTGAATTTTCTACAATTTTGCACCTAGAAACGTGTAATTAAGTATGTATGACCTTTTTGGTACTTTTTCTCCCTTCAAAAGGTACTTTTTTTAAATTTCTATAATATTGAACCTAGAAACATGAAATTAGGCATGTATGGCCTGGAATAAGTGAGATCCCATTAAAGGGGTGTTTTTAGTATTTTTCATCAAAATATACTTTTTGAATTTTGGTATAATATTGAACCTAGAATTGTGAAATTAAGCATGTATTACCAGGATTAATTGAGAACCTGCAATAGAGAACTTTTTGGTACTTTTTCGTTCTTCAAAAGGAACTTTTTAAAATGTGAAATTAAGTATATAGAGACCGTAGTAAATGATAACCTATAATGGGGACATTTTGGTACTTTAACTTCTTCAAAAGGTGCTTCTTGAAATACTGAGTAAAATGGGTGAAAAGTGGTCAAAGTTATTACTTTTGAGCATAAATACAAATTATTGTCTTTACTAAAGCCAAAATATTCCATAAAACTTTTTATAGTTTCAGAAATATGAAAGTTGGACCAAAAGGGGACAAAAAATAGGACAAAAGATAGAAAATCTAAAGTAGATTTGAGACCAATTGTCCTGTTCTAAAGCAAATACGCCTTTTTATATCGGAAATATGTGTATTTGAGAAGTCCACCCAAAGGCTGCAAAAACGAGTAAAAAGAACACTAAATTTATAATATTATAAAAGGGGTTCAAGCACAAACACCAATTATTTTCTTTACTTAAATATAACTAACATATATTCCATTAAATATTGTTCACAAAAAATGATAAGGAATTTATAATGAATGATTATTTAAGTATGTATAATGTTATGAAATCATTTAAAATCCCGGTCAACGCCGGGTATAAAAATCTAGTATGAAAATAATGAAAACTTAAATTTAAAAAAAAAATATATTAATAATGTAGTATCCATTATTTATACTAATCAATAAATTACACATTTTAATGTTTATTTTTATAAAAATTTTCTTCATTTTTTGTATCAGCTGTATACACTTTTGCATTTCTTTCTCAAGTTTAAACCACCTCCATTAGGCGATTAACTAGCAAACAAAATTAACTAATTGTGTACTCAAAAACAATTTTGAAGGATTAATTTTAATTTAATCCCCTATCCATCATCTAAAGATTGGCCCTTACAAGAATCTCAAAGGGATCAAAAGGACCCACGTTCGCATCTATCGCAGCCTGAACTACTAACTAAACATATGTATGTATATATACAGTGTGTCTCATAAGTATTCGAATTTAGGTATAATATGAAAAGAAACCTACATACATATTTTGTATGCAAACATATTTTGTATGCAAAATTAATAAATTAATTTGTTAAATTGTTTAGACTGTCCTTACCTTTGATATCACGCTTTTGAAAACTTTAAGAATTTACATTTACTTAAATTAATTTAGCCTTATTTAAAAAAAGTCCATAAAATTACCTCACAAAAGTATACGAATTTTTTCTGTATTTCATATTTGACTATATTATACCGTATAATTTATACGAAACACAAAAATTAGAATCGAATGTTTTTTTGCTAAAAATTGTTTTAAGGGGTAACCATCAACCGAATGGATATATTATTGGACCATTTGGTCCACAATTTTAGGGAATTTGTACCATCTTTTCATGTAATATCATTAAAATGGCGATTTTTGGCAATATTCGTATTTTTTCTCTTTTTTCCCAGAGAAAAAAACTAAAATTTGTTATTGGGATTTAATAGATTCCTTCAGGTATCTAAAAATTATATTTTTTGTTACAAGAATTTGTATTTAAACGTTCCAAGATATATTATTGGAATCATTCTTCTATCGCTAATTCAATTTATTGGAACTCAAGTATATTTTTATAATACTAGGGTCAAAATTTTTCGGGGAAACTTGTCTTCTATATATTGTTTTAGATATCAGCTGTTATACGTTTTAAGTTTTTAATATATTGTGGAAGTGTACAACTCCAAAGCATGCCTCGAAGAAACGCCATTCAATATAGTGGAATCATTCTTTTTATAATAAATGGCCTCTAGGCTGAATGCCACCATATAATTATGGTCTAACTCAAAAATATTGATATTTGTTTAAATATTATCTACTATGATCAAAATAAACCCAAATTTTTGAACATACAGTGTTGTTGTAATGGGCAACATTATCATGAATGTTATGATTAGTAACAACTAAAATTTACTGTATAGGATCACGTTTTGTTAAGGCACGTTTTGGAGTTGTATACCGCTACGATGTCTTGAAAATTTAAAATATATTAGTGCTTATATCTACAATAATATATACTAGCCAACTTTGTCGGAAAATATCGATCCTAGTGGTACGAAAAGGGGTTTAAGATCCAGATAATTTAATTAGAAACAGAAGAACGATACCAAAAATATATCTTGGAATGTTTAAAAACAGATCCTTATAACAAAAATTATTATTTTTAGACACCTCAAGGAATCTATTAAATCCCAATATTATTAAAAGAGAAAAAAATGGCAAATATGGTCAAAAATCGTAATTTTAATGATATTTTATGAAAAGATGGTACAAATGCCCCAAAATTGTGGGCCAAATGGGCCAAAAATGTATCTTTTCGGTTGATAGTAACCTCTTAAAACAATTTTAAGCAAAAAGATCATTCCATTCTAATTTTTATGTTTCGTAAAATATGGTCAAACATGAAATACAGGAAAAATTCGAATACTTTTGTAAAGTAATTTTATAGACTTTTTTTAAAAAAGTTGAATTAATTTAAGTAAATGTGAATTTTTAAAGTTTTAAAAAGCGTGATATCAAAGCTAAGGACTGTCTAGACAATTTAACAAATTAATTTATTAATTTTGCATACAAAATATGTTATTAAATTTGGTTTCTTTTCATATTATACCTAAATTCGAATACTTATGAGAGACACTGTATATAAGTTATCCTAATTTTCATTTCTTTAAAACGGACGTTCCGCCACGTTCGTCACGATGAAAATGTCCATATACAAATTATGTTTGATAAGGGAAGTGTAAGTAAACAAAAAAAATATATCTTTCATACTAATTTTATTACAAATTGCATAAAACACTTTACTTAACATTAATAGACTTTCTTATATATATAATAATTTAGTGAATTTTTTCAGCATCTTGCTTTTTTAACAAAGAGGGATTTATGATAAATATGTTCTTACAAATCCTTTTATTGTTGTTCGGCACATAGGACACTGGTTAACACCTGGAGCACATTGTACACATGTTACTAATAAAAAGATTACATTAAAATTAAATAATTATAAACATATGTACATATGTATAATATAAATTACCTAAATGACCGCATGGTAAATATACAACTCCAACTTCTTCATCTAAGCACACCTTACATAGTCGTGCATCCTTTAATTTTCTATTTTCTTCTTCAAGCAACTTACGATCTGGAGTCAAGTTTTCGCCAGTGAATGTTTTCGGAAGTTGTGAGTCATTATCTATTTGAACCGTTTTTATTTTTTCACTTGTATTATGATTTTCTGTGGATATTTCATCGCTGTTTATTTGAATACTTGACGATGTCTCTGTTCGAGTGCTTGTTAAATCGCTAACATTTTCCAAGTACATGTCATTGTTGGGTATGTCACCTGTGTTAATTTGATTATTTATTGCGGAACATGTATTTAATGATCTATTTTGACTAATCCGATTTGGGCTTCGGCAGTTATTACTACTACACGTTGGAAAAGAGTTTTCAGAATTAGAATCAATATGCTGTTGTTCATCAAATATTGCTTTTAATAAATCTTCAATTGTTTCAAATGGGCGTCCTGAGTCTAATATTTTTTGCTGAGTTTTGTTTCGTAAATCATCACCATCGATACCCATCTCAAGTGCTAATTTTACAGGCTCCGTTACCATAGCTTCCTCTATGGTCATAGGAACTATTGGATTATCTGATAATTGTAAAGTTCTAGTTTTTTCTTGAACCTCTTCAATATAATTTGCACCTTTTACCAGACGTACAAATTCGCACATTGGATACCTTTAAACAAAATAATTTATATGAGTTATTAATTAAAAATCAATCTTTGTAAAATTTTGTTTTGAATATATTTTATTTATGTAGTATTTGGGTCAATTGTCAAAACTGAAATCAGGAACCAAAGAATAATAAGAAATTGGACTATGACATTGTTTTACAACAGTAACATTTCCTTCTCTTCACAGACGAGTTCTGTGTAAATTTAACACACTTGTGAGAACTCAATTCTCTCACAATACTTCAAAACTTTTTCGCGAAAATACCGGGATAATAATTCTTAACCGACGTTTTTTCACAAACACATAACTATTTTTTAATCCGAACAAAACAATCCGAAATATTTTTATTTTTCAAACTACAAAAATATTTTTTTAATATTTTTGACAATTAATTTTTGTGTGTTGAAATTAAAATTGAGAAAACAAAGTTGTATATTTTGGTATTGAAAATGAAAAAATTATTTAAAATAAACTTATTTTTTGCAAAAAAGAGATTTTAAGTTCGAAAAATATATTTATTAAATGTTTACTGAATAAATTTAAAAATCTGCGAATGTAGAAATTTAAATGTTATTTATTTTTCCTAAAACTTTTATGTACGATTTTATGCAAGTATGTATGTTTGGAAAGTGTGGTGAAAGTGGTTGGAGCTCCAATACTGTTCAGCTCCACCACAATTTCCCAAGATTTTATGAAAATAAAACAAAATATTTGCAAATTTAATGAGACGTAGATCTCTCTGTATTTATTTATTATTTTACCTCGTAGAAGTAATAACGCCAAGAGCACGTAGTGCTTATGTTGACGATCAGAAAAGAAGTGTTTTTTACTTTACAAAAACGTAAATTGGTGGCAAACAATATTTAGATACCGTTAACGGTTTACTCGTTAGAATTTTCCAACAAAGTTGTAATTAAAGCGGAGCTTAGTAAGATTCTAACGTCGCAAAAAATAGTATTTGCATATGTTATCAAAACAAGTGTAAACCATAAATCGAACTTGAACAAATACTAATACAAAAATTCTACCAATACATACTTAGAGTTAGGTACCGAATGACAACTCCTTTATGTACCAACTGACAAGCCACAATTTCTTTATATTCTTTGCTGTTTACTATCAAAACAACGCATGTTTTTTATATAAAGGAAGAAAATTGATTTATGAAAATGAAAAAAATAATTAAAATTTAAAACAAAATAAAAATTAATTTGAAGTCTAAATAATTTTTACTTATCTATAACTAATTCAATCTAGAGCGGGTTTTTGTGTTGGCAATTAAATGCCAATTAATAACCAGATTAGTTAATCTGAAAATAAATTGATAAACTTCGCAGTGTTGCCATACAAAACAGCAGAAAACGTCACTGTAGGTCCAAACACATACAATCCTTTATGACGAACTGCGACTGACTGCTCGTGTTTACTGTATGCATTTAAATGAAAGCGGTCACAATCAATACGTCAAACTTGTACACGAAGTAAAAAAGTTGAAAAATATCTGCGTGAGAGAGAGAGATTCATCTCTCTCGTGGTACAGAGTTTCTTGTACTAGGAAATTTGTTTTGTTTTATTCTTCTTATTCGTACGACAACATATCAATGAAATTAATACGTTTCTGAAACAAAAGTTTCTATGTGTGGACATTAAGAAACTTTCTCAACTTTGGCGTACGAAAAGAAGAGAAAGAGAAAATGAGAACAAAAACAAAACTGTAATTATTATTGTTTGTCTTTTTGTTGTGTATAATTGTCATTTGTGTGTGTCCGAAACACTTCATTTTTAAATTCAATATTTTTACATTAAATATTTTATACCTAATCTATATATATATAT
>NC_060954.1:22819386-22820912 GCF_022045245.1 Lucilia cuprina
TGGAGTAATATTCTCGAACAACAGAAAATTAATTTTAACCAAAGAGGAAATATGTACATACAATGGAAAAATAAAATATGTATATAGTAAGTCTGTTCGTTAAAAAAACTATTTTTTACTAGTATATCGTTTTTTATACAAACATTTTCAAAAAGAGAATGTAAGCTTTTTCAAATAAAAAAAAATATTTTTCCTTTTACTATTTTTGGCCTTAATACTTTTACTAGAAATGTAAACGATCAAACTTATTTTGACGGTAAGAGAATGTTCTGAATCAAAGAACCAAAGTTAAATGTAAAAAGTTGGAAAAAAGAGAGAAAAGGAGAAAATAAAAATCAATAAATGGATTAATCTGAATTGAAAAAAAACTTCAAACCCAATAAACAACTTTCTAGATTATACATTATAATCTACAAATATAAGTGTGTAAATACAGACCAGTGTTATCGTAGCGCTACCGATAATTTTCAGAAATTTGAGAGATTTTAGGGTAAATGTAGAAAATTGCTTGATATCTCAAATTTATAGGATAGTATTATGAAAAATAAATGTTGTTTTATTTTCGAATTCTAATGTCTTACGAAGAAAATTAAATAACAAATTAAAATAACCAAGAGAAATTTTTAGGAAAATGTTGTGTATTTTGCAAAATAACAGAAATAGAAAACCTTTCAAAAGTTTAGTACATTTAAACTACAAAATATTTTAGGTTTTTATATTAAAAAACATTTTCAATATGTATTAGCACAATATCAGTTGGTATAAACCTCTGTATATACCAATAGTATTTCAGGAAAATAAAGATGCTTTTAAAGTTCGAGAAAATTTTACAATTTTACAAATTCAAAATTTTAGTCGAATATTTCCAAAATCGGTAAAACTGGTCCTTTATATTTGATTTGCCTTACTATGAGTCACAAATCTGTCCACAAAGTGTAAAATTAACATTTTATTTAAAATATATATAAAAGTGAAAAGCTTTAATGGCAACACTGATTCAATGGAATTACCGAACAATGTAAAATGGAAAAGAATGAGAGTAAATTCAAATTGTGGAATTGAGAAAGGGGAAAAATAAGGAGAAATTTACTAAAGCGAACGAATACAGTTTTCTGCTAAAGAGATTATAACTGCTAAAGGGATGATAAAATCAAAAGGGGAAAAGAACGAATGAGATCAAAAAACGTGTATATGTGGGTTAAGAGAATCCCAGCAGTTCGACGGGACAGTCCCGAACTGACCATTTAACCTACCACTTGTGGTGGCCCTAGCCACCTGACTACCCAGGTGACCAACCATTTCAACATGGGCTTATCCTACGAGGAAGTTAATCGTCACTCTACACCCTACAAAGAGACAGTATTTTTTATTTATTTATTTATTTATTTATTTATTTATTTATTTAATAGAAATTTTACAATTTTATCATAAATACAAAAAGTTATATTGCACAGATTTGGCTTTGCCTTATATCTTAAGTTTTATATTTAATTAAAGAAAATAACAATTGTAAAGAAATAGATTAA
>NC_060954.1:22821012-22850957 GCF_022045245.1 Lucilia cuprina
CTAACTTATACAGACAGATTCCTAGATGTATTTACTTTCCCTTAGCTTCCTTATTTTATTGTTTAATTTCTTTTTCAGATCAACATGCCTAAAATCGGTTCATCTAAATCCGAGTCATCCGGCGATGGACTCCCAAAGAGGTACAATGCCTATCCAACAATGCCCACATCCTTTGCGGACATGTAGAAAGTTTTTAGCGATGAATATAAACGATCGCATCCATGCAGTCCGTAAACACAAATATTGTTTAAACTGTCTCGCCCATGACCATTCCCATGGCACCTGCTTTTCAAAACTCGGATGCAAGCATTGTCATATATTCCATCACACTCTTCTCCATGTGAATCTCCGCTTTTTAAAGGACCTGTTGACTAGCCGTTCTCGTTCGCCTTCCCCACAACATTCTGCATCGCGAAAAAGCAGCTCTTCGTCCAGTCGTAAGACCGATTTCACCTCAGCTTCGACTTTAAAATGCATCAACTTCCATCTCAAAATCCACATTGCTAACCTCGATACTGCACTGAAACACTTTAATGCTTTTACCCACCGTAAACCATGCTCGGTGCCGACTTAACTCCGGATCTACGGTTAGCCGAGTTTCAAAAGAGTTCGTGGTTTTCTTCAACTAAACAAAAAAATATTTTTTTCTTCTTGTTCTGGCCCTAGAGTTAAACACAGGTAATCTTACATCCCCAATAAAGATATTAAAATTTGTTCCAAACTCTTTAGAGTAAATAAAACAAACATTTTATTTATATTCTAAAGGGATTGTCTTTCAACCATTCCAGCCAACATCCAGATAGAGCTAAACACACAATCATACGGTAAATTTTATTATTGTACTATTGTTTATAAAAACAAGGGTGAGCAGCAGAGCAAAAGTTGCAGAGCGAGAGCAGCACTAGTGTGTTGTTATTGGCTAGAAACATGAAATTATGTATGTGGAGCCTGGCTTAAGTTAGAAACCATAAAAAGATCCTTTTTGTACTTTTTATGTTTTTCTAAAATTGAACCTAGAAATATGAAATTAAGTATATGGAGTCTGAATTAGGTGAGAATTTAAAAAAGGTACTTTTGGAATATTCTATAATATTGAACCGAGGGACATGAAATTTAATGAAATTTAGAATTAAAGTTAAATTTAAAACATATTATCTTCATTATTAGTATAATAACCTATCATATTATGATTCAATATAGTCCGAATATTTCATCATAATATAGTGATCATGTGATGTTGTAGTATCAAATTGTAGTTTCAAGCAACCACATTACGGTTTCATGTAATCATATAATAGCTTCAAGTAATCATATTATTGTTTCAAGTAACCATATTATGGTTACAAGTAGTCACATGTCTTCATGTAACCATATTATGGTACAAATTAAACATATGGTTATGGTTACAAATTAAACATAATATGGTTAATCTTATGTGCTCGGCGTAAAATGTAATTATTTGTTAATTTTTTTTTAAACAAACACAAAACTTCCAAGCACTGATATTCCCATAAAAAATATATATCCACACTTTCAACCCAATATAAACACAATATAATTTTTTTAATTATTAATTTTTTATGTACCCTATTATATTATTAGATAGTATTTATTTTAACACTGTATTTGATTAACAATTCATTTAATCCGATCTAGTACGGATAAACCATACAACTGATATAAAAATGGCGATACCAAAATATTTTTAATAGTAAACGTATTTTACTTATTGTAGCATAAAACATGTATCGCTTATGCCGACAAAATATTGAAAAAGCAATTAAAAACAATTAAGAGTGTTATATTCGGCCATGCCGAATCTTATATACCCACCATCAAATCATTCATGTTTATGTAGAATTTTACTGATGTACTCACATTTTTGGGTCAGTAATAAGTCTTAAAGTCATTTTCAGAAGGGGACCTTGGTAAGGTCAATTATAAATCCATTTTCATTAAATTTATGAAAATGATTTTATTTCCTATAAAACTTTTTTATGTCGAATTTTATTGCTTTATATATGTTATGGGCAGATATGAGCATACATTTAAGTTCTCATTAAACATGTTTGTGTTGAATTTCACCGCTATTGATACATCTCTTAGCGATAAAAATATTTTCTGAAGGGGGCATTATAATAGGGATAGGAGAAAACGTGAACCGATATTCTTACTTTCAATAAGGATCGATCCTTATAAAATTTGATAGGGAGATTTTGGCTCGCACGAAACTTGTGTATGTAGAATTTTGTAGTAATGAGCGTTGAATTCGTTGTCTAAAGGGCACCTTATTAGGGGGTTAGATAATAATGGACTCATCCTCATAAAATTTAAGAAAATGATTTTAGTTCCCATAAAACTTTTATATGTCGAATATTATTGTTAAATATATGCTTCTTTAGGTAGATATGAGCATTAAATTCGTTTTCTGAAAGGGACCTTATAGGTGGGATAGGGTCAATTATGCTTACAAAATTCTACATAGAGATTTATGAGACCATAAAACATGTGTGCCGAATTTCACCGCTATTGATGCTTCTCTTAGCCAGTTATGAGCGACAAAGTCATTTTCTGAAGGGTACTTTATATGGGGGGTAGGGTCAATTATGAACCGATCATTATAAAATTCTACGAAAAGATTTATGTCCCCATAAAACATGTTTGTGCCGAATTACACCGCTATTGATGCTTCTGTTAGTCAGTTGTGAGCGTTAAAGTCATTTTCTGAAGGCTACTTTGTATGGGGGGTAGGGTCAATTATGGACCTATCCTTATGAAATTCTATGAAAAGATTTATGTCCCTATAAAACATGTTTGTGTCGAATTTCACTGCTATTGATGCTTCTCTTAGCCAGTTATTGCGATAAAGTCATTTTTGAAGGGGACTTTATATGGGGGTAGGGTCAATTATGGACCGATCCTTATAAAATTCTACGAAGAGATTTATGTCACCATAAAACATGTTTGTGCCGAATTACACCGCTATTGATGCTTCTCTTAGCCAGTTGTGAGCGATAAAGTCATTTTCTGAAGGGTACTTTGTATGGGGGGTAGGCTCAATTATGGACCGATCCTTATGAAATTCTATGAAAAGATTTATGTCCCCATAAAACATGTTTGTGCCGAATTACAGCGCTATTGATGCTTTTGTTAGTCAGTTATTGGCGATAATGTTATTTTATAAAGGGGGCCTTATATGGGGGCTAGGCGAAATCGTGGACCGATATTGCCTATTTTCAATACCAAACAAACTGCATCAACTAAAAGTATCTGTGCAAAATTTCAGCACGCTAGTTACTTCTGTTTGGCCTCTATAGTGTTTTTAACAGACAGACAGACAGTCGGACGAACATGGCTAGATCGTCTTAGAATCTAATAAGGACCCAGAATATATATACTTTTATGGGTCTTAGACGAATATTTCAATGTGTTACAAACGGAATGACAAAAACAATATACCCCTCCATCTTTTTTGATGGTGGGTATAAAAACAAAAAAAAAAAATATATAATTGTGCATTCAGTTGCACATCTAGGTTGGTATGCGTTAACCGCCATTTGACAAATATTTTTATTATAAATAATTTTTATTTTTTTTTTTACATATAAATAATTTTAAGAATAATGAATAATCAAAATAATATATAGAATATTTAAGTTTTCAAGCTCAATTAAAATTGTTTAAGGTCCTTTGTAATGGGAAAACTCCAATCCAAAATAGAAAATCCTTCGGCCAATGTGGTCAATGAAGTAGAGGTAGTACAGGGAAATACAAGTGTTGAATTAATTGAATGTTGTTTAGTAATAACAACTGTTTTAATGGGTTTAAATACATTGCTGCGTCTTTACGCCTTGCATAATAAAAGATTAAAGAAGAAATATACAAGCCGAGCTAACAATTTAGATAGAGTATAGATGGAGTGGTCGGATATAGAAAAAGGGTTAGAATAATTAGAGATAAATTTGACCGGTCTTTCAAATGTTTGAATATTGATAGACCAACTAAGGAAGAAACAATTCACCAACATATGCAAACTTTGCTACGTTGTTTTGAGGATATAAGAGTAATATTTAACGTAAATTATAACAGACTAACTAAAGCACATCAAATAGCAGCAGAGGGATTTTTTTCTGGATTTAAAAGAAAGAGTTTTTAAAGTTGCCATTAGAAAGGATATAAAAATTGACTTACCAGAAAATTTGCATGAAGAGATAATTATAAAACCTAGTTTTTCACAGCAAGAATCAGGAACAGTTAAAACAATGTCGCAAACATTAGTGGAATTTTTGAATTCAGCCTCAAGGCTAATTACAGATTTTGATGGAAAATCTGAAAACTTACGATCTTTTCTTGATTCATTGGCTTTGGTCGACTCAATAAAGGGAAGCCACGAAGAGACACAGCAGTGTCTCTTATAAAAACTAAACTAAAAGGAACTGCTAGAAATTTAATTAACAATGAAGCGACCATAGCAGAAATTGTTGGCAAATTGAATAGTACTGTTAATGGTCCATTGTGAATCCCTTTAATAAAGGACAAGGAGAAAACAGAAGAAAACAGAAGAAAGGAGAGATGACAAGAGTGAGATTTTCCCTCCAAAAAGAGAACAGAAAAAAGAAGTGGTCATGGAAGGGAAATCCTTAATTGTCTATTAACTGAAAATCCAAGAAGTTCCCCTAATGAAGCCCATAATGTCGCCTAGGTTACACCCTGCTACATCACCTAGTTCATCGTGGAATCTTTTACTTAGCCGTTTCAGTCTCAGACTCTGTAATCTGGCATTATAATAGGGATAGGAGAAAACGAGAACCGATATTCTTACTTTCAATAAGGATCGATCCTTATAAAATTTGATAGGGAGATTTTGGCTCGCACGAAACTTGTGTATGTAGAATTTTGTAGTAATGAGCGTTGAATTCGTTGTCTAAAGGGCACCTTATTAGGGGGTTAGATAATAATGGATTCATCCTCATAAAATTTAAGAAAATGATTTTAGATCCCATAAAACTTTTATATGTCGAATATTATTGTTATATATATGCTTCTTAAGGTAGATATGAGCATTAAAGTCGTTTTCTGAAAGGGACCTTATAGGTGGGATAGGGTCAATTATGGATAGGGTCAATTATCCTTATAAAATTCTACAAAGAGATTTATGAGACCATAAAACATGTTTGTGACGAATTTTACCGCTATTGATGCTTCTCTTAGCCAGTTATGAGCGACAAAGTCATTTTCTGAAGGGGACTTTATATGGGGGGTAGGGTCAATTATGAAACGATCCTTATAAAATTCTACGAAAAGATTTATGTCCCCATAAAACATATTTGTGCCGAATTTCACTGCTATTGATGCTTCTCTTAGCCAGTTATGGGCGATAAAATTATTTTCTGAAGGGGACTTTATATGGGGGGTAGGGTCAATTATGGACCGATCCTTATAAAATTCTACGAAGAGATTTATGTCACCATAAAACATGTTTGTGCCGAATTACACCGCTATTGATGCTTCTGTTAGTCAGTTGTGAGCGATAAAGGCATTTTCTGAAGGGTACTTTGTATGGGGGGTAGGGTCAATTATAAACCGATCCTTATGAAATTCTACGAGAAGATTTATGTTCCTATAAAACATGTTTGTGCCGAATTTCACTGCTATTGATGCTTCTCTTAGCCAGTTATGGGTGATAAAGTCATTTTCTGAAGGGGACTTTATATGGGGGGTAGGGTCAATTATCGACCGATCCTTAAAAAATTCTACGAAGAGATTTGTGTTCCCGTAAAACATGTTTGTGCCGAATTTTACGGCTATTGATGCTTCTCTTAGCCAGTTATGTGCGATAAAGTCATTTTCTGAAGGGGACTTTATATGGGGGTAGGGTCAATTATGGACCGATCCTTATAAAATTCTACGAAGAGATTTATATCACCATAAAACATGTTTGTGCCGAATTACACCGTTATTGATGCTTCTGTTAGTCAGTTGTGAGCGATAAAGTCATTTTCTGAAGGGTACTTTGTATGGGGGGTAGGGTCAATTATGGACCGATCCTTATGAAATTCTATGAAAAGATTTATGTCCCTATAAAACATGTATGTGTCGAATTTCACTGCTATTGATGCTTCTCTTAGCCAGTTATTGGCGATAAAGTCATTTTCTGAAGGGTACTTTGTATGGGGGGTAGGGTCAATTATGGACCGATCCTTATGAAATTCTATGAAAAGATTTATGTCCCCATAAAACATGTTTGTGCCGAATTACAGCGCTATTGATGCTTTTGTTAGTCAGTTATTGGCGATAATGTCATTTTCTAAAGGGGGCCTTATATGGGGGCTAGGCGAAATCGTGGACCGATATCGCCCATTTTCAATACCAAACAAACTACATCAACTATAAGTATCTTCAGCTCGCTAGCTACTTCCGTTTGGACTCTATCGTGTTTTCAACAGACAGACAGACGGACGGACATGGCTATATCGTCTTAGAATCTAATAAGGACCCAGAATATATATACTTTTATGGGTCTTAGACGAATATTTCAATGTGTTACAAACGGAATGACAAAAACAATATACCCCCATCTTTTTTGATGGTGGGTATAAAAATACCAAAAAATAATAGTATGTACATATGTACATAATTTACCCTAATAATTTATAAAACTAGGGTTAAAAATGTTCGGAGAAACTTTTCTTCTATATATATCGCTAATTCAATATAGTGGAACTTAAGTCCATTTTCATAATGCAAGGGTCAAAAATTTTCGGGGAAAGTTTTCTTGTATATATTCTCATAGATATCATTTTAAGTTTTTAGTATATTGTGGAAGTAGACAACTCCAAAGCATGCCTCGCAGAAATGCCATTCAATATAGTGGAATCATTCTTTTTATAACCAATGGCCTCTAGGCTGATTGTCACCATATCATTATGGTCTAACTAAAAAATATTGATATCTGTTTAAATATTATCTAGTATGATCAAAATAAATCCAAAATTATTCTCGCACAAACACATGATCTCTAATGACACGCTAAAGTTAAAATCATGCATGTTTCACCTAAATCGAACCACTACGTCATCACTTGCACCTCTGATTAAACAACATCTTTGTCATGTAACTTTTTGCTGGGAATAAACAAACAAAAACATAATACAGTATAAAACGGTAAATTTTTTGTTATTGTAATAACCATCACGTTACGTTGTTATTGGCTAGAAACATGAAATTATATGTGTAGAGCCTGTATAAAGCGAAAACAGATTAAAGGCGCCTTTTTAGTACTTTAACAATTGGTATTTTTAGATTTTTTGTAATAAAATTCGTACTTATTTTTTTTACACATCATGATAAAAAATTATTGTTATATATAGATGGTTTTAATTAGCTATTTTTATTCATTTTTAGTTGATCAATTTATCTTCATTTAAACTTATTCTGAATTTTACATTTAAAAAGTTTTTATAAACTCTTAGGAATGTTTATTGCAACAGAATGAGATATTTTACCAATAAAACTGTGCTAATGCTTAATTTATCAGTTAATATTGACGATTATTGTTAGTTTAGTTTAGTTTAAAAGGGTTGTATATCAATGTATACATCCACTCGGAGACCCAATGGTCCATTGTGAATCCCTTTAATAAAGGACAAGGAGAAAACAGAAGAAAATAGAAGAAAGGAGAGATGAGAAGAGTGAGATTTTCCCTCCAAAAAGAGAACAAAAAAAAAAGAAGTGGTCATGGAAGGGAAATCCTTAATTGTCTATTAATTGAAAATCCAAAATTCCCCTAATGAAGCCCATAATGTCGCCTAGGTTACACCCTGCTACATCTCCTAGTTCATCGTGGAATCTTTTACCTAGCCATTTCAGTTTCAGACTCTGTAATCTGGGACAGTGGCATAAAATATGCTCTACTGTCTCCAGTTCTTCTTCGTCCTCACACAACCTGCAAAAATCCTGTGTGTTACCGATCCCATTACCCCTAAAGGCTCCAATTGAGCAGTGTCTGGTTATTACCCCTACTAAAATCCTTGTAATCTTCCTGTCCAATCCTAATAGCATTCTGGTTGCTTTTGGATTTAACTTCGGCCATAGTGTCCTAGAAACCCTACAATCCAGTCTACTGTACCAGGATTGGTTGGTGTTTTTTTTTGAAATATTCGGAAATTAGCCTATAGTAATGACAAATGGGGGGTTTTACCGAACTGACCCTTCTATCGAGCTCCAGATCCGAGCCCTGTCGGGCCAATTCATCTGCAATCTCATTACCCTGTATGTCACAGTGTCCCGGTACCCAACACAGCCTGAGTGTGTATAACCTGACTAACCCTTCCAGGTCCTTTTTGCAGCTGTTTACAAAGCTAGAATGTAACGTTTTACACTGCAAAGCTTTAAGAGCTGCCTGACTATCAACATAAATCGTCACTTCCGACCCCCTAGTAATGTGTGTCTTAATAGTATCCACGGATTTCCATATAGCCAGGATTTCCTACCCACCACACAGTACAACCATAGGTAATGATGGGCCTTACTACCGACGTGTAAATCCAATTTACTATGTCTGGTCGCAAACCCCAATTCTTACCAATAGAGTTTCTGCACGTGTAATAGGCATTGAGCCCCTTTTTAAGCCGTTCCTGTATATTCTTCTTCCAAGACAATTTTTGGTCGAGGAAGGTCCCTAGATACTTGGCTCCTTCTGATAATTTCAGTTTAACGCCGTCTAATCTCGGCAAACTAAAACTCTCAACTTTATATTTCCTAGTGAAAAGTACTAGCTCCGTCTTAGATGGATTCACACCCAACCCATTCCTGTTTGCCCAGGTTGATAAATCGCTTAGTGCTGACTGCATGACCTCACTTATCGTCGGGAGAAATTTACCTTTGACCAGTAGCACCACGTCATCCGCATAAGCGACTATCTTCCTACCTTTAGATTCAAAGATCCTTAGGATAGAGTTGACCGCCAGTAACCATAGTAGGGGAGATAACATTCCTCCTTGTTGTGTACCCCTGGTAACTCGTTTACGAATCCTATCATCCCCTAAGGTTGAGTTGATAATTCTGCTATCAAGCATCGATACTATCCAACTCACTAGGAAATCCTGAACTCCGAGTACGACTCTCTGATGGCCTCTATTCTAATGTTGTTAAAGGCGCCCTCTATGTCTAAAAACGCGGCTAGAGTATATTCCCTATGCTCTAAACCGTGCTCAATACAACCAACCACCTCATGTAACGCAATCTCAACCGACTTACCCTTTAGGTAGGCATGTTGAGCATTGCTAATAAGACGGGTATCTATATTGCTCCTGAGATAAAGATCTATCAGACGTTCTAAAGTCTTCAGTATAAAAGACGATAGGCTGATAGGCCTGAAATCCTTAGGTTTCGAGTGGCATGCCCTACCGGCCTTAGGAATAAAGATTACCCTAACCTCTCTCCACCTTCTTGGAAGGTATCCCGTGAGGAGACACCTCTTGAAAATATCAGCTAGAAGTGCCAATGCGTCTTCAGGAATATTACAGAGCTCGGCCGGAAAAACACCATCCGGACCCGGTGATTTATATGGGTCAAAAGTGTTCACCGCCCAGCCCAGTTTGTCCCTAGTGACTATTTCATCAATATGACCAGATGAATAACTAGAAGCCCCAGGTCCTTGGACCCCCTGACTTAAGTCCCTATCCTGGGAAGTGAGTTTCCATAAGCAAAGAGAGTGTCTCTGAGCTGGACTCCGTCCACGAGTTGTCCTCACGCTGAATGTAACCTAAGGCCTTGGGGTCTTTGGCTAAAATTCTACGGAACCTAGACATCTCATTTACGTGGCCAACAGATTCACAGTAGTTCCTCCATGATATCTGTTTTGCTCTTTTGATCTCTCCCTTATACTTATTGAAACTCACTTTGTAGTTGTTCCAATCTTCTGGAAGTCTAGTAAGCTTTGCCTTATTAAACAACCTTCTAACCGTCAACCTTTGATCACGTAGGTCCACCACTTAGGTTGCTTATGCCTACCCGGAAATCTCAACGGGCAGGATAGCTCATAGCTCTCCGTTAACACACTGGTAAATTTGTCTACAACCTTATCCTTATCAATGTGTCGATGAAATGATGTTACCCGTCATAAAATTAGCCAATTGATGTACATGCTTTCTATAAAATTCAACAGATAACTTAAAAACTTCTATATATGTATAATTTATAGTTTGAACCATAAATTAAGAGATACGAAAGTGAGCGTTAAAAAGATCCAATCATCTTGGTGTACGTGTGACCATTTAGAAGCCGGTTGATTTCGAAAGATGAAAGATTTGAGTTTGTGAATTGTGTGATTTTGATGGATCTGTAATATTTTTATTTTTCTTTGAATCTTTACTCTTCGAGTGGATATGCACTTTTTATTGGTTCATAACCCTTCTAAACCTAACCTAAAACTACATACATATGTATATAGTACTCCTATGATAATACACAACATTAACTATTATAGTGTTGTCATTTTAATTGTTGCTGTGAATTTTTCAGATTATCATATACATCTTGGAACTTAATTATATCTGCATATAAGATTTGTTGCGAAACGTTTAGAACGGCACATTTCTTACAAACAAAGCTAATAAAAAGTTGGTGTTTGGTCAAGTCGCTTTAGTGTTATCGTTGCAATTTTGGGTTTATTTATCTATGGTTTCAAAATAAATATTAACTTGAATTTCAAAATCCTGTAGATTTTACTAACACTAAGACTTGTTAAGACCATGTGTATTTAACAGGTACACACCCCTTTCGAAGTAAACTAAGTTGGTTTGCATTATAAAAAAACTGATTGGTTCTTCATTCAGAAATGTTGCGAGTTTCTTAACAATAATTTGTTGTATGTAGTAAAAATTTTATAATGGCATTGTTATTTAACAGATGCAATGTTGAAAGACTCAATTTAGCTTTCTGTGAAATTGGATAGATGATGCTTTGTTGGGAATTTTGAAGGAGAAATAGTTGTTGCAAGAGATATTTCACACCGCATGTTCTGTTGTTTTGCTTTCTGTGAAATTGGATAACGTAGAGCTCTTTGGTCAGAGATGATGCTTTGTTTGGAATTTTGAAGGGGAAATTGTCGTTGCAGAAGATATTTCACACCGCACATCCTGTGCAGTTTGGAGGTCATAGCATCTTAAAAGATATAGAGAGTTTATTACTTCAGTGGGTGTTTCATTCTGGAATGTGGAAAAAGTGTATAATGTAACTCGGACTTTTTCCGAGTTGAATGTCAATGGTTCTCTGCAAATTTTTTCGAAAATATTTTTAAAAAGTAGAAAAGTGGACTGGATTTTAGGTCGAGTCTTTTGCACAACATATCGTTCTGCAACGTCATTATTTTTTGGAAAAAAATAAGGTCTTTGTGATATTAAATGCTTTGTTCGGTAGTAAGCCACCGTTGCAGGAGGTGGCCTTGTTTATGACATTGCGGGAGGCTAGATATTTCATTATTACTGAGTCATAATGCAGTCTGTACAAGTTTCCTATTTCGTATCCTAATTCCGTCCGAATATGCTTCGAAAACCGTATGGAATGTTGCTCAGAATTCGGAACTCTTTGTCTAAGAAAATTCGGAAAAATGTGCAGAGTTGTCGGTCAAAATTCAGTACGACATTCGATGAAAATTCCAGGGGAATTCTAAAGGAATTTTCAACAAATCTGATTGACTTTGGACAAATGTCGGATACCATGTCGTCACATTTTTCTAGTGATACATTCTTATATAGACAAACATTAGTTCAATACTTAATAACTGATTTTTCATAATAATTTTTTAATAAAACACAACGTTTTTTAACAATATTTTTTGTCTCATTTGAATAGGTCCATCATCTTTAATTTACAGAAACAACAACAAAATGCATTTTTCAATAAACTTTTTTTTTCATTAAAACTTTTGCAAGGTTTTAGAAAATATTTAGTAAGAAACATGTCCGCCGTTACTTGAGATAACTTTGAAAATTCGAAGTAATAAAGAGTTAAGATTCTTAAGTAATGACAAGGATATTTCGGTCCATGTCTTTTTACTGCCCTGGCGGTATGGATCGGGGCATTATATTTTTAAAATATACACGGCAAGTGTTCAAAGATATCCAAATATGAGAAAAATCTGATTCCGATATGGCATTACAATTCCTACTAGATGAAAGAAATTGAAGTTCACATGTTTCATAATACGAAATTGTCCCTCAATACATCCAATATCCTCCTTTTTTCACACCTTATGTATCTTTTAAACAAAAGAACATACAAAAAATATTTTTGGCTAATTCATAACTAAACGAAACAAGTATGAATGTATAGTCGGGCGTAACCGACCATATGATACCCTACACCTGTCAGTATGTATGTTAAAAATGGGGATTATTTAGAATTTAAAAGTGTTATTAATGTTTGTAAGTGAATTTTGACCTTTAAGTCATTTTCTGAAGGGGAGTTTGCATGGGGGATAGGATCAAATGAAGCCCGATCATTACAAAAAGTAATGATTTAAAGTTCTATAAAACTAAGTTTTGTCGACTTTTGTTAACATAATAGATCATTTAAATTAATTATAAGCCAAAATGCCCTATTTGGGGGGTACGGTTTTATGGGGGATAGTCGAAATAATGGACCGATTTAAACCATTTTCAGGGACCAAAAGAAGCGTGTGTGCCAAATTTCATCTAATTATCTTCAAAATTGGGGCCTGTACCTTGGACAGCCAGCCAGCCAGCCGGTCAGCCAGACGGACGGACGGACGGACATAGCTTAATCGACTCAGAAAATGATTCTAAGCCGATTGGTCCTATACCTTGGGTATAGGACGAATATTTTTCTATGTTACAAACATCAGCACAAACCCAATATACCCTTCCCACTTAAGTGGTGTAGGGTATAAAATTAAAAATACATATTTGTACGTTTTTGAAATTTCTATAATATTGAACCTAGAAACTTGAAATTAAGTGTGTATGGGCCGGATTAAGTGAGAACCTATAAAAGGGGTATTTTTGACACTTTTTTGTTCTTCAAATGGTTCTTTTAGAAATTTCCGTAATATTGAACCGGATTAAGTGAGATCCCATAAGAGGTGTTGTTCTGGTACTTTTTGGTTCTTCAAAAGGTACATTTTAACATTTCTATAATATTGAACATAGAAACATGAAATTAAGCATGTATGGTCCGGATTAAGTGATATCCCATAAAAGGGGTGTTTTTGGTATTTTATCGTTCTTCAAAAGGTACTTTTTGAAATGCCTATAATTAAGTGAGAACCCATAATAGGGGACTTTTTTGTTTTTCAAAGGGGTATTTTTGCCACTTTTTTATTCTTCAAATGGTTCTTTTAGAAATTTCTGTAATATTGAACCGGATTAAGTGAGATCCCATAAGAGGTGTTGTTCTGGTACTTTTTGGTTCTTCAAAAGGTACATTTTAACATTTCTATAATATTGAACATAGAAACATGAAATTAAGCATGTATGGTCCGGATTAAGTGATATCCCATAAAAGGATTGCCGTATTAAGTAAGAACCCATAATAGGAGACTTTTTCGTTCTTCAAAAGGTACTTTTTGAATTTTTATAATATTGAACCTAGAAATATAAAATTAAGTATGTACAGTCCTGATTAAATGAGAACCTATAAAAAGGGACTTTTTGGTATTCTATCGTTCTTCAAAAGGTACTTCTTGAAATTTTTACAATATTGAACCTAGAAACATGTAATTATGTATGTATGGCGTTGATGGAGTGGTACTTTTTTAAATTTCTATCCTAGAAAAATGGGGAAACCAAGAAAATAATATTAAAATTTAATTTTTGATGCATTTTATTAATTTTCATCAGAATTTGCAGGTCAATAAATTATTTTGCATTTTTAGAATTCGAGTTATATTTGTTGGGGTTTTTCAAATTAGTTTTTAATTACTTTTTGGAATTTATTAATTTAGATTTTTAGAACAAGTGTAACTGCCTGTTTCACAATATCGAAACAACATTTTCATTCTTATAAATATATTGAAAACAAAAACAAAATTTTAAATTTATTTGTTGTTTTCAATATATTTGTAAGAATGAAAATGTTCTTTCGCATTTAGAGAAACCGGCAGTAAATCAATGAAATACAGTTATGAGATGTTTAATCAATATCATTAAAAATATAAAATAAAATAATTGACGAAATTACTTAAAGAATTATTTAAAAAATCGCACTGAATGGTCTTTCAAAATCGTTAACTGCCAAAGGGAGGCGACTTCCGTTTTGAGAACTTATCGCGGAAAAAATAATTATAATTTTTGTAACAGGCATATAAACCAAAAAATTTCTGAAATGGACCAAACTATTGTTCTGTATAGGGTAATTCCAAAATAAATCAAAATCGGGAGCATATATTCTACTCCTGAATGCGGTTTCTATGGCGTATAAATTGGATCCTTAACTCATTCAGTTCATGTTTTATGGGTCTTTAAAGTAGGGCATCTCGGGTATTTTTGTACAAAATTAAAAATGTTGATGACTGAATAACTTTGGAACCAGTTATCCGACTTTAACAAATGATGCTTCGTTCGACAGGTCTTCGATTACTCGTTTTTGGCATTTCATTAAAATTACATGAAGTCCTGGCGCAAGGACCATATAATGGAAATGTCCATATCCTTGAATATCATAAAAAGGATATTTTTTGTTTCTTAATTTTTTAATGATAAATAGGCAAAATTATTCTTATTGCTGTGTAAAAAATTTATAATGAAACCTCAAGGGGTTTGGAAGTTATAGGAGTTTTTATTTAGCTACATTTACAATTATAGTAAATAGTAAATGAGTGCTTTTTATACATTTTAACACATTTATAGTCTAGTAAATTGATGTTTTAATGCCGAATAAAGTAAAAATTACGACAGACCATCAAATTAATGTTATAAATATAATAATGAATAATATATGAAATCATGTCTTACATAATTGAAATATTGGAGGTCATAGGTCAAAATAATATTTTTTTTGTGAAATATCTCCTTTTTCATACATCCTACGGATTTAGGAGTCATTACAAAATTTATAGAAAATAGAGTTATAGTCATTTTTTGTCCATTTACGATATGGTTTTCAAACCTCAATATATTTTGAACTACAAACGTATAGTTATAGAAGGTGTAATGATGAATTAAATTAACCGAGACATAAAAATCGAATAACTCGGTTAACTGGAAATCGATGTTGTCTAAAAACCGGTTCGTAAAAAACGTAATATGCAATACAAATCGTTTTTTTTCGGTTTACCGGGTAGCCGGTTTATAAACACTAGTTCCAATTTTAATAGTTTCCCAGATAAGCGAATTTTTGTATTTAATTCCTTTGAAGGCTTCCACGCCCCTACTGCTAGTACGTCACCTTTTTTCTTAAGTAAGCACATTGACCCTAAAGTGGTTCCGACAAAATTTGAGGACTCTATGTGTTATATTTTACTCATATACAGATTTAAGATATGGAAGGTGCCACGACCACTGTAGCCATTCCGCCCATTTTATTCAGAAATATTGTTATGAATGTCAAAGTTGTCCATACAAAATTTGCAATTTCTGAGATATGTGACTTTTAATACTTATTTTGAATGTGGGCGTGGCACACACACATATATATATACATATATATATATATATATATATATATATATATATATAATATATATATATATATAATATATATATATATATATATATATATATATATATATATATATATATATATATATATATATATATATATATTATATATATATATATATATAATATATAATATATATATATATATATATATATATATATATATATATATATATATATAATATATATATATATATATATATATATATATTATATATATATATATATATACTAAATCAAATCACTATTACCTCTAATTAAACTTGTTTTTTTTTCATACATTTTTTACTGGGAAATAATAAAATAGCAGTAGTTAGTAGTTACTTGCTCAACACATGTTGAAATACAAGTAAAATTGGATTGTATTACTTCCTGGCTCATTTTTGGCCAACAAAATGAACCATAGAATTAAGTACATTGAACAGAACTTACTTTTTTGCGATTTTCACCATGACAATGAACCAAAACCTTTGGTAAAGTTGATCTAAGAGTAGTTATCGTATAATGGGACGCAAATTCTTTGACTGTCCATCTAAATCTCCTGACTCAAGCCCCTTAGAGATGCTATTCGGCATTCTGAAGCGCTGGGTCGAAACTCCCGGTTTTAGAAAACATTATAGCTGGCGAATGGCTTAAAATCCGATTGGAATTCATTACGAACTACACGAAAAAAATCTACTGCTATATTTCACAAAGGTGTTTCGAAGTCAAAAGCACCAAAGATTTTCATAAGATCAAAAATTTGCTTAAGTTTTCTTGTAACTCACATCGAAATGGAATTAAACTTTTGTTGTTATTATTATAATGTAGACACATAATATTATTATCAATTATATAATTTTGAATAATTCAAATAGAAAATATAGCAATTTGTATACAATACCAAAAAAAAGTTGCTTAGGTTTCGAACAATACTATATGTATATATAAAATTTCGTAAGACTTTAAATGCTATTATATTCAAGTAGTCCAGTAGTAAATAAGAGATATATGTATATGTATTTTTAATTTTTGTAGAAATAAATTCATGCGAAGATCATATAAACATACATACCATTTAGCATGCTCAAACCAGGGATCATCTTCTTTTTCCCATGATCTTAATCCCATGTTACAATGAAAGCATCGAACTTGGTCATCAATCTTTTGGTAATAAAGGCCTGCTTGTGCAAGGTCTTCCGGCTTTTGTATATCAGGTATTGGCCAATTTGAATAAGTTCGAAGTCTAGAGTGCAATGATGTATATTTTGGATTCTTAGGAGGTGATATTTGTTGAATACCCAAGTCCCGAATACCATCATTGGCTATTTCAATTAAAGGTCCTAGCAGTACACGTGGGCATTCTGGAAAAAATCGACGATGTTCTTCGAATGCATTATCCTGTTTTTCCCACTGAGCAATTACACCCTTACACCAAGCACATTCAACCTCATCAGATCGATTACGATAAAAAAATCCAGCTTTTGCTAATGATTGTGGTGTAATATGTGGATTCTAACAATTATTTAATTATCAATTTAGTATTATATATCTAAATAAATCAATTTTATTACCGGCCAATTAACAAATGTCGCTAAACGATCCTTTTCAATTAGCAAATCCAGTTCACGATGCTCCTTTGCCGTTGAAGACGGACTTTCGTTAACAACTGTGTTGCGCTCTTGATCCACCCTTAATAAATCATTTTCGGTCATTGAAAATGATATGTTACCACAATGGTGCCTATTTAAAATGAATTCACATTGTGGACTTAAACGAGCGTGGCGTTCTTCCACATTATCATTAAAATCCCAATCACTTATATGGCAATGGCACCAATTACATGCTACCTCCAACAAATTTCCAGTTGCAAAAAAACCATTGGCTGCCAGAATTCGAGAACATACAGGAGCATTAATGGGCCATACACTAAAACTTCGCAAACGAGTTTCCTCTGAATTCATTTTTCAACAGATATGTATGTATGTCTGTAAGCACTTATATACAATTAAATAATAAGTACGAAAAATATTTCTTCAAAAGAATTTTGAAATTTACAAATAAATTGTGTATTCCTATCAGAGACCTGCGCCGACAAATATTAACATTCGGCGGCGTAAAATCGAAATTAAGTCGGCAAAGTTTTCAACTAAGGCGAATTCATACAAGGTGGTGGCCAAGGCGAATTCAGATAAGGTGGTGGCAGTTCTGCCAAAACAACATTTTCCATGTATTTTGTTTTTGCCAAGGTATATTAATTTTATAAGGTAGAGTCATCGGCGAATTCAGAATACCGAGCGAATTGGTTATATTTTTTTTATATGTAGTTTGACATTGTGCCTGCACTTGAAGGCGAATTGGCTGTCAGGGAAAAATGTCAAAAACAGCTGACAAATAAATCAAAGCGAATTTTTGTTAAACAAAAAATGTTTATAAATTTGAATCTGTTTGTAATTTAATTTGATGTTTTTAAAAATAAAACTAATTTCGTGTAGTATTATTATTGGTTTTAAAACATAAACGAATTTAACAGCATAAATTTTGTCTTTAATCACAAATTTGACATTAACAAAATGAAAACAAAAATTGACATTTACAAAATGTAAACAAAGTTTGACATTAATTCTACACCACGGCGAAAAATGAACATAGTAGCAAAAAACCATCAGCTGTTCTGTCAAAACTACCTTATAATTAATATATCTTGGTTTTTGCTTTTGTTTCTTAAATGTCAAAAACCATAAGTACGGCGAATTCATTTGATGAAAAATTTTTGTAAAATGTTTATATTATATTAAAAAATAAAGATAAAGATATTAAAAATTATAAGGAAAGTATAATCTGAATTGAATAATGTTTGTTTCCATCGAAAAATTGTAAGGAAAGTATAATCTGAATTGAATAATGTTTGTTTCCATCGAAAAATTTTATTACCGCAGCTTAATTTGCTAAATTTAAGTAAGTGCCTTAAGTTAAGTAAACTTAATTTTTTGTGAAAAATAAACATAAAAAAGTACATATTCATGAAAATATTTGTTCAATTCACAATCGATGTTGTAGCGTTGTATGTGTTGTATGTCAGCAGCTGCTACAATAATCATAACAATGTTGTTGGTATTTTCTATGCAAAAGTTCTATACAACTCTTACGACAATTTTTCATATGTTTTTCGAATGTCGTAAGAAAATTCAGTGTTGTCAATTGTTTATTTCAGCATATAAATAAAAAATTCAATCGATTTTGGCATAAAAACGATAAAGTGGTAATACAGAAATTACCAACAAACAGCTGTTTACCAAAACAAAAATAAAATTTTATTAAAAACTGTTTATTTAGTTTAAAATGTGGAATAATAAAAATAATAGAATTTAAAAAAAATGAAATTAATTTGGTTTTATTTTGCTCGTTTAATTAGTTTAATATTCTTTGTTTTTTTATTTTACTTTTGACATTGTTTGTTTGGATTGTTTTTTTTATTGTGAACAGAAACTTATGACTTGCTACAAAAGTCTGTTCACAATCACTGTTACTACACTTTAATAGATACAATATACAACTTGATTGTGAATTGAACAATTATATTACGAATGAATGGATATTTGTTGCGAATGGATAATTCTACTCCGGCGGAGTAATTTTCAATATTTGGCCATAATCTAGCAGCCGCCGGACGGGTAAATACCTCATATGGGTTTTGTTATATAAAGCGTTCCGGAACAGACTTTTTTTAGTTAATCTCTTTATCTACATAGTGTATATATAAAACAATATTTTTTAATTTGTTAACATTTAATAGATTTCAAAATTAAGCCATAACGTAGAAGTCAGTTGCCGCCAGCCGAATTAATACTTCATATGAGTTTCTTAATATTAAGTGTTCCGGAAGAGATTTTTTAATTAATCACGATATCTACACAATTTTAATACAAAATATAAAACAATATTGTGTAATATGTTAACACTTAATACCCCATTTACACATACACAAAATCTAGTTGACTTTAACTAGATTTCCTATACAAAAAAAATCTACTTCGTTACTAGATTTCGTTAAAATCTACTCAAAATCTAATAGTATTTAGTGATGCAACTCTGTTTTTTCCTGAATAATACTAAAAAATACGACGCTGTTCAAGAAAAAAGAGAAAAACAAAAAGAGGAAACAATAATTAAAATGTCGACAAAATTTTAATAAATTGAAAAACATGAATGAAAACTTTATTTAAAATAAAAGGTAATGTTGTATTTCAATATCTATTTTTTATTATAAATAAAATATTAATAAATATTAAATTTTTCCTTCTTATTTTTTATATCAAACACAATTTCAAGAAATATTAGAAAACAAAGAATAAATAAGAAGTGAAACGCTGTCAAAAAGTACCTAAGTCTACTGTCAGTCGGTACCTAACTCTAAGAATGTATTAGTAGAATTCTCAAGCCAACATAGTTGCAAAAAATCGGATTTAAAAATTAAAAAAAAATTATTTCATTTGAATTTATATTTTGGAAGATTTCTTTAAATATTTTGCAACATAATTTATCTATAAACATTATATATGAACGTATCTTTGCTTTTTAATCTGCAATATTGAAATAATAATTAAGTTAGTTGAAATATTTTTTTCGTGTACTATACGAAAATTTACAACATTGTTCTTTTTTCGTTTTAATTTCAACAACAAAAATTAAATGTCAAAAAAATAAAAAATATTTTTTTCGTTTGTAAAAAATTAAATCTTTTCGGGCTATTAAATATATTTAAAGTGTGCAAAAAAATAATAAAATATAACGTTAAGTGATAAAAAATATTTTCAAGTTCTATAAGCCACGAATTTTTGCGACAAAGTTTTGAAGTTTGGAGAGAGAGTAAGTTTCTTACATATGTGTTGGAGTTACACAGAACTCGTCTGTGAGAAGAGCGTAACGTTGTTGTTGTAAAAAAATGACAGCGTTTCACTTCTTAGTGTTCAGTGTTAGAAAAAATGAAATCTTCCTAAATGCCAAAAATAATAAGTGCAAACGGTCTAGATTTTAAAAAAGATTTTAAATAAAATCTACTAGATTTCGTGTATGTGTAAATGGGGTATAATAGAAAAATTATTTTTCCTAAATAACATATTTGTATACATACCAATTATGCCATTATTTAAATAAAATGATTATTATTACGAGATGCTTTGTATTTTCAGATTTTTTACATAAATAATTCAAAATATTAACGAAGTTTTTCTCTGTTTAACGGACATTTTTAAATATAAAAATGTAAACAATAACAAACTTTGATAGCTAGGAAAACCAGGCGAATTAAGAAAAGAATTATCAGCTGATTTATTAACACCACCTTATATGAATTCGCCTAGGTGGTGGCAGTTCTGCAACAACAACATTTTACATGTATTTTGTTTTTGTATTTGGTTTACGTAAATGTCAAAAACCATACGAACGGCGAATTCATTTTATAATTTTTTTTTTCGTAAAATTTTTATATTTTATTAAAAAATAAAGATAAAGGTATAAAAACTTGAGATAAAAATATATTCAGAATTGAATAATGTTTCAAACGAAAAATTCTATTCCGGCAAAATTTAAGTGAGTGCCTGAGTCAAATAAAACTTATTTTTGTTTGTGAAAAATAAACATAAAAAGTTACTTTTTCAAGAAAAAATCATATTACAAATGAATTAATCTTTGCTGCGAATGAATAATTCTACTCCGTCGGAGTAATTTTCAATATTTGGCCATAAAGTAGTAGCAGCCGGCCGTGTAGCCTCATACGGGTTTTGCTATATAAAGTGTTCATTATGAGACTTTTTTAGTTAATCTCTTCATCTACATAGTGTATATAAAACAATATTGTTTAATTTGTTAGCATTTAATAGATTTATGAATTAACAAGCTGCCGCTATCTGGCTAAATTGTTCATATGTGTAATCACGTTATATAAACAATGTTAATATAATATATAAATCAATAATAATATGTTGATTGATTCAAAATATAAACGAATCAACGTTTAACGAAAATTTTTAAATATAAAAATGTAAACAATAATAAACTTTGACAGCTACGTAAACCAGGCGAATTAAGAAAAAATATCAGCTGATTAAATAACACCACCTTGTATGTATTCGCATTGGTGGTAGCAGTTCTTGCAGTTGCAACAACATCATTTCACATCTATATAAGATCGGCAAGTCGAATCCATTTTATGAAAATTTTTTGTAAAAATTTTGTATTTTATTAAAAAATATATAAAGAAAAATGACATAAGAAATGTAAACAAATAACATTCGTAACATGTAATGCCGGCTTTACACGATCACACAAGTAATATGATCTGTCAAAATTTTGTTTAAAAGAGTACGGATGGGATCGTATAAACGCAATATGAAATGAATTGAGAGAGAATACGTATGTAAAATTTGACAGTCGCATGGATCTCTTCATATTTTGAAATAATTAAAAAAACAAGTATGAATGAATAGTCGGACATTGCCGACTATACCATACTTTACACCAGTCAGTATGTTAAAAATGTGAATAATTTTAACCCTATTGTGTAATATTTTTACCTATTATTGACAAAGAAAATAGGGCTCATTGGGTAGTAAGGGTAAATATGGGCCTATCCTTATAAATTTTGGTAGAGAAATTCACGTCTATCTTATGTAGATTTTAATCGTTTTATTAGAAATTATAAGTCATTTATAGTTCTATAAAACTAAGTTTTGCAGATTTTTGTTCATATAAAGAACATTTAACGTAATTATGAGCCTAAGGTCATAATTGTATGGGGGCTAGGCGAAATAATGGACCGATTTCAAACAGTTTTAATAGCGTTCGTCCTTGAAACTAAGAAAAGAGTATGTGAAATTTGGCACATGATCTTTTATTGTATCGTAGACGAAGCCTATTGCAAATAGTTAACATCGGTACATTATTTCACCTAGGTTCATCTTTATTGTCATATTTGTTCGGATTTTTATAGCTTATTAGAAATTAAATAAAATATTATTCACACTTAAGGTTTCACTGTGACGGTTGGTCAATAGTATTTCTTTTTGTTTGTTTGTTCTTTAAGTTACTTAGTTTCCGAAACTAAGATTTATTTGGCCAGTAATTATAATTATACAACGCCATCACCAATTCTAGCTAGAAAAAACTAGCTCATATGTTCCAATTTGTTTGTTTTTTAAGTTACTTAGTTTCCGAAAACTAAGATTTATTTGGCCAGTAATTAAAATTATACAACGCAATCACCAATTCTAGCTAGAAAAGTCTAGCTCATATGTTCCAATTAAATTTAAAAACTTAGGTTAAGTTAACACGATTGCACATGGCAAAATATGCACCTCAAGAAAAACTGTAACTCGGTACAGTTATCTGACGTCACACATTAGCCAATGCTGTTTGAAACGTAAAACTCTCGAAGGCAAAGCAAAAAGGACAATTGCATTCAAATTGAAATGTTTTTAATAATACAGAGAGGATATTTCAGGTAATTTAAAACAAAAATATAACAAATATTTAAATAAATTTTAACCAAAATTAATTTAACTTAATTATATTATAAAATCAAATAAATAGAAATTAATTTAAATTAAATTTGCTCATTTGATTAATAAAATAACGAAAGTGAATGTTAAATTTAGAATCCTTTTCGTTAATTTTTGATTTTTTTTGTAACTTTTCAAATGTTTTTCTTGATGTTATCAACGTCATATAGTGTTGTCAGCCTTTTTGTTAATGTAGAAATCAAATTATATACATATTCGAAAACAGAGCCATCTGTACCTCAGATCTCTGAATTGGGAGGGAAATAGCGTGGTCACGCACCTATTATAAGACAGCTCATTTTCACAAAAAATCATATAATTGGATCACCTTGTTGTGGGAAGACTTTGGTTCCACTCTACAATTAGACGTGAACTATATTATCCTATTCAACCACCAGTGGATGACAACTAAAAACTAGGGTGTCCCGAAAAGAAACATCTGCAAGCAAAAACAGAAAAAAAATAAAGTAAATTTAAAAGTCTACAAATACACAAAATTACGTAATCTTGGCCGTTAAACACATTGACCGTTACATGTCACACATGTGATCTCACGTGACATTCACACGGAAGTTAATAGTTTGATATTTAACATTATTACAACATTATATAACACTGAAAAGAAAGAAACTATTCAAAGTTAAAGATTTATAAATTTGTGCATATGTATAAAAAAAACAAAGAAACATAATAATAGTATGGTACCTGTACTTAATATATTATACATTTGGTGTCTTATTTTGCGATTTTCACGTTCTAATTAGTATCATAACAATATAAATATATTCTAACTAAAATGAATAAAAATTTATATATTTTAATTAACTAAAACTTAAATCTTATAATGTATAACTTTAGATTGTAATTTGAAATAACAACTCTAGTTAACCAAATATCAACAAAACTCTAGTTAATAATTATCAAAAAAAAAAAATATGTATATGATTCATAACTACAAAAATCTATGATTAATTAGTTATGTAATTAATCAAAAGAGTAAAATATAAATAAATCAATATATAAATAAAATAAAACTAAAGTATTAAATATTCAGAGTTCTGAATATTTACAAAATGAAATAAAAAAAAAACAACATAAGAGTAAAATAATAATATCCAAATATAGAAATAATCATAATATTTAAAATCTTATTGTTATTATTTCAGAATTGTTATTATTATTTTAGATTTACATATATTGTCCGTTAAAACATCATGTATATAAACTATTGGATTGTAAATATTGTACATACTTAATAATTAATCTATTTGCTTATCATGATTTTATTGTTATTATAGGAAATTAAAATTGTCATTATTTAAAAATCATAAATTTGTTAATAAATGTTGTCATTTTATATGAATATTAATTAAATATGTGGTAATTTATCTTTAAAGGTTGATATGTAGCTGGATTTAAAAGGCTAATAGGCAAATGTTTTTATAGGGACATTATTCAAAATTGTGTTCTTTCAAACAGGCTGCCCTCCCACTATGACTGATACCAGTCAACCAGGGCAGCCTGTACAGGAACCTACTATCCAATCCTAGAGGCTTGAGTCCACTTGTCAAGTATGTTATTTTGTCCGATCGTTCAAAAGTCTGCCCGCTAAATACACTAGGTGAAACAAGCTAATAAAAAAAGTCAATTACTTAATATTTTTTTATCCTTCATTCTATGGCACGAATTTCAATTGTGTAAACCTACGGAAAATCAACCCCCCATTCCGGCGAGCTATTGCCGCAGCGACCACCATCGTTCCATTTCCGTTTAATAACAAAGGTTTATCACACAACTTTTTTTTCTCGTGGTCACACAACAACTTGTTCTCTGTCGTTTCTACGATTCTTGTTGATGATAACTTAGTCTGTTCTGTCCGCTGTTTGAGTGCAATTTTCTAGAGTCCGTTACTTCCTTTTATTGTCGGTATGTGAGAATTAGGGAGGTATCCTACATTCGGCCCTCCTGACGGCAATTCGGTTCGGATTGCCATCGTTGTTCTCATAGGACCTTCATGGTGGCCGACCTTCTCTACTTCATATCCTCCCTGAGATAACTTGGACATTATCTTGTAGGGGTCAAGGTATTTACCTTTTAACTTAAGATCGGTGCCAAACTGAGTACGTTTAATGGCCACTAACTCGTCCACAGCATATTCCGCTTCTGGCTTTCGGTTGCTATTGTAAGTTTTACAGTTCTCTTCTTTAATTCGAGCTATATTCTCCTTAGCTTCAATTCTCATCTCGTTCCTTTCATCCTCTAATTCATGAGCAAATTCAGCATCTAATATTTCCGGAAAATCAGGGTAATCTGGTAATTTCGGTTAATAACTTGAAGGGAGATAAACGGGTGCTTCTCGGAGGAGTAGAATTAATAAGCATTTGGACCCGTCGTACATGTTTGTAGCAGTTCTGTGGCGTTTCAGCACACAGCTTCGCTAACATTGGTATGACTATCTTATGAACTCGTTCCACCTGGTCGTTCCCACGTGAAACACCAGTAGTTATTAACAAATGCTGAATATTCTCCTCGACACAGTAATTCTTAAAATCATTCGAAGTGAACAGCGTCCCTCGATCGGTTATAGTTCTTCGGGGATTATCAAAAATAGAATACTGTTTCTGTAAGCATTCAATTACAGTTTTTGTATCGGTAGGCTTAGTTGGATGGAGCCAAACATATTTTGTAAATCCGTCAACGGGAGATGATTATACGCCTTCTTAGTGGCTTCCATAGGACCAACATGATCAACATGATAAGTAGTCAGAGGTCGATCGTCCTTGTCTATAGGGTTTAGATAATCCTCCCTTTTTCCAACCTTTGCTTCGGTGATGATGCACTTGATGCAGCTTTTCACAATACTTGGTACTTTTGTTGCCAACTTTATTATATAGTACTGTCTTTCAATCAATTCACGAGTCTTGGAAATACCAGGTTATGCGCCAGACGGATAATCTCTTCCTCCAACTGGACCGGTACTACAATAAGTTCCTTCACTGGATCCTTGTACAACACACCTTTTTGTAATAGTAATCATTATGTGAGTAAGGCTGCTCTCAAGTACCGAACACGTCATTCGGCTTAATGCATCGACATGTTTCATTCGTCTACCAGTACGTAAATTTCTGCAGGAACATAGCCCATCTGGATATCCTTGCCGGTACGTCGTCTTTGTTCATTGTCATTTTGAATGCGTTACAATCGGTCACGATTTGAAACGGTATACCAAGTAAATACACCCTCCATTTTTTTAGGGATTCAACTATTGCCAACACCTTCAACTCGTAAGAATGGTATTTCTCTTCGTATGGCTTTGTTCGGCGACTCATATACTGCACTGGATGTAAATCTTATTCTTTAAAACTGGAGCATTCACAAGGGCTTCCTTAAGCTGTTGACAAGCGAGTAATGCTTCCTCCGTAATCACGAAATGACTATTCTTCATGAGCGGATCTGTCAAAGGTTTCGCCATTGTTGCATACTGTTCAAAAAACTTTCTAAAGTGGGAAGTTAGCCCTAAAAATTTTTATCTTCTCTCTCACTGGCTGGTGGTCCTTAAACACCACCGATATAAGTCGGGTAAACACAGCAGGTGAGTTACTTATCTGCTTATCGACGATGGCTTGATCGGTAATGGGTAAACGTCTGGGGTGATGACAAACGGGAATATCATGCTTCAATACTATATGGAAAACAGCTACGGGTTGTGTTATATGCTATGCATATAACGCAACCCGTGTCCACCAACGCCGATAAAGTTTTACTTCGTATTATAATATCTTTGAATATCAGTCCTGGACCTTTACGAACCATGTTCACCTGATCGCCTTCCATCTTAACCTTTTTCACCGTTTTATTAGATGTACATTCAAAGGAACGGTGACCAAATTTTTGGCATCGGAAACACCGCATTTAAAGCATCTTCTATCCTTTATACTGTCCTCCATCTTTGGCAAAGTGATATTTTTTACGCTGGTTACGGACTGGGCGCGTTTTCTCATACACTTTAATTTGCATCTTCAACTCTCGAATGTTATCAGCCTGATATACCGCTTTATTCATTCTCGACTCCTGGATATCTTCTATGAAGTACTCGATCACACTTTTCTCGTCCAAATCGATCTGAGCTCCAATCTTCATGATACTGTAGAAATATTTCAAAGGAGTTTCATTTCCCTTAAATCGTCGATTCCGGATCTGACGGATAACTTCTGCTACCGAAAACCGCATTCCAAACTCATCTTTAAGTGCTGCTTTCAATGAACGCCGTTCACGTATACCTCTTTGACTTCTTATAAACATTCTTGCTGCACCAACCAGTAGCTGTTTTCCATATACGTAAAATTGTAGTTGCGACCACTTCAATATGGTACCCATTTCCTCAAATTCACTTAGCCACTAAATAATGTCAGGTGTACTAGTGCCAGAGAACTGTGACAAACTGTCATTCACGCCTTTAAGAGAGTACATGCTCTTTCGAGGAGTGAAAGCATAGGGGTCTTCACCATCTTCCGTTTCAGGAGGGTCGATTGCATTGTTACCTCCCACTGCTCCCTCGAACACTTCGTCCTCGTCGGATTCTGTAGTATAGAGCTATTCAATTAAAAGATGATAAGTTCAATATGTATTCTTCGCAAGAGCTAAATTACAGCTCTCTTGTGTTAAGCGAAGTGTGTGTTTATTGAAAAAGTTCTTAGATTATATAGCAATTAATTACTTACACAGCATTATTCATAAAATGGATAGTGTAACAATTGGACAGAACATTGAACGCAAGAAACACATACAAAAAAGCCACGATCAGTAAAATATTTAAAGTATTGGCTGTTTTATCGTCTTTGTAATATGATATTATTTTGAATATCGGCATAAGCGATACATGTTTTATGCTACACCTCCCTTTTACGGAAGAATGTTCATACCCTTTTTAAATGTATGGACATTCATTAACAAATTACTACTACAATCTTAATAATTAATTTTATTACAAATATGGGAATAAATATCTTATTTATTACTTAAACACATGTGCACATGTTACTAAGGATAATGTTAATTATATTATTTGTAGAAAATCTTAAGTCTATTCTTATGAACTATTTGCTCTTTTTTATTTTTCTTATCTACTATAGTTACATTATTTCTTAAGTCTATGTTTTTAATTTCGTAAGGTCCTTTATATTGTGTATCTAATTTGTGACTTACTTCATTTTTAACTAAAACTAAATCTCCCACTTTTAATTTATCATCTAACAATGTCTTATAATTTAATTTCTGTTTTAACTTATACCTATCAATTATTTCTCGTGCTCTCTTATGTGCTATTTCTAACCTTAGCATAATCTTCTATATTATATAAAGGTGATATTGTATGAACCTTATCAAATTGTTGAAACCCATTAGGAATCTTACCGAAAACTAACTCATAAGGGCAATAGTCATGCACCGTAGATGGCGTGGTATTGAAACAGCTTTTGTCAACGGATATGTATGTACCCATATCCGTAATGAACGTCTTCATCGGTCCATAAGTAAGAATAAAATGTTCAAACATGGCTTTCGCAACTGATTTTGCGCTTTTATCTTGAATAGGTACCGTTACAAGATATTTTGTCATGTCGCATATTATTGTGACAGCATATGAATTTCCGTTATATGATTTTGGTAGTGGACCTATAGTGTCCACTATTACCGTATCAAATGGTTTAGCTGGTGTATTTGTCAAAGTCAATGGCATTTTTGTATGTTTTGTAATTTTAGTCGACTGGAATTTTTGGTACACTTTAATATATTTCGTAATATCACGAGTCATGTTCTTCCAGAAATAATATCTTTTTATTTTATTAAGAGTTCTTGAAACACCAGAATGTCCGCCTTCCACTGGATCATCATGATATTGTTTCATTATCTCTGTTATTAACATAGCATTTGTTACGTGGATCACCTTATTAAGTAGCGCTACTTTCTATACTTTTAATAATTTATTGCTCATTTCCTTAAATTCATCAATAGAGACAAATTCAAAAATTTTCTCACTAGGTGCCACTTGTAATTTATTAATTTTTAGTTTACCGGCCACTTCTTCTAGCCTTGGGAAAAATTGTCCTAAGTCAAATTTCCCATTGATAAACAATTCATTTATTTTCATATATGCAAGTTTCGATTTACCACGTTTAATATAAAATGTCAATTTTTAGCTTGCAAAATTTTCTGACGTCAGAATTCATAATTGGGTTAAATACATTGCGACGAGACTGATGTTTGACTCAGCCAAAGTACCACTAAATCAACCTCTCGATTGGTTAAGGGTTTCTTTGACGAAGTGGAACTGTCAGTTGACGAAGACGATCTCCTTGCCTCAGACAAGGAGGACGCCAACGTCACAGTGTTGCACTTTGACACAAAAGGAGATGGTGAGATTAACTCAAATTAATCTCCACCACTCCAAAGCAGCTTCGGCTGCTCTGCTCCTCCGTATGGGCGTCGGTGGGGAGGAGCTCGCCTTAGTCCAGGAACCCTAGATCCACCAAGAAAGGGTGAGCGGACTAGGCATGAAAAGCTATAAGCTACTATACCAAAGAAGATCTGGTAAGATTAGATCCTGTATAGTAGCTAAAAACAGTCTTAACATCTTCATCCTCTCTGATTTCAGTGATGAAGACACCGTTGTAGCCACATGGGAAACCAGTGTAGGTGCTATACTGGTAATATCCGCCTACATGGCTCA
>NC_060954.1:22851057-22867625 GCF_022045245.1 Lucilia cuprina
CGTGGTTTGTTAAAGTTATTCGTGCAAAATTGTAATATTCTAACTGTATTAGTTTCCAAGATAAACGAATTTTTGTGTTTAATTTATATGGGAGGTGCCACGCCCCTTAACGCTAGTCCTCCCCTATTTAATCCTAAAATAATCATATTGACATTAAAATAGCTCCGACAAAATTTGAGGCCTCTAACTGTTACATTATCTCAAGATAAACGAATTTTTGTATTTAATTAATATGGAAGGTGCCGCTCCCCTCATGGGTAGTCCACCAATTTATTACTCAAAATGTTTACATGGAAGTTAAAGTTATTCGTGCAAAAATTTAAGATTCTAAGTTTCCAAGATAAAAGAATTTTTGTATTTAATTTATATGGGAGGTGCTGCTCCCCTCATGGGTAGCCCGCCAAATTATTGTCCAAAATGTATACTTGGAATTTAAAGTTAAACGTGTAAAAATTAAGGATTCTAACTGTAATGGTTTCCAATATAAACGAATTTTTGTATTTAATTTATATGGGAGGTGCCACGCCCACTAAAGCTAGTCCGCCGACTTTTTATCCCATATAATCATATTGACATAACTGTTACATTATCTTAAGATAAACGAATTTTTGTATTTAATTTATATGGGAGGTGCCGCTCCCCTCATGGGTAGTCCACCAATTTATTACCCAAAATGTTTACATGGATGTTGATGTTATTTGTGCAAAATTTTAAAATTCTAACTGTAATAGTTTCCAAGATAAACGAATTTTTGAATTTAATTTATATGCCACGTCCCCTAAAGCTAGTCCGCCAAGTTTTTATCCCATATAATCATATTGACACTAAAGTGCCTCCGACAAAATTTAATGACTCTAACTGTTATATTATCTCAAATATACGAATTTTATATTTATAAACATATAAACATACAAACAAACACACATTCACTTTAAAATATATATAGAGATATAATTGTACATATGTATATGTTTTATATAAAATAATAAATAACATTGGCCGAAGGATTTTCTATTTTGTATTGTAGTTTTCCTATTACAAAGGACCTTAAAAAAATTTAATTGAGCTTAAAAACTTAATTATTCTATGTATTATTTTTATTATTTGGGTGCCCTTTTATTTTCTGGCACTCCAAAAGACTTTTTATAATAAAATAAATGCCTTTAGGTGCTTTAAAACTACCACGTATTCCTATGACCACATCGAAGGAGCCATTCCATTTCAAGCGCCTGCAATTTCCTATTAGCCTAACATTTGCAATGACGATTAATAAATCTCAAGGTCAGTCCATAAAAGTTTGTGGATTTAATCTAGAAAATCCATGTTTTTTACATGGACAGCTTTACGTTGCATGTTCGTATGTAGAAAACTCCTCAGAGTTATATGTATAGATATACATATTTTAATAATTAGGTTTTAGTATTTACTTCATATGGTAGGTGTCACGTCTGCTTTTGCTGAACTCCCTATTTGTCTCAAAAAATTTTGTATTTAAACAAAAGTTACTTGTGCAAAGTTTGGGGAAGATATTGTGAAAATTTCAAGAAAATCGGTTTAGCCGTTTATATAGTCGTCTATAAAAACATACAAACGTACATTCATTTATTTTTAAATATATGAATAGAAGATATGATGTGCTTTGCTACCCTAAAGGGAATATAAATAAAATACTCTCTTCAAGATTTTGAAAATTTTAACTACAATAGTTTTCCAGATTAACAATATATTACATATGAGAGATGTCAAGTTAATATTCAAGATTTGTATTTCCCTGTACTACCTCTACTTCATTGACCATATTGGCCGAAGGATTTTCTATTTTAGATTGGTGTTTTCCCATTACAAAGGACCTTAAAAAATCTAATTGAGGCTGCCCTAAGGGCTATAAGTGGTGTTTATACAACATCACACTTGGTCCTAGAATGCCGGGCATCTCTAAACGAGATGGCGAAACATTCCACAGTGGGACTGTATTGGATTCCAGGTCATCGACAGATACCTGGTAATACCATCGCGGACTCTCTTGCGAAAGTGGGTTCCTCACTAGCGACAGAGTACACAGACAATTTCGTTGGCATTCCGCTTTCAAGCTGCAAGCGCTCGATTCGCGAAAAACTCCACGAGCTTGCGCAACACAGATGGTCGACTGAGGCTACCTGTAGACTGGCGAGGATCATGTGGCCGTCTTATGACCCACGAAGATCACGAGTCCTAATTCATGCTTTTTGTTTAATGTAACTGGAGATTTTTCAAGTGACTCTTTTGCCATTGATCGTGTTGTTATTTTGTATACATTGTTATTTTTATTGTTCATTTCTTTCAAATCATTTATGGTTATATGCGATAATGCGTCAGCAACATAATTATCTTTTCCAATGGTAACTTTAAAAACTCTTTCTTTAAATCGTGAAAGTTTGCATATGTTGGTGAATTTTTTCTTCCTTAGTTGGTCTGTCAATATTCAAACATTTGTAAGATTGGTCAAATTCATCTCTAACCATTCTAGCCTTTTTTACTATATCCGACCACTCCATCTATATTCTATCCAAATCGTTAGCTCGGCTTGTATATTTCTTCTTTAATATTTTATTATATAAGGCGTAAATACGCAACATTGTATTTAAACCTATTAAAACAGTTGCTATTATTAAACAACATTCAATTAATTCAAGATTTGTATTTCCCTGTACTACCTCTACTTCATTGACCATATTGGCCGAAGGATTTTCTATTTTAGATTGGTGTTTTCCCATTACAAAGGACCTTAAAAAATTTTAATTGAGCTTGAAAACTTAAATATACTATATATTATTTGTATTATTCATTATTCTTAAAATTATTTATATGTATATAGTAAAAAAATATTTATATTTGTCAAATGGCGGTTAACACCTACTGACCTAAATGTGCAACTGAATGCATAATATCTATTATTATTATTATTATTATTATTATTATTATTTTAATGTTTTGTTTTTAAAAGAAGATCGATTTTATAGATCTTTTCCCACCTGCCCGACGCCTGATTCCAAGGAGGCGGTGGCTCCTCCTCTAGTGTTATGGCTCTTGGGCCTGGTGTACCTATTCTGTACCTTTGCCGTAGAGACTTCTGACGGAGACTTAGCTGCCGCCAGGAACCACAATTTTGCTTTTGGGTGCCCTTTTATTTTCTGGCACTCCAAAAGACTTTTTATAATAAAATAATTGCCTTTAGATGCTTTAAAACAGCACTCCCAAGGTCTTTTTTATTCTTTTTGGGTGCTTATTATTTTTAGCACTCGCCATATAGAGCTATTCAATTAAAAGATGATAAGTTCAATATGTATTCTTCGCAAGAGCTAAATTACAGCTCTCTTGTGTTAAGCGAAGTGTGTGTATATTGAAAAAGTTCTTAGATTATATAGCAATTAATTGCTTACACAGCATAATTCATAAAGTGGATAGTGTGACAATTGGACAGAACATTGAACGCAAGAAACACATACAAACAAAGCCACGATCAGTAAAATATTTAAAGTATTGTCTGTTTTATCATCTTTGTAATATGATATTATTTTTAATTGCTTTTTCAATATTTTCTTTAAGAACATATAACAATTTTATAGTTTTCTAAAAGGTATCTTTACGCAGAACGCTTTGGCGTAAAAAACTTGTCCCATTTTTTTAAAAATGTTGCCACTGCGTCCTTCCGAATATGACCTATTTTTTATTAAAACTTCAACTTTGGGCGACATGTTCTAAAATCCCAAAGCTGGGATCAGAAAACTGAAAGCAGTTTTGGAAACCTCAATATGTTTTCCATTTACTCTAAAAGTATTTTCCCAGCCCTGAAAGATATGTGGACCCTATGGGCAAAAATGTAAAAAATCCCATTTTTGGGATTTTCATTCCTATTTTTGGGAATTGCGGGATGCCCTTTGACCTTTTTATTTTTTTTTTGCATTTTCTTATTTGAAATGACAAATTTAACAAGCGTTGAAGATTTCATTGAGTTTTGTTCATAAATAAAGATTTTGTCATATATTACATATTTGTTAAATTTCTAAAACTATGATTTATATCAAAATTTTAATAGGGTCGCAGATAGCTACAACAATTTAGTCCATATTTATCCCTTAATATCTTTTTTTAGTTAGATATGGAAATTCTCGACCCTTTACAAAAAATTTCAAGCCAATATCTCAATTACATTCAAAAATATGTTCATTTAAACCTGTATCCTTTAATTTCATCTTTTTCATATTTTAGTATTAAGTATGACAGAACATACATTTGGTGTTGTATAAAATATTTGGACAAAAATTAAAAATTGTTTAGTTAATTATTTTATTAAAGACTATAACATTGTATATACAATAAAAAAATATAATTTTATTATGAGCCACGCACAACAACACCTAAATCACCCCACACAAACCACCTTTCCCGCCCACCGAAATATAAAACACAATTTAATACAATTTCATCAGTTAGTATAATAGCTTTTTAATTTGAACTGTTTATCTTAAACATAATACAATTAATTCTTACAACCTACTTATATAGTTAATTCCTAACACTACTTATTTTCTATAAAATAATTTGTCATAACGGTATACATATCCTGAGGGTAATATAAGTCCTTTAAATCTTCCTCGTTTTGAGATGATAGATTTTCATAACAAATCCATCTTTTTCGCATAGTTGAAAGAACAGGATCAGAAGATAGAAGTAAACTATTAAAAATGTCTTCATTCTGTGATTGCCTGGAGCATTTTCTTAAGCTGAAAAGTTGAACATGCTTAAAATCTCAATTCCTCGCTTCCTGGGCTTCTTCTGTTAATTCTCCAAGTGGAAGAATATTCGATTCAATTATTATTTGACCATGACACAATACTTTGTGTACTGTTGGTGTTAGTTCGTCCGACTTCCACAAGCTTGTTTGTATTCTGGAAGTGCTGATAAACCGTCACATCCCCACTTACACATTAAGACAACATCACAGTTATGAATTTTCTTTAGATGGTCGTCTGAAAAGTCTGACACAATTCTTGATGCTGTTAATGATGCTTATATACCAATTCTTGTCATTTCCGATACAGGTATAACAAAGTAAAAAATTACGAACTGTCTACCTATTAACATTTTGGACTATATTACTATAACCTGTAATTCAGTCATTGATATTTCTTATTAGTGAATGAATCGAAATTATCATTACCTGTTTTTTTTTACCTACATGATCATAAACGAAACAGAACGAAATGATCTGTCGAAAAAATTGAGGTAAAAAATAGTTATAAATTTCTGAAAATTTAAGCATAATAGGACCTTTCAATTATACGGATAAGCAAACAAATAGAAAATAGGTAAATATAAGATTTAAACATATTCTGTCATATTTAATACTAAAATATGAAATTAAAGGATACAGGTTTAAATGAACATATTTTTGATTGTAATTGAGATATTGGCTTGAAATTTTTTGTAAAGGGCCGAAAATTTCCATATCTAACTAAAAAAAGATATTAAGGGATAAATATAGACTAAATTGTTGTAGCTATCTGCGACCCTATTAAAATTTTGATATAAAGCATAGTTTTAGAAATTTAACAAATATGTAATATATGACAAAATCTTTATTTATGAACAAAACTCAATGAAATCTTCAACGCTTGTTAAATTTGTCATTTCAAATAAAAATGCAAAAAAGAAATTAAAAAGGTCAAAGGGCATCCCGCAATTCCCAAAAATAGGAATGAAAATCCCAAAAATGGGATTTTTTACATTTTTGCCCATAGGGTCCACATTTCTTTCAGGGCTGGGAAAATACTTTTGGAGTAAAAGAAAACATATTGAGGTTTCCAAAACTGCTTTCAGTTTTCTGATCCTAGCTTTGGGATTTTAGAACATGTCGCCCAAAGTTGAAGTTTTGATAAAAAATAGGTCATATTCGGAAGGACGCAGTGGCAACATTTTCAAAAAATAGGACAAGTTTTTTACGCCAAAGCGTTCTGCTTAAAGATACCTTTTAGAAAACTATAAAATTGCAAAAATCTAAAATTTTTTGAATTTTTAAATTAAAAAACGTATATTTTTGGATCTGTAAATGATATTGATCTGAAATTTTTTGTATATTATTGGAAATTTTGTTGTCTAACTAACAAGAAAAAATTGAGTCCATTTGGTCCAAAAATTACGCCCGGTATTCAAAAAAAGGCGGACCAAGGTATGGTAAATTTTGTATCACTAAATTTTTAAATGCCTATAACTCGGATATTATAAGAGATAAGTAGTATGGTATACGGGTGGGGTAAGGCCCGCATACCTCTACATTCATTCTGTATCATATACAATTGACACCAACCCATTTCCAACGCTTAGTCCCACAGTCACTCCTCTGTGGGATATCTGTTGATTTTCGGCAACAGCACCGAACTCTTATCCCGAAATATTGACTATTATTATGCATCAGTCTTTTAACCGCCACTTATACTCTTCCCGCGAATTTGGGTTCAACCAACAGCCACTACGTGGATCCCGAATGAACCTCAACCAACTGACCAGCCAGGACATAGTCCTGCGGGCAACTGGCCACCCGTAGTACCAGATTATGCGGTGCTCTGGTCAGACCTCTGGCAATCTATGCAAGGACTAAGCCAAGCGGTAGACTGAAACACCAATTTTTCAATCCCGGTCAGATTGGAGGTATTGGGCCCTCTTTATACCCCGGGATTGCAATAACACCAAGGCGGAAGTCTTCGCCAAGGTAACATGCCCCCGGGGGGAAGGCTATGTACAATTGTCGTGTTGCTATTGGTATTTATATAATATTTCATGTAATCGTTCTAAGATAAGGTAACTTAACCAGTGAAGTTCAGAAGATGCCGAATGATTTTTGTGTACAAATGCAGTTCTCGGATGAACAAAACTTCAGCTATGTTTGTCTCCAAGCAATTTGGAAAAAGAACAATACTGAATAAGAAAAACTAAACCTTTTTAAGAAATGTATAACATTAAACTATAAGCACAAAGTCGCTTATAGTTTTATTTACAAGTCTCGTTTTTCTTACATGACGATTGTGCGTATAAGGCTTCCATCGAATGTTTCGTATGTTGTAATACATCCGAAACAATCGTCAGATACCAATCCGATTGAAGATTTGTTTGAAAAGTATGATAACCATGCAAAAAGCGGCTGAAAATTTACCGGAGTAGACACATGTAGAAAAATGGCTAAATATTTGAACAGGGCTAACAAAAAATTGGTGAATTTTATACTAAAATCTCTGAAATAAGTTATAAAACAAAATGGATTCGCAATTAAATGAAGTGTGCCAATAATTTTGTTCAACCTAATTTTTTTAATTGAAGGGCTTATTGCAGTTGTAATACATCCGAAACAATCGTCAGATACCAATCCGATTGAAGATTTGTTTGAAAAGTATGATAACCATGCAAAAAGCGGCTGAAAATTTACCGGAGTAGACACATGTAGAAAAATGGATATATATTTGAACAGGGCTAACAAAAAATTGGTGAATTTTATACCAAAATCTCTGAAATAAGTTATAAAACAAAATGGATTCGCAATTAAATGAAGTGTGCCAATAATTTTGTTCAACCTAATTTTTTTAATTGAAGGGCTTATTGCAGTAACTCGATAAGCCACCCACCATCACAATTCGTGTTTATGTGCCTTTTGAGTTGCTAGGAACCATATCTATTGTCTCTAAAAAGATTTTTAGCATATTATGGTAAATTGACGATATAAGGGTCATGCCTCTTTTTATTTTAAACAATGCATGATTTTATTTCATTAACTCGATATGACACATATATTTTTTTTAACTTTTTAAGAAAGTCCTCTAAAATGATGAAGATAAAAGCGGAATTTTTAATTATCTACATGTATGTTGTTGTGATAAGACAAGATAAGACAAGTATAATTCTACTAAGAAAAAATTATTCTGGTCAAAACCTCAAGAGATATAATTTTTTGAAATACCATGTTACTGCATAAAAATAATTTCATTTGTAATTATGTTGCTTCTTGCTGATTGGAAAATCCAATCATGTTCAATAATCTTCATAAAACATGTCATGCCTGTTACATAAAGTGCATATCGAACTATTTTCGAAAAATGGAATTGAAATTTCTTAAATCTAACATGCATCGAAATTTGTTCAGATGTTCAAAATGATGGTCTCAAAGCAGAATATCTAATATGCTGAATAAACGCAGGATTATCTCAAATTTTTACTTGAACATTCAATTTAAAACCCAAGCCAATGTGTTTTGTCATTTTATTTAAAATATTTTTTCCCTATACCATACTACGGGACCTGCCTTTTATTGCAGAATAATTTAGCTATATTTATCCAAATTTATTATCATATGAAAAAATAACTAAAAATATAACAATATTTAAATTTCATATTGAAAATAAAACTCACAGCAAAAAAATTTAAAGTTGTTCAAGAAGGGATATGTTCATGATTTCTTTGGTACGCATTCTTGTTAATACATTTTAAATACATGCCAAAATTCTTATAAATTTGTTATAAGTAAAGTCATGAAAACTTGCACACAATTCACTTCTGTAAAATTCTGTTGTAAAATTCACTAAAATTTGGTAATCTCTTAGGACACAAAGTAAATAAATATTAATAATACCATTAATTTTATTAGATTTTTGTATTTAATATTTGTTAAAATTAGTAATATTAAGACCATCTTAACATCTTGATTAATAGGAGAAGAAAATATCAAGTTGGGTGAATGCTTAACAGATTTTAATGCATTTTTAAATAAATATAGTGCACCAATGAAAATTTGCATGAGAATCATCGAATGTTCAATGGTTATAAGCACTTATTTTAATGACGTGCTATTCTTCCAAATACGAACCCATGCTCGCCAATGACACGCCAATGTTAAAATCATGCATGTTTCCCCTAAATATGAACTAGTTCATTATCAGTTGAACCCATGCATATACTACTTTTTTTGCACGCCTTTTTTTGCTGGACTTATATATTTTTTGGAGCAAGAAAATGATAAGCTACTTTGAAAATACACTAGAACTTGGTTTTCGAAAATAAAATATATTAAATTATTTTTAGGCAATAACATTATAAGCCACAATATTTTGCTAGAACAGTGTTTTCCACTTTTTTTATGATGTCCATCCATTGGCATCCGATAGCTATCGACCTTATAATTTGATTATTCGTGTTTAAAGTACAAATTTAAAAATTCCTATATTTGAGAATGTTTTTAAACTTTAATGTGGATTTATTCAAAATTTTATTTTTGTGGCATACCGAGTTACTGCAAAAAGCCCTTCATTTGTAAATCCAAGTAATATACCTATGTATGTGCTTTACTAGTAAGCATAAATATCTTCATTCACATCTACATTTAATTCATAAATATTAATAAAAATTTTGTTTTTCCTGCTTCCAACTTTCGAAAATTTTAATTCATTAAGCAATTTTATTTAATCTTCGTTACATATTTACATATGTAGGTATATAATGAAAATGTTTACATAAAAAAGTCGTAACAAAATCGATATGTACATATTGCAATTATGTATAACTATTCCAACCAATGCTAATGTGTGCAATATCCAAATAAAAAGAAAATTATCGATTTTTAAACAAACTGGTCAGTTTAAAGTTCTTGCCAGCTCATCTAAAAACTTCACCAAAAAACTTTATTTATTTTTCAATCAGATCACATTTTAATTAGAGACATAAAAAATGTCGAATATTTTGTACATATATATGCATTTATAAATTTCTTTACACATTATGTTTTACAAAGTAAATTTAACACATTATATCGATGCATACATGTTTATACAATGTATTTAAATAAATATAAATATTTTTCAATAATAAAAATCCTTTGATTTAAACAAAATCGGTAAATATACCGATTTTGTTTAAATCAAATTATTGTTAGCAGGAATATCACAAGAAAATAATAATAAACCTTCCTCACACATTTTCCATATGAAATCTAATATAAACGCAATTGCCAACCTTGCAATTTTTTATATTAACTGTAAGTATTACATCAAATATTCCCATTTAGTTTTGGTTTTCATGTATTTAAAACTATGGAGGAATCGAAATTTAAAATGTTAATACTCCAAAAATGTACTTATATTAATTAAATAACAAATAATTAAAATATATGAAGAATGTATGGCCAGAGATGTCAAATACAGAAACGCGAAAGACGAGAAAGAAGTCAATCGAAAATGGCGCTTAGTCATCCAAGAAAAAAAGAGCAAACAATTGCGTTCTAAACCACAGCTTACGCAAGGAACATAGGTGAGAAAGAAACAGCTTTATTTAATCAATTAGGAAATATTAGATCAATAAAGAAAACAAACACTTAAAAAAAATAATAAAATAAGGGCGTAGATTTTTACTTTTTTCTAATTTATTTTTAAATTTTTAGCAATGAATTATTTGTTTTATTTTCATGTACAATATATGTATGTATATTTTACCACTAAATAATGCATACAGCTCCAGCATGTATGCAAACACAAGAATTGTTCATTTTCAGTTATTTCCTTTATTATAATTAATGTTTGCACTGTTATGGTCACCGATTTCTTAATTTAAAGGAATATAATTATCTTTTATAATACTTAAATCTCAATTTTAATTAAAATATAAGAACAATTTAATTTCTACTGATTACAACTTCACATTTAAGTCATGCACTATTTTTTGTAAAATAAAAAAACAGCACGGTTGTTTTTTTTAGTATTAACTAAGACCTGTTTTAGATATAAACTTTCTAGTCATGACTTTTTTTATTTTCTTTCAATGCCCTTCGTAAAATCTTGAATGTAACACTCAAGCGCCTTGGCGAAACATTAAATTGTTTGACTCAAACCAAGGCGAATTCATATAAGGTGGTGTTACAAGGCTTTATATATAAGGTGGTGGTAGTTCTGCAACTACACCATTTTCCATGTATTTTGTTTTTGCATTTGGTTTACGTAGATGTCAAAAACCATAAGTACGGCGAATTTATTTGACGATTTTTTTTAAGTTTATATTTTATTAAAATATAAAGATAAAGATATTAAATTTTGTAAGGAAAATATATTCGGAATTGCATGTTTGTTTCAAAAGAAAAATTCTATTCCGGCAGATTAATTTATAATAACGTGATTAACTAAAAAAATTTCTTCCGGAACAATTAATATTAAGAAATGCATATGAAGTATTTACCCAGCTGGCGGCAGCTTCTTCGTTATGGCTTAATTTTTAAATCTATTAAATGTTATCAAATTAAACAATATTGTTTTATATATACACTATGTAGATAAAGAGATTAACTAAAAAAAGTCTGTTCCGGAACGCTTTATATAACAAAACCCATATGAGGTATTTACCCGTCCGGCGGCTACTACATTATGGACAAATATTGAAAATTTCTCCGCCGAAGTAGAATTATCCATTCGCAACACATATTCATTCATAATATAATATTTTCATGAATATATACTTTTTATGTTTATTTTTCACAAAAAATTAAGTTTTACTTAAGTTCAGGCACTCACTTAAATTTTACAAATTAATCTGCCGGAATAGAATTTGTAGTTTCAAACAAACATTATTCAATTCAGAATATATTTTCTTCACAAATTTTAATATCTTTGTATATATAAGTTTGTCATTCCGTTTGTAATTTCTATAACATAATTTTCCGACCCTATAAAGTATATATATTCTGGATCCTTATAGATAGCGGAGTCGATTAAGCATTGTCCGTCTGTCTGTCTGTTGAAATCAGTTTTTAGAGGACCCCAGATATCGGGGAAATCCGAATCTTCAATAATTATATTAGACATGCTTTCGAGAAGATCGCCATTTTAAATCAGCAAAATCGGTCGGTAAATAACGGAGATATGAGCAAAAATCCGAGACAACCTCTGAAAATTTCATAAAAAATGTAATATTTTTTTACTGCAAAGCAACAACAACACTGTATATTAGAAAAAGATGTACACGTGTGTGTAGATGTATTTGGTTTTATTCAGCTGTGTATTTTTTTGTATGTTGGGTGCTGTTGGCGTCATTGCGTTGTTATTTTTGTTTTTCTGTGTTTTTCGTTATGTATGTTTAGATGTCTGTTAGTATAGATGCCTTGTGTATTTTGTGTTTTATTTCGCTTTGATTTATTTGTCAGTTTTTTCGAAAATTTTCCCTGAAAGCCAATTCGCCTTTAAGTGCAGCACAATGTCAAGGCGAATTAATACAAGGTGGTGTTATTTAATCAGCTATTATATATTTTTCTTAATTCGCCTGGTTTACGTAGCTGTCAAAGTTTGTTATATTTTACATTTTTATATTTGAAAATTTCCTTTAAACGGAGAAAAACTTCGATTATATTTTGAATTATTCAAGTAAAAAAACTAAAAATTAACATTGTATAGATAGATAATGTGATTTACTGAAATATATTTCTTCCGGAACACTTTATATAAAGAAACACATATGAAGAATTTAGCCGGAGAGCAGCAGCTTGTTTTAAAGTTTTGGCTTAATTTTGAAATCTATTTAATGTTAAACAAAATTGTTTCATATGTTCACTTGTTCAATTCACATTCGATGTTGTAGCGTTGTATGTCAGCAGCTGCTACAATAGTCATAACAATGTTGTTAGTATTTTCTATACAAAAGTTCTGTACAACTCTTACGACAATTTTTCATATGTTTTTCGAATGTCGTAACAAAATTCAGTGTTGTAAATTGTTTATTTCAGCATATAAATAAATAATATAATCGATTTTGGCATAAAAAACGATAAAGTGGTAACACAGAAATTACAAACAGACAGCTGTTTACAAAAACAAAAAAATTTAATTAAAAACTGTTTAGAGTCGTAATTCAGGTCTGAGTTGGAGAACAACTCTCGCGTCATCGCCTTTATTTCTTTAACGCGTTCAGGCTTGTGTTTGTTGTCTGGCTTTCGACGGTTTTGCGTCTCGCTCGCACTGGTGTAGTGTATTACTTTACATATCTGTTCAAAGCAATGTAAATTAATAAAGTAGCGACATCTCTTGTTGTACAACAACATCTACAACAAACACATGTATTTTGTTTTTGGAATAATCCAAGAATGTGTCAAAATAAAATTTAACAAAATTTCCTTTAACAACAAAGTGAACAAAACATAAATATAAAATATTACTTTTAAGTTGAAAATATTAAGGATTTAATTATATTAAGTATTATATATTATACAATTTATAACACTTTTAAACTACTTTAAAACCACTTTTAATTCATTTTTTCAACTTTTCACAAATTTTAACAAATTGCAAAACACAATTTAAAAATGGCGACATAAACAATGTTAACAATTTTCAAAACAAACTTTGACAACTAATATTATTTTTCTATAGAAACTATAGTTAAAAAAATAGTCAGCTGTTCAAGTGATGCTACTTTATTAATTTACTTTGGTTCAAAGTTATGTGTTGTGTACATTAGCCTCGTGCTTTCGTTTTACCTCAAGTGAGGTTGTGTTTAATTGGCTTATACCCCATTTACAGATACACAAAATATAGTGCTTAAGAGATTTCGAGCCAAATCTATTTGATTTTAATTAGATTTTCCATATAAAACAAAATCTACTTCGTAACTAGATTTCATTAAAATCTACTCAAAATCTAGTTTTTTTTAGTAATTCAACTCTGTTTTTCCTAAATAATACTAAAAAATACTAAAAAAGAAAAAAATAAAAGAAACAACAAAATTTTTATAAATTTTATTTTCACTAACACAATCAAAAAATTTATGTGTATGTAAATTTGTTTAATCGTTTTTTATCCATATTTCAAGAAGTATTTTGCGCGACTCTTCATAAAACCTGTATAATTTAGCAGCAAAAATTTTACTGGCAATTTTGGAAGAATCCAATTTTCCAAGGATCTACTCTACCGATTTTTTTCTAGGAAGGATTTTTTCAATATTTACAATGTCTCCTACCACATTCCAAGGAATTTTTGTCGCGACACTTGTTAGATTATATACAGTTTACCAGCAACGATTTTACTGACCATTTATGAGGTCAGTAAAATCCAAGGAGTTTTATGGCATTTTCCGTTGAGTTTTCCATGGTATTTTTATTAGCTAAGTGCCGGTCCACACTAGGACCTGGTTCACACTGGGAAAATTTTGTTGAGAAACTTTTAATTTTGTGTGTGAGAGAAAGAGATGGTTGATATTTCTTTCTCCCACACACAAAAATCAAAAGTTTCCCAAAAAATGTTTTCTAGTGTGAACCAGGTCTAGGAAACTTTCGTAGAGAAACTTTATCTTAATTCTCTTTTGAAGTTTCCTAAATATCCACACATAGAAACTTTTGTTCTCTTTTGAAGTTTCCTAAATATCCACACATAGAAACTTTTGTTTCAGAAACTATGTGTTTATTGCATTGATTTGCTGTTGTACGAATGAAAAGAATAACAAAACAAAACAAGTTTCCGATTACGGGAAACTCCGTACCGCGAGAGAGATGAATAAAATTCCTTCTCTTTCTCTCTCATGCAAAATCAAAAGTTTCCCAAAAAAGTTTCCTAGTGTGGACCGGCAGTAAGCAATTTATTTTTCCCCTGTGGTGTTGCCACTTAATTTCCAAAAAATCAATTTTTTCTCTATTCCTTCACCTAAATATTGGCTCATAGCATAATAAAGTAAGGTGACTGTAATAAAGCAGCTGATTATTTTTCATTTTTGTGTAGAGTATGCATAATATCAAAAGTTGATATTGTTTAAGAGCACTTCACACGATCACACTTTACGTACGTAAAGTCTAATGAAAAAGTAAAAAAAAGTTATAGTCGGGCGAGGCCGACCATATAATACTCTACACCTGTAAACAAATAAAATGTAGCATTTAAGTTGATAATATAGCTGTAGGATACCTCCCTAATTCTCACATACCTACAATAAAAGGATGTAACGGACTCTAGAAAATTGCACTCAATCAGCGTACAGAACAGACTAAAAGTGTTGAAGTAATGTGTATTACGAAAACAATTTGTTTAAGAAAAGTTGCACTTAATATTGCAATAATAAGTAAGAAACCCAACAACAATTTTTTAAACAAGTATACTTGTAAAAAGGACAACAACTACATTGCATAAAGATTAAAGTGAAAAAATAATGGTCGTTTTAAAGTTGAAAGTGAAAAACAAAAAAGAAAAAAAAAAACAACAACAGAGCAAGAGGTTCCATCGAGATAAAACAAAAAGAAAAATCAAGAAAATAAAAAAGCACACTTACATACAAACAATAGTGAACTGTAAAAAAACACCGCCGAAAAGAGAAATATTTGAGTGACTTTAAATTTGAGGAAAATTTAAGTGTTTACAACAAAAACATCGATTTAATAACTGATGCCTAGTGATTGATAGTGCTGTGTTTCGAAGTTAATTGCGTTGCAGTGGGAGGAGTATATTGTGAGAGGATTGCTGCTACTGAGCTGATAGAATATTTGAGTGGAGTTTTTTCTGATGCTGGTACTAGTTGCAGAGACGCAATAAGTAGTATAACAAAGCAGAATACAGTGGGGCGAATGTTGAAAAATTAGATAAGTATTTTTAATTCCATTAAGAATTTATTATTGTGTAGAGAAGTTAAGATGTATGAGGATGATTGATGATTAAAATTAGATGAACGATGATTGAAATTAGATGAAAGTATTTGATGAAATTTTTATAATTAAGATTTGTTGAATTAGGTTAATTTTCAGTAATTTGAAGAATTAATTTTTGAATTGGGGTGGTTTTGGATAACTTATGGAGTAATTTTTAATGTTGAATTTGTGTTAATATTTCTTATTTTATTTTCAATATTTAATTTCTTATTTTATTTTCAATTTTTAATATTGTAGTTTTTATATTATATTATTATCTATACTTTTGTGAACACTTACGGTTTCAGCTTATACGTTTGATTCGATTGATACGGTTTTGTGTAGTTGAACATGAATCGCAAGGAAATTTTAGGTTTGGGGGTTAGTGCCCCACAGTGGGGCAGAATGGAAATTTTTTGGAAATAAATCTGGCATTTCTAAACGGCTGATCCGATCGGGATAAAATTTGGCGTGAGCGTAGCCAAAGAGTATTGGGGTTTAAGTTTTGAAGATGAACCCCGCAGATGCCCCAGGGACGGAGCTGTGGCGGCTCAAAGTAGGGTACCTACGACATGTAAAATTTTTAAACTCGTGCCATTTTTTTGTTTTTCACCCAAATACAAAGATTTTTATATTTTCTGAAAGCGCTCTTATAATATCCGAGTTATAGGCATTTAAAAATTTAGTGATACAAAATTAACCATACCTTGGTCCGCCTTTTTTGAATACCGGGAGTAATTTTGGACCAAATGGACTCAATTTTTTCTTGTTAGTTAGACAACAAAATTTCCAATAATAAACAAAAAATTTCAGATCAATATCATTTACAGATCCAAAAATATACGTTTTTTAATTTAAAAATTCAAAAAATTTTAGATTTTTGCCGTTTTTTTGCCCAAAATGTGTC
>NC_060954.1:22867725-22893158 GCF_022045245.1 Lucilia cuprina
ACAAAGGGGCGATGGTAGACCGTTCTCAAGTCTACCCTGTGGATGAAAAAGACCACCGTAAGATAAGGCCGACACGGCAGGTGCTCACGTTAAAACTCTCGACAGTCTTTACTTAGCCTATTGCACTGCCCTCCGAACCGTTATTACAGAAACATCGATCCTAAAATCGTTTTTAATCTTACATTACATTTGTCTGTTTAAATATCTATGACCAGTTATGGCCATTTTCAAATAAAAATGCTTAATTTTAACGCAGCATGACTCTCCGATTGAAATTTATTTATCATATCTAGTACAATCTAGCATTTCTTAAATATCTATGCCTTGTTTATGCAAAAAAAGAATCATTTTACTATGGAAATCTGTGTATTTTTTTCTGCTTAGAAATTTAACAAAAAATAAGTTAATTTCATGAAAATTTTTGGAACACTGACCATTTCACTTAAACACGTAATAACTATTCATTTTAGGGAGTAGAAATAATGGCGATTTCACCAAAATAAAATTAGGACCATATATTTTTTAATTATAAATATGATAAAAATTTTGTAATGCAACGAAGTGAATTTTGTGGAGAACCTATCACTTTATCTACGAATACTGCATCTTTATTAAAAATCTGTGTCATCGTGAAGTGTCTATCGTGAAGTTTAATATGCTTACTGTGCCAATAATTTCGTTCGTCAGTGTATATTAATTAAATTGTCAATTCTTATTTTTTTCTAACAATTTTGACACCTCTGTGATCCAAAAAATTTTATCCAAAAATCATATCACACTCCTATGTTAACTACTTATATCAAGGGACACTCTTTAAATTATCACAAATTTTTTCCGCCAAAACTAATAAGTTTAGTATTACAATCATTCAAATTCCAACCAAACTAAATGACAAAAAAAAATACCCAACTTTTGACAGTTGTAACAGATTATATTAATTTAAAGTCCGAAACGATATCGTTTTTGGCACATTCATAGCTAAATTCTGGATTCCTGGCTAGAGCTAATACGTCGTAAAAATATTTTTCGACACTCTCATTTGGCTAACATGTACGGCACATTAATTTTAAATATTGATGAATACTTCCAGTATGCTACACATTAATATTAATTACATTAGTATATTGATTACTTTTTGGTATCTACACTGAAAATAATTCATGTCTAATATATCGTTAGTTTAGCACGTAAACGTAACAAGTCCACTTTTTATAGAAATTAAGATTCCGCAAAACAATAAATATATACAAAAAAGTGCTAAGTCCTTACAATATGCTATTATAATCGCATTAATTAGCCATGTAAAAAGACTGTTATCAAACAGTTGGACTACTTGTTATACTTTTGTTTGTATATTCTTTAATTGAGTAGAAAGTCATGAGTACTTATTAAAATAAACTAAAACAAGTAAATATTTACAATAAACTTATTTTCTTTAAGATGTATAATAGAGATGGAAAATGTAGACCGAATCTAATAGTAGTTAGTAAAAGAGTTTTGGTTTCTATACAACTTGTTAAAGGTGAATTGCATGGTTACACGGCTATTTTATGTCAGTTGTGTACTTTAAAGTCGTTGAAGGTCCAACATTGCCCTATCCTAATAAAACTATTTCATCACTATTCTGGTATTTTAAAAATAGTTTAAGCGTTAAATTATTTTTTTCAAGTCTTTAATGCATTTAAGAGAGTTAAAATAATTTGCTGAATAATATGGGAGCTAGAATCAAATAAAGTCCGATTTCTGTCATTCTTTACTATATAATTTGGGAATACAGAAAAATAACTTGCTCCAAAGAATAATCTTAAAACTGTTTCACAGCCGATATAAAAAAAGAAGAAGAAAACTACGTTTAAAAATATTACAAATATAAAATACAAATTATGTTATAAAGTTTTTTGCTTTTCTTTCAAAATTTACAAAAAGGACTTGTTACGTTTGCGTACTAAGCTAACAATATACGAAAAATGTCGTACATTGAAAGAATCTCCCGCTGTTGTGCACCACAGAATTGCTTCGTAATATATACGAAATTGTACGAAATATTATAGTATCATTATAAATAATCTTAGAAAAATTAAATTACATAATTGGTAAAATGTAAATTTTGAATAAATATGCTCAAAATTTACGAAACATTAATTTATTTCAACAAATTTTGTTCATTTTAAAGTAATTTTTCTAATTTTATTTAACAAATTATCGTCGACACGAAATTTTAGTTTTTTTTAAGAAAAAAGTTCGTGAATTACATTATACTTTTTCTTAAATTTTATAAAAAATCATGTTAATTTCGTTTAATTTTACAAAAAAAAGTACGAAAGGTTTTCGTACTTACGTTAAAATAGAAAAGTGTTTTATTATATAAGTCCTTACGTTAAAATAAAAAAGGGTTTTATTATATAATATTTTCGAGATATCAAAATTTATAATATAAAAATTGGGAACATAAAATAGTTCTGCAAAATTTCATCATGATTGATGTCATTTTTATGACTGTTAAATGAATCCCATTCCCATTCGACATTCTAATCTGAAATGAATTATTATACAGTTAATCACAAAAATAAGTATACAGAAATACTGGCCCCTCTTCTGCATTTCTATTTGTATCGAAATTTTCTCAGTTTGGCAACTTTGGTATTCTGCATTTCGATTTGACTCTCCGCCACATAAACAATTTACAAAAACGTAATTACGATCGAAATGCAGAATACATACAATCGTAAAGCATTGAAACGAAATGGAATTGCTTCTTCTTTTTCTTACGATTCAGTTTTTTGTTGGAATACCTTTTTTCGATCATTGCGTAACTGAATGCGTAAACATAATCGAAATGCGGAATAGGGGTGACTGATAATTGGTTTTATTTAAAAAAGGATATTTAAAAAAGTAACACATTTATTTATTAAAAACAGTTATGATAATTATTATTCACTACTTTTTCCTGGATATTTTTGTTATTTGAGTTCTCATTTAAGGTAAAGCTAAATAGGTGCATTTACGTCACAAAAGTAAGTAATCAGATTATTTCAATATATATTTGCTTTCATGATATTAACATGATAATTTATGAAAATTTTACCTGTTTAAATATATTTACTTTATAATAAAATATTTTTACACAATAACTTTGAAAAACTCCACTTTTAGTTCCGAAAAATTGAAAATTTTGGTAATTAACCTGAATATTACTTATGGGAGCCTTTTTTCATATTTAAGATCATCTTGCTATTTAAATCCCCTGAGTTTTGGATCGGGTATTCAATAATATCCCTTGTTTGTTCATTATGATGCATTAGAAGATGATATTTTAACTTTTAAAGTAAGTATTTCTTTTCAATAATTGCAATCCATTTTGGTCTATTGTCGTTTTTAACAAGATATAGCGTTCTTATTCGATATTAAATGGTGATTTCTTAAAATTTATTTCTTAAAATGCGAAATTATTAATACTTGTACTAGTTTCCATTAATTAAAACAAGTTTTTTGATTCCAATCATCCGTTACACACTTCTTAATACTACCAATAACTGTCAAATGGTGACCATGTCAATAACTTAAACTACATATTCGTTCCGAAATTGGTTATTGTACAAAATAATAAGATTTTTATATTAAACCAGGCTCAACTAGTGGTATGAATACGAATTGAACAATTTTGTACAAGGATACGTCTTAATTTGTTGCTAGAACAAATAAAATGCCCGATCCATAAAACATGGTTATTGTCTCGGGTATATCATGGTATGATAGTAGCATTTTTGTATAGTTTGGAAATCGGAGGATTTGAAAAAATCTGAAATACAGTAGCGAGCACAAAAAATGCAACGCGTGATATGATCTTCGATTTCGTCTGTTTCGAAATAACGGTAATGAGTCCATCTCTTCTTTTTGCTGTTTATTCTCTTAACTCAGAGCTTCCAAACAAGCGAAATTTTGTTTTAATTTCTATTACTTAAAGTAAAATATTTTATATTTGCTGAAAAAAAGTGAACTTTTTCAGCGAGCACAAAAAATACAACGCAAGAAATAGCAGAAAATTTATGATTTTTATTGAGTTTTGAATGAAATTTTTTGAAGAAATTATAGTAGTAGCAGTTAATATATAATCAAAAACAATTATTAAAGCTCTAGAGGATAAGAATCCATGTTTGAAATCGTAAATCGATATGAATCACGATTTCACTTGAGAAAAAGCATAGAAAGGGTACAGATAGAGTTTGTCTATGGAAAACTTCGGCTCATGAAAGAAGATAGTGGACGTTGCTAGTTTCACAAAGGATCATATGGGTGACTATTGGAGTTCACATTGCTCGCCTAAGTTTTAATAAAGTGTAATTTGCTTGAAAAACGTTAAACTAAGAAACCACACATCATTACAGTCAAGAAAAACAAACCCCGTTATTTTGCGAAGCGTATCAGCATTGGTCAAGTGAACAGCGGGTTAAGGTCTTATGTGACGACGTGAGCAAATAAAATTTATTTGGTTCCAATATCAGCAATTTCTTACTAGATGGCCCAGACAAAGACAATAAATTCGTCTAATAGTCACATATGCCGAAAAATCCATTTTGGAGTGATGCAAGAAGCGAGATTTTCGCAATAAATTACTGATTATATGTCAAGCATTTACAGTACCACCTGACCAAAGTTCACTTTTTTATAGCAAATGTAAAATAATAGAAATTGCAATCAAATGTCGTTTATTTGGAAGCTCTAAGTTAAGAGAATAAACAGCAAAAAAAGTGATGGATTGATTACCGTTCTTAAAAATCAGACAAAATCGAAGATCATATGACCCCGCGTTGCAATTTCTGTGCTCGCTACTGTATATGGAATTATCAAAATTTTCAAGCATATATTGTAAGCATGGCTTTTTTATTACTGAATAAATAAATAAATAAATCAATAAATAAATAAATCAATAAATAAATAAATAAATAAGTAAGTAAGTAAGTAAGTAAGTAAGTAAGTAAGTAAGTAAGTAAGTAAGTAAGTAAGTAAGTAAGTAAGTAAGTAAGTAAGTAAGTAAGTAAGTAAGTAAGTAAGTAAGTAAGTAAGTAAGTAAGTAAGTAAGTAAGTAAGTAAGTAAGTAAGTAAGTAAGTAAGTAAGTAAGTAAGTAAGTAAGTAAGTAAGTAAAGTAAGTAGTAAGTAAGTAAGTAAGTAAGTAGTAAGTAAGTAAGTAAGTAAGTAAGTAAGTAAGTAAGTAAGTAAGTAAGTAAGTAAGTAAGTAAGTAAGTAAGTAAGTAAGTAAGTAAGTAAGTAAGTAAGTAAGTAAGTAAGTAAGTAAGTAAGTAAGTAAGTAAATAAGTAAGTAAGTAAGTATTAAGAAATCGGAGTTAAATATCGGATTATAAGAACGTACTGTGTTCAAAATGGCCAAATCCAAGCATAAAAATAAGAAAAACGGTTCTTATTATTTCCGGAGCTAATACGATCTGTATACTTACTTTTGTGACTCAAATTTTGCTCCTATTTAACTTCACCTTAAATGAGAACTCATACTATGTTCACATATCCATGTCTTTAGCGTGTTTTTGGAAAAACTCAATGAGTTGAAATACAACCGGTCACATATTAAATTATCGTGTTTTTAGCTTTGAAAAGTTTTTCCGACTTAAAAATTTAAGATTTTCACTTAAATTACACTAAATTTAATATTTAAACACAATTATTTATTAAATTAAAAAAAATACTAGTTTTAAGGCTGTTGTTTAAGATTCTGAACTGGTTCTGTTTTCACTCGTTCTAGATCTAATAGTTTTTAGAACAAGTTCTAAAATTTTTCCTGGTATCTTTTATTATTAGAAAATAAATATTTTCTAGAGAAAATTATATTTCATCAATAATTTCATTATGTTTTAAATTATTTTTATAGGTTTTAAATTTACAAAATTACATCCAAAGGACATTAATATATAAATATATTATATAGGGAAAGCATATGTATTATAAAGCATATATATTTCCTTATAAATGGATCAGATCTAATCGTATTGGAAGGTCTTCAGAATAATATTTAATACTACTTGTAACTTAAGTGATAAAAATAATCAATAGAAATAAGAATGTCGTTTATTAATAACTTGAAAAAAGTATTCCATTTGGGAGGAGAAGCTAAAAAGAAACGTCATGGCAATAACATAAAAATGGACACTGATCCCGCTGAGATTTGGGAAATTGTTGGTGAACTTGGAGACGGAGCATTTGGAAAGGTTTATAAAGCTCAAAACAAAGAGACTTCACAGTTTGCCGCAGCTAAAATGTGTATTTTGGAGGCTGTTGCAGATCTAAGCGATCATATGGTAGAAATAGATATACTGTCAGAAATAAAACATCCTAATATAGTTGAACTTTATGAAGCTTTTTACATAGATCTGAAATTATGGGTAAGTTGCCTTATAATTTTAATTTTAACAATTAACATTTTTTTAATTTTGTAGATGCTTATTGAATACTGTGATGGTGGAGCTCTCGATAGCATTATGGTTGAGTTAGAAAAACCACTTAATGAACCACAGATTGCTTATGTTTGCAAACATATGACAGAAGGATTGGATTTTTTACATAAAAATAAAGTTATCCATCGTGATTTAAAGGCAGGCAATGTTTTATTGACCATGGAAGGAGGAGTAAAACTAGGTATTTATTCATATTTTAAAATGTTATCGAGTCTTATAATTAAATTGTGATCTATCTTATATTTTAGCTGATTTTGGTGTATCAGCAAAAAATAAACATACCCTTCAAAAGCATGATACTTTCATTGGAACACCTTATTGGATGGCACCCGAGTTAGTTTTATGTGAAACGTTCAGAGACAATCCTTACGATCAAAAAGTTGACATATGGTCACTTGGAATTACATTAATTGAATTAGCTCAAATGGAACCACCTAATAGCGAAATGTCACCAATGAGAGTTTTACTTAAAATTCAGAAAAGTGATCCACCAAAGCTAGATCAACCATCCAGATGGAGCAAAGAGTTTAATGATTTTTTAAAGAATTCTCTTGTCAAGGTAGCTAAATTTTATTAATGTTACTAAGCAAAAATTAAGACTGAACTTGTTGTTTACCACTGCAATTTTAAATGCGTATTCGTATAAATATGACAAAATGATGTACAATTTTAAAAAACATACGAAAATGTGATTTTCGCAATTTTGTTTAGTTTATTAAGTTTAGTTGTATATCATGGTATACATCCTGTCGGAGACCCAAAGGTCCTTTGTGAATCTCTTTAATGAAAGATAAAAATAAGGAATTATGGAAATAATTCAATGAAATTTGCCCCATGATCTTTTATGGTACTGGAGACGAAGATTATTAAAAATGGTTAACATCGGTCCATTATTTCACCTAGCCCGCATATAACTGAACCCGCCGAATATGGCTTTTATGTTCATAATTATGTTGAATAAACTTGTATGTCGACAAAAAGCTGCTGTGACCTTAGAACCTATAAAAAGCGCCTTCAAAATTTCACTTGTGATGTTAGTATCAATAACATGCTCTATTTAAACATAAATTGTAATCAGTAATATTTTTGAAAATTATTACTGATTTTTTTGGTATAAGGTCGGTATTGAAATTTATTTTTTATTTTCTTAATATTTTGAAGGTTATAACCGAGTCCTAAGGCCATTTATAGTTAAACAATACTACTGAATAAATCTATAATACAGTAATAAAATAATTGAATTAAAAATACATATAATGAATATTATAGTGTAAACTTAAATGCATTATTCTGATTGCTTTTTGAAATCAGAAGTGTGTTAATATTCAGTATCATAATAAAAATATGATATTTTTACCATACTCAGTATTGTAGTCAGACAATACCTTAATACGAACAGAAAATAAATTCAAATGATTCTTTAGTTTCTGCATTTGTACCATTACAAATGCAAAAAAGCAAGTAGATGAGTGAAAAGCTAATTGTTTTGTTTTCGTTCTTTCAATTGCATAAAATATATCCTCACATAGCCTACAAAAATCCTGTGTGTAACCGACCCAATTATCCTGAAATTATTATTGAATACTGTCTCATTAATGATTGCTCTACTTTGCTTTTACTTTGTTTATAAACTGTTACATGTTCTGCATAGTATCGAAATACACGCACACTATTGTGAAAATATTCAACAAGCATGTGCACGAAATGTACATCTCACACAACTTGCTAAATATAGAAACGAAATGTTACTCATCTCTCTCGTTGAAAGTTGTGTAAAGTTGGATATAATTTGGCCAAAAATATCAAGAAGATACCGAAATCTACGAGTGATCAGTGTGATTAACTCGAACTTTTACATACAAACAGCCTTTTATGCTTTGTAGATGCGTAGATTTTCGGCTACATTTACGCAACACGATCGTAAACGAACTTCTTAACAAAGGGCGTAATAAATACAAAAAAGTTAGTTGCTCTAAAGCAAGAACTTCTTAACAAAGGGCGTAATAAATACAAAAAAAAGTTAGTTGCTCTAAAGCATTATACAAAGCATATTAATGTCGCTTTGTTTCAAAGTTTATTATAATTTATTATAATTTATGGCATGCATATGTATGTATGTATGTATGTATGTATGTATGTATGTATGTATGTATGTATGTATGTATGTATGTATGTATGTTTGTTTGTTTGTATGTATGTATGTATGTATGTATGTATGTATGTATGTATGTATGTATGTATGTATGTATGTATGTATGTATGTGTGTAAAAAAATTAAAAAAATAATTGTCATTCACTATTTGCATTTTTGTCAATTAAAAGTAAACTCTTCATTGTACTAATTGTATTTTATTCTTGTATAAATGCGTTTTATTTGAATAAATACAAATTTTAAAAAATCACTCATAAGTTGTCTCGAAACATTTGAGACATTTGAAACATTTGAAACAGATCATACATTATTTCGATTTGTTTTTATACCAACCATCAAAAAGATGGGTGAAATCACGATAGGGTCCACACGGTAAGGTTTGTTTGGTATTGAAAATAGACCATATCGGTCCACGTTTTCGGATAGCCCCACGCAAAATCTTTAACGGTCAAATCTGTTTTAAAAAATTCGAGTACAGCGATGAAATTCAACATAAATAAGATTCATATGACCCAAAATCTCCCTACCATGACGATCCGTTCATAATTCAAATTAGCCCTAACGCTCATTAAAAGTACGAGTATTACAATGAAATTCGACATAAGTTTCTTATGAATTAAACCCTCTCTACTGACTTTTATGAGAATCGATATATGGTTAATATAATATCCTCTTTAAAAAATGACTTCAACGCTCAGTACTGACTTAAAAATATGAGTAAAGCGATAAAATTCGACACACATATAAGTTTTATACTAGTTTCTATTATTTACCATTCTGGAGTTATAGCTTTATTTGTTACCTTTTGGCCAAAAATTTTCATATTTACAAACTTTAAGCGGCACGTTTATTAATTGAGCTAAAATTTCGGCTATTTCAATATCTGGAAAGGGGAATAATTTGTTGGGGAGATTAAGACATTTTTTCTCCCCATATAAGTTCCGGTCAGTCTAGTGATCATGATGGTATGGGAGCTTTCCTTTTATGGCATACGGTTTGATTGTGAGTATATGAGATTCGGCACAGCCGTATATAACACTCTCACTTGTTCACTCTCAACTCGATTGTCTCTGTTTTTTTGTATTTGTTTGCTTTTGCAGTTGTATTGTAATTTATAGTTGATCAACTGCGTTTTTATTTTCGGCCGGACTTCAGACAACAATCATAAAATAAACGCACGCATGCAGATGTCTAATAAATACACTGATAAGTGTATTTATAAATAAATAATACACAGTTTTATCTCAGAATCAATCTATGGTTCATAATGCAATGTCTGTCTATCCATAATTTTAAAAGGTCACAATAAATTAATAGAGTAATAATTTCACTTTTTTTATTTAAATCAGACTTCAGAATTAAATATTATGTAGCTACTTTTGTATTTTTTTTTTAAAAAGTAAGAGCATTATAGTTTACATTAATATGGGAAACAAATTAAAGACGGATGTCTATATTAGAGCTAGCTGAAACCGTAGGCTGATTTCAATTAAACTTATTGGGAAGATTTTCTTGACTTTACAGATTATGTCCACTAATAATAAATCTGGCTTTTTATATTACTTTCAATAAAAATTAAAATAAAAGATAATTATATTTAAATTATTATAATTATAATTATAATAATATAATTATATAATAATATATTCAATTCCAATATTCAATATATTCAAATTTCGAAAATTTCGGATAGACGGACTATGGACCAGAAAGTGATGTTTTAACAAGTGTAATAGAATTTATTACATATGTATTTATCATTAGCTAATGTATTATAAAGAAAAATCGTTACATAATCTCTATCGGCGTTAAAAATATTAAGATTTTTATATATCATTGAAATTAAAAAATACTTCACTATAGCTCGAAAACATATCGCTTACGACTCATAATGAAAATAAAATTATTTGTGTAACCTTTGACAGTCAATACCTCGCTTAGCACACACATTTAATTCCTTTTTTTAAATGGTATTCATTTTCATTTAGCTGTCACTTATATTCCTGGGCTTTTAAATGAAAATTATAAGTAGACTGACAACAATACAATATTCGAATTAAAGCATATTTTTTAATATTTTTTTTATTTTGCTTAATATTACATATTATGAAACAAAGAATAATAAGAAGTTGGACTATGACATTGTTTTACAACAATGACATTTCCTTCTCTTCACAGACGAGTTCTGTGTAAATTCAACACACTTGTGAGAACTCAATTCTCTCACAATACTTCAAAACTTTTTCGCGAAAATACCGGGATAATAGGACTTGAACGACGTTTTTTCACAAACACATAACTATTTTTTAATTTTTTACACAATTTTATCGCATTTAACAATCCGAAATATTTTTATTTTTCACAAACTAAAAAAATATTTTTTTAATTTTTTTGACAATTAATTTTTGTGTGTTGAAATTAAAATTGACAAAACAAAGTTGTATATTTTGGTATTGAATATGAAAAAATTATTTAAAACAAACTTATTTTTTTGCAAAAAAAGAGATTTTAATTCCGAAAAATATATTTATTAAATGTTTACTGATTAGATGTGGGCAAAATAAATTAAAAAATCTGCGAATGTAGAAATTTATATGTTATTTATTTTTCCTAAAATTTTTATGTACGATTTTATGCAAGTATTTATGTTTGGAAAGTGTGGTGAAAGTGGTTGGAGCTCCAATACTAATACAAAAATTCTACCAATACATATTTAGAGTTAGGTACCGAAAGACAACTCCTTTACGTGCCAACTGACAAGCCCCATATTCTTATTATTATTTGTTATTAAACAAAGAATATGAAGAAATTGTGGCTTGTTAATTTCCAACTCCTAAAGGAGTTGTCATTCTAACTCTAAGAATGTATTGGTAAAATTTTTGTAAAAGTATTGTAGCTCCAACTACTTTCATCACTGATTCCAAACCTACATAGTTGCATAAAAACGTACTTAAACATTTTGGGAAAAAATATAAAATATTTAAATGTGTACTTACACAGATATTTTTATCTTTTTATTGCACATTTGATCTGTAAACATTTAATAAATACATGTTTTATTTTTTTATTCCATTATTTGCAGAACATAATGTTTATTTTATATTTATTTCCTATTTTCAATACCAAAATTTACAACTTCCTTTTCTTCTAGCTTTATTAAAATTCCTCATATATGAATTGTCAAAAAATTAAAAAAATATATTTCTTGTTTATAAAAAATAAAACTATTTCGGGCTATTTAAAGATGTGAAAATGGGCAAAAATAAAAATGTGTTGTGCGGGTAAGAAAATGTGTATGAAGGTAAATTATCTTCATGTTTTCGCGTAAAAGTTTTGACGTATTGTGAGAGAGTCGGACTTTCACCAGTGTGTTGAATTTACACAAAACTCGTCTGTGTGGAGAGGATATGTTATTGTTGTAACGATTATGAATTAAATGTTTAACCCAAGCAATATTTTTAATTCAATTTTTGCTTAATGTTACATGCATGCGAGAGGTATCTTGACGCGGTGCGAGGGCCCTGTGTGTGATGCGGGCCGTTTTGGTAGGTCCACCCATGCTAGAGGGGCTCATGACGAGCACATACTAAGAACTACCCATCCCACGACTTATAGCGTCTGTTTTTCCCCGATGGGTCGGCTATCAGTTCTTGCATCTGTCAGAAGGCTATCCTAATCATTGTGATAGAGGCCTCTCTGACTCTGCAGTCCGTCCGGGGTTTAATAAACCCAAGTCCAACTGTCCGTCTCCTCAAAATCCATTAGCGCCTGTTTACCATAGTGGTCTGCAATAACATCAATGCCTGACAGCAAGTAAAACATGCACAACCGTTTTTCGTCAACAAACCATGCCCCGCATATCCTGTAAGGGGCCTTACAATCCCCGGTGATATCTTGACATAAAGCTTGCAACAACTATAAATTTACAAAAAGAGAAAAAATATAAGCATTTATTTTTTACAAACTTTCGTCACAATTTTCCAATACATTCTTCACAATATTTTTATGAGTTTTTGAATATCTTTTGTATTTGAGGAGAGATGGTCCATTGAAATTTTTGCGTTAAAATAAATGCAAAATATATATTTGTTTAAATTTATAGTGGTTTTAAACTTATGATTAAGACAAAGTGTTAGACAAAAATTTGTAATACTCCGTATACACGATACAAATATTATTCGTGCATTCTGAACTGTCAAAACGAATTACGAATGTGTCGCGAAAACGGGTTAATTGGCTTTTGTAATTCAGAAGTCGAATTAAGTAATTCAGCTCTTCGTATGAACTTGGTATAAATCAAAGTATAACAAGTAGTCCGACTCTCATATACAGAAAATTACTCTCTCACATCTACGAGTATCGTGTGAATTCGACTCTCTTGTGAGAAAGTTAAACTTGTCAAAACACTTAAATGTTTAACTTACTTTTCTGGCCACTTTTAAGGATTGTACGCGAAATTACGGTTGTGCACATAAAATCTGTAATTTTTTAAAATAATTTTATCGCACTTTTCACACAAAATTTTGTTTAATTTTCTTAAACTAGAAAAAAACTTTTTTTCTAATTATTGACATTTAATTTTTGTTGTTGTTGAATTTTAATTTACAAACAGAGTTTCAATTTTTGGTATTGAAAATTCGAACAAATTTAAAATTATAACATTTTTATAAAACTCTGTGTGTTTATAATGCACTAATATTTATATACATTTTTGTTACTAACACATATGTAGAGTTAGGTACTTTTTCACTAACACTTGCTTAGAGTTAGGTACTGCTGACAAAGAGTCGGACTACTTGTTATACTTTGGTATAAATGATGTTCAATGTATTATTTGTTTGTTTGTTTGTTCTTTAAGTTACTTAGTTTCGAAAACTAAGATTTATTTGGCCAGTAATTAAAATTATACAACGCCATCACCAATTCTAGCTAGAAAAAACTAGCTCATATGTTCCAAATTAAAAACTTAGGTTAAGTTAACACGATTGCACATGGCCAATTATGCACCTCAAGAAAAACTGTAACTCGGTACAGTTATCTGACGTCACACATTAGCCAATGCTGTTTGAAACGTAAACTCGAAGGCAGAGCAAAAAGGACGGCCTGATTACCCTTAAGCGATAATGGCAACGACGCACGACGGTCTTCCTCCACCCAGAGCTGAATTACGAATGTTCAATGTATTAAAAATATATTTAAAACGTTTTGTGGTTTTTAATTCACACATATTTGACGCGATATACTAAAGTAACCTTTACTAGTGCAAAATTGTTATATTGTGTTATGCGTACGCATTAAAGACAGTTCTGAAAGAATTCATTATCTTAATCAGTTTGCGACACTCTTCTTTCGTTGTACATGTAAAGTTCTCCAAAATTTCTACATTCGTTAGGGTTTTGATTTTATTAAGGTTCAAAGTTCATAAATTTTAATACTTTTTTCAACAAGCATTAAATTAGACATAACATATTTTCTAAGTTATAAATCCGATTTTTATTGCCATAGTATTTTAATATTACTTTTATTAAAATATTATAGTTTTAATACCAAAATAAATTTATTTATTATCCCATGTTTTGTATTCCTTTAGCAAAGATAGCTTATTGTGTCATGGCAAAATATAAAAATATCAGAGTGTAACAATAAGGGAATCTCAAAAAAAATCATCTTTTAGTAAAATTACTCGCATCATTTGTTTGGAATTTTTCAGATTTTTGTTGTGGTCATCAAAAAATAACATAAAAAATTTTGTAATTTGTATGGAAATAATGTGGATTTTTTACTAAAAGCCGATTAATTTAAGTTTCCCTCATTGTCCCATTTATGTTTTGTTAATAAGTCTATAAGCTATTGGTGGTGGAATAAAAAAATGGAAGATAACTTAACCTTATCGATATTATTATTATTATTGCGTTAAAACTATAATATTCTAAAAACAAGTATGAATTTATAGTCGGACATTGCCGACCATATGATACCCTACGCCAGTCAAATGTCAAATTGTGGATTTTTTTTTTAAATAAAGCATTTATTTGTTTTATTGTGAAATAGTTTTACTTATTGTTGACAAAAAAAGAGATTTTCTGCAAGAGGGCTCATAGGGGAAAAGGGATAAATGTGGTCCTATCCTTATAATTTTGGTTGATGAATTAACGTCTACTTCAAAGTCATTTATGTAGATTTTAATAATTTTATTAGTAATTATAAGTTAATTTTGTCCTACAAGTCATTATCCGAAGGGGAGTTTGTATGGGGGCTAGGGTCAAATGAGGACCGATCACTATATGTCATTTATTGTTCTATAAAACTATATTTTTGTTGATTTTTGTTAAAGTAATTATGAGCCTAAAGGCCCGATTCGGGGGTACGGTTGTATGGGGGTTAGGAGAAATAATGGACCGATTTCAACCATTTTCAATAGCGTTCGTCCTTGAACCAAAAAAAGAGTATGTGCCAAATTGCTAAATCGACTCAGAAAGTGATTCTGAGGCGATTGGTATATTTAAAGGTGGGTCTAGAAACCAATATTTTTGGATGTTACAAACTTCAGCACAAACGCACAAACTCCCCACTATAGTGGTGCAGGGTATAAAAATATGGTGAAACTAAAAGACATAGGATTTAATTATGTGAAAAGCGATTAAAATAGGATAAATAGTTTAGAAAATATACGACGTCAAATTGAATGCTTATTGAAGAATATCATAAAAAAGTTTTAATTTGAACTTCAGAAAAAAACTAAACAGTAATAAATTTGGAAATTTTGGACAACTTTAAATTTTATATTTATACAAGAATATGTGTACCAAGTTTCAACTAAAACGGAAAGGGTAAGGTACAAAGCCAGTGCGAAAATTTTGAAAATGGCCTTATAACTTTATTTTAAGGTATTTTCAGACAACAATACTGAGAATTAATACTTGTCAAATGAAATCTACTAGATTTCGTGTATGTGTAAATAGGGTAGAAACAAAATTTGTAATTTGATTTTCAAAAATATTACTGATCTTTTGGCAATTCTATATCTTTTTATTTTTAATCGTGTATGCATTTTACAGATTTTACAATTAAAAACAAACAAGTAGTATTAAAATTTTCTACAAATATATGTATTTTCAGACTGATTTTTTTAAAATTCGAATAATTTTATAACAGCTTTGTTCTTTTCTAGCTAAAGAGAATATGAAATGAATTTTTTCTTCGTACTTGTAAATTTGTAAATTCGTATTAAAAGTTCATTCTTATAAATTTCTATGGAAATTAAAATAAATCTGAAAAACAACAATCACATTTGGCAATTTTTTCTATTTGCCAGGAAAACATGTTCTGGCTAAAAGTTCTGGCAAGGAGAAAATATTTTTAATTCTTAAAATCAGTTGTAATTCAGGTCTGAGTTGGGGAAAAACTCTCACATCGTTTTTATCTCTTAAGGACAATCAGGCTATTGCTTGTTGCCCAGCTTTCGACAGAGAAACTTCTCACACCCGCACTAATTTAATGCATTACTTCTTATAACTGTGTGTAATGCGTGGTTATGTTTTTAACTGTTAGAGATCATAAAATGCTTATTATATAACCTAGTGGAGAATAAAATATAATTTTAATATAATTAAGTTCGTTTGGTTGGGTTTCTCCAGACACACGTGTGATAACCTTGACCTAATTAAAAGTAAAAAAAAAAACACAGTGTGACGACAAATAGTCTCATAATCTTCCTAAGGGCATTGCTACAATCTGCAATCTGAATGTACCGTGTGACAATTAAAGCTCTGAAAGCAGCTTAACTATCAACATAAATAGTCACAACCTATGATTCCGTATAAGTTCGTCGCTTTTCAAATCGCTACGATCTCTTCTTTTTATGTTGATATCAGCGATATATTTGGTTGCAGAACCCAATTCTTTCCTATTGAATTTTTACATGTGTAGTAGGCATTGATTCCTTATCTCAATGATCCTCTAGGGTAGAGCTATTCCACCCCACCTTACCAGGAAGTCCTATAAAGATACAGTGACCCAAACCCAAAATCGGATATGTTTTCTTTAATATTAAATAAAAATTATTTTAAATTTACTTTTTTCAGATTTTAACTATTTGTATGATTTAACTGGTATACTAGCACATTCTGAAACAAATTTGCAAAAGTTTTCTTTTCTTTATTACTGTGATTTAAACCCAAAATCGGACATAATTTTCAATTATTTAAAATTAAACAAAAAATATTTTAAAAATTACTTTTTTGAGATTTTAATTATTTGTATGATTTATGTGGTATACTAGCTAATTATTCTGATACAAATTTGCAAAAGTTTCTTTTTCTTTATAGAAATATTCTACATTAAAGAAGACACATAAAGTCAAACGCAAAATCGGACAAACAATTTATGTTCAGATTTTTCTACGATTTTGCATCTTTAACATCAGAATTGTATCCAGTTCTATTCTATTGTGTATTTCATGATGTCTTTATGAAGATAGATCTAGGCGGTCTAGGACCTATAGAAATAAGGCAACTTATTATTCGAATAGGATGAAATATGTACCAAATATAAGTAAAATCGTAGATAAACGATTATATTTGGTACATATTTCCTATTTCATCCAATTTAAATAATAAGATGCATTTTTTCTATTGTTCCTAGACCGCAGTTGGATCTATCTTCATAAAGACACCATGACACCACAATAGAGTAGAACTGGATAAATTTCAAATGTTAAAGATGCAAAATCGTAGAAAATTCTGAACATAAATTGTTTGTCCGATTTTGCGTTTGACTTTAAAATTTTTATGTATCTTCTTTAATGTAGAATATTTCTATAAAGAAAAATAAACTTTTTCTAATTTGTATCAGAATAATTAGCTAGTATACCACTAAAACATACAAATAGTCAAAATCTCAACAAAGTCATTTTTAAAATATTTTTTTGTTTAATTTAAAATAATTGAAAATCATGTCCGATTTTCTGTACTGATTCTGTATTAAAACTAACATAAAATGTTGAAAAAAAGAAGAAAAATGGTTAATTAATCGATTTTTCGAGATACAATAGACTATGTTTTTAGGCATTTTTAAGTGTAATATTTAACTTTAGTTTTTAATTTTTTCTTTTAGATGAAATTTAAGACTTTGAAAGATCTTCGAATTTTAAAAGTATTTTAAAATCAGGTTGTCACCTTTGTCTATTTCTTAAAAAGTACTTTTTAAAAATGTTTAAAAAACTGTTTTTTTTTAATGGTCAAAAAAATTGTATTTTAGAAGATCGGACTATGCAGATTTAAATTGTATTGTATTGATGTAAGTGTAAGAAAACATTTCACAAAACAATATTCATAAAAAATATTGTTGGTATTTTTTGGTGACAGGTTTTCGTATATCGAATATATTCGACATTTAACTTTGACCTTCTATAACTCACTAGGGAAAACTTAAATTCAAAAAATATTATTTTTCTCGGATTCAATATAATCAAATTATCTTAAATATAACTTTTCAAGTTTTTTTTCTCGACATAAATTATTGACCCTGAAAGGTTTAAGAGTTATAGACAGATAAAACTGTTTTTTCAAAAAGGCCTGAATACCCCCAAAAAGTTAAAATTTCAAGTGAAAATAAGCTAAATTTCTATAGTTCAGGTCGTTACCAGAGTTTATTGTGCGAATTGAACCAAAACACCATTGAAATACAAATTACATTTCGAAATTTCTGGTACATCGGACATGTTTCTTATACAAATTAAAGATTTCCGCCCTACTTTTTTCAACCAAAATTAGATTTGGAATATTCTATGATTTATTAGAAGATTATTTAGAATAAAAAATAATGAAAAATTGCAACAATTTTTTTCGCAAAAATGTTTGATAAGGGTTTGGATTGATTTTCCGAGATTGCAATTGTCTTCCTTGATCCAACAATTTTTAGACACAAGCAATCCAAATCATTCTTACGATGTTCGCTTAAAGGATTTATAAACAATAAATATACTTTTTTTTAGCATTTAGAGACTTTTTAAGCACGATCTTCAGATATTCTTTTTGAAGCACTTTTAAATTTTACCTAATCAATAAAGAAATCAAATCAGTCAGTAGCAATTACAGATGCCCTACTAAATGCTAAAATAAGAAAGAGACAAATTTACAAATTATGTTTGTAGTAATTGTAAATTATATAAAGTGCGTACAAACGAATGTCTTAGGCAAATTTGATTTTTTTTCTCCGGAATTGCTACTAGTGAACAAATCTTTACAATTTTATTTTATTACCCAACAGAAAATTTATAGCTTACTACATTGCTACCCAACAGAAAATTTATAGCTTACTACATTGCTATTGTGTTGCTTATTTTGTATTCGAAAGTGCTTACAAACTTACACACACTCTGGCTTACTTTACACAGGGTATGGCCGCTTGAAAATGACACACTAACTGATATACTTGGTTTGCGATATTGTGTGTAGATTATACTTTTTTATAATATACTTGTGTGTTGAAAAGTAGCTATTCCTACATTCTTATCGATATACCTAGTAAGTAAAATTGTTTCTACAGCACCTTCCTAGCTCGAACACAAGTGTATCAAAAAGTATCTACAACAACTTTCTAGTTAAAATACATGTGTATTAAGAAGTATCTAAATATGTATGTTTTTTTTAAATGCTACCGAAATACATGTATCTACAAATTCATTCATACGTAAAAGGCCATTTCAATCATCACTATAGCATGATCCTAATTGCAAGCAACAAATTTTGCTTAAAATTCATCTAAACATTGAAAAAATGTTGATCCAAAAACCATTTTTCGATAAATGAAAAATTTTTTGTTGATTAAATTACAGCACACTTGATTTGTTTATATTTTAATTTTCTGTTCCCATATACAATGTTAATCACAAGTTATTAAGATGTAATGCAAAAAAAAAATTATTAAAAATTTAAACTTCATATCCAGATTTTATATACAACTAAATCAAATTATAAGTAACACAAAGTAAAGCACACAACATTGGTTACAATTCCGAGTACTCTGAAAATTTTCTGTGGGGTATTTTGTAACGAAGATTAAACTATATCGTAAACTTATTTTCATGAAACACTATTTACTTTCTTTCAAAAGTTAAAAAAATATGTTGCGTACAAACGAATGTCTACTACTGTATTTGAGTCCGGTTAAGGGTTTTTAATATTCCCGAGGGTTAAGCCAAAAGTAGGCTTTTTGGTAAAACAATATTTATTTATTATTGACTTATATTCTCGACAACATTGTAATTGCATTGTCTCTTTTTTGCTTTTTTAATATTTTTTAATTAATATAATAAATGTTTTCCTTTTTTTCTATAGGATCCACAACTAAGACCATCTACTGAAGCGTTGCTACAACATGCTTTTATTAATCGTGAAATAGATGCTAAACCATTAAAAGACCTATTACTGGAGTATAGAGCTGAAGTGGTAGAAGAAGTTGTTGATGATGAAGCAGAGGTAAATATCCCTAATATAAAAATTTATTTTAGATTATAATATACAAATATTTATTTGTATAAACACAACTCAAATGATGCGTATTGATAAACTAAACATGACAAACGTTCCTTAATACAAAAAATATTTATATTTCTGCTACGTGTAAGGAACTCCCTTTAGTAAATAATCAGATTAGTTAACCTATGTATATACATCCACCTTAAAGTATACCGATCGGATCAGAATCACTTCCTGAGTAGAATATGTGACATGTGCGTCCGTCGGCCGGATGGTAAACTTTGTGCGCAAGCCACATACCGCAATTTTTCGATCTAAACTTGTGCACAAGTCACAGACCACAATTTTCCATTCGTTTGCATAGCACCAATACAATCCTAATCCTTGATCAAAAAAGTTAGTAAACGAATTTCAGTTAAAAATGTGTTATAATATATTTTTTTAAACAAACTCCTTCGGCTGCATATATACAGCTAAATCTATTTTTTAGCGACATCTTTTCAGAACACAAGCACATTAGTTATCATATGTTCTGTCAAAATCAAGTCATCACACATTAAGGGAGGATACGGATGAATTTGACAGCCTCTCTTTTAATTATTTAAAAAAACAAGCGGGGATATATTTTTATGAAAAGCCATCTGAAAAATTACACTATGCTTAAAAGCAGAGTATTAAAATACTCAAACCGTTCGGCGTTTGTAGGTCAAACTTTTATGTTATCGGTTATTGAATATTCAATTCAATACACAAAATGCACAAATTAATTCATAACTCTTAAACGGATCATAACAAAATAACAATGTTAGCACTATTTTTTAAACTGCCAAAATTAGATGCAAAAATCTGTGGAACAATGTTGTAAAAATTCCTAACGAACACTTTGGAAAATTATAAGAAACTACGTCCAGAAAACAGGTAAAAGTGCGCACAATATGTAGTATTAGGTATATATCTTCGGATTTAATGTAGTATACATTCCCAACTAAAGCTAACTTAACCATTTAAACGCACTCGATTTGAAAGATTTAGTTCTATTTTATTTTGTTCATTAGTGCATCTCAATATTGTCAAATTCTAATATTTCCGAAATTTTCCTGAAGAATTATAAACTCAAATCAGAATTGAAATATACATACATATGTATGTATGTACTCAAAAATGTTGCTATGTAAAATATGTCGCTCAAAATCAGTTTTTTTTTCTGTAGATTGCAGATTTTCTTATCTAAAAACTTTCAAAAGATATTATAATTTAAAAAATTGTCCAAATATTTTTTACAAATTGTTTTAAAATAAATTAATTATTATAATAGTATTTATACTTAAGCTGCCTACACACTATAAGGGAAGTCATTAGATTTTTATTTCATATTGCCAAAACAAAATAAAATGAAAAATTGGAAAAAACGTAAATTTTCATTTTGTCTTTTTTTTGTTTGAAATTTGTTTCTATTTTTATATTTTTCTTTGTTTAAATAAAAATAAAACAAAAAAAATTTACACTATAATATTTTTAATTTTATTTGAAAATATTGACGTCATGTTACTGAATATTACGGTGTGTAGCTAGCTTTAATACTATTATATTATATATTGGAGCGGGGGAGCCAATTAATAATCACATTAGTTAATCTAAAAATAAATTTAGTCTGATATTTATCTCTTTTGATGTTTTTAAGTAGAAGATTAAAATTCGCAGTGTTGCCATACAAAACAGCAGAAAATGTCACTGTTTGTCATCAAAACGATGCATGTTTAAGCAAAAAAGATAATTTAAAAGTAAATGTAATATGAAAATTAAAGAAAACTTAAATTTAAAACAAAAAAATATAATGTGAAGTCACGATAATTTATACTAATCAATAAATTAAAAATTTAAGGGCCAATCTTAAGGTGAAGGATTTGGGATTAAATTAAAATTAATCCTCGAAAGTTGTTTTTGAATACTCAATCAGCTAATTTTGTTTGCTAGTTTAAGCGCCCAATGGAGGTGGTTTAAACTTGAGCAAGAAATGCATATGCAGCTGATTCACAATATATTTTTTTGTTTTAATTTAATTTTCTTATTACATTTACAATTGTCTTCTTTTTTTCATAAACATGCATTGTTTTGGTAACAAACAGTGACGTTTTCTGTTGTTTTGTATGGCAACACTGCCATGTTTAATCTTGTACTCGAAAACATCAAAGGGGATTACATCAGAATCAATTTATTTTTAGACTAATTGGCATTTGATTGTCAAATCAAATACCCGTCCTTGAATAATTGAGACCTAGTATGGAAAACATGAGTTAAAATTATAAGCAAAATATTTATGTAATATTTAAATTATTTTTAACACTCGCGCATAGATAACATACGTAAGTTTGTAGTACATGTCCCCACATTATTAATACTCATCATTTGAGCTACGAATAAGCATAAATTCAATTGTAAATATTTTTAAATTTCGCTAAATGTAGTTGCTGTTCATTGAATTTTACCGTAGCTTTGTTGCTAAATATGTAGTACTTTGTCTTCGAATTAGAGAAATCGATACAGTTTTATTTGTTTTTATTTTGCTACTTATTAAAATTAATTGGAAATCTATTTAAAAAATAAAACCAGGAGTGAATAAATACGTGAATGCTTTGACTATAATGTAAAAACATCCAATTTAAAAATGTCGCGAATTAAACAATATGTTAACATTTCTTAACAGTATGTATACATTAGAGTTTGAATTTCTGTTGTCGAAAAATTTCCGCACCAAACTAATTGGCATTTGTTCTATATTCTTTTAGCTTTTTTATTATATCCCCAATACTGGACCAATTTTACTAGCTTTAAATAAAAGCATATCTTATAGATAATCCAAGATTTGGATTCTTCGGAAGATTTTTCCCAAAATAACTCGCGAATGCGATTTTCATTGTTATGAGGACACATGAACTCTTTTCTATATTCTAGTAAAAAAATTTACAACAGAGTCTCATTTGGCTTCCGTCAGTTCTTGAGATAAATTTCCGACCGACTTGATATAAATTTAAGGAATTTTCGCTCACATTTGGGGAAGTAATGAATCAAATTTTCTCAGATGAGCATTTTGGCTTTTCATTCTTTCTGGTAAAAATTATGTAAAACAAAATTAGAGAAATGCAAAAATATATCCATCACGCGAAATTCTAGACTACTAGACTAAATATATTATGAGTGTGCCTTGCAGAAGGTGATATTTTCAAAAGTTTTACGTTTTGTTTATAAATCTTTATTGTGATCCTACTGATATCCATTCCATTTGGGGGACCATGGAATGTCTCTATTTTGTTTTACCAATAACAATCTCACCTGAGAAACAATTTTATGTTAATTTTAATTACAAATAAAATAAAAAAAAACAGTTACAATTCATCACTATCAATTGAAATAAACTACAACTAGAACATAAATACGACTCATCCTTAAAAATGTTTTGTAATATTTTTTTAAATAGATGACATTCTTTTTAAATAATTTTTACTATAATAATGTGTTCAATGTTCAATGTTGTGAGTTGGTACCTAAAGGAGTTGTCAATCGGTACCATGTATTGGTAGAATTTTTGTATAAGTATTTATAAGACCAAAGTAGTTTTTGTCGTAAGTCGGAAATTATTGTTGCAATCCGCAAATAATTTGGTAAGGATATTTGGTGTACTAAGGTACATTTTTGAGGAACGAAAAAAATGGGTCCATTATTGCTCATAAAAAATAACGGTACTTAAACTTTATATTAGAACAAAATAATTTTAAGATCAACCATAAGATATTTTTAAAATCGTTGAAAACATTTAGTTTTTTGTAAAAAATAAGGAATTTTGTACCTATTTTTGTTAAAAAGTCTGTAGAGTTAAATCGAATGTCATTTTTAATTCTCTAAGTCAGATGTATTATAAATAAGATTGTTGTTATTCCGATTAGTGGTATAAGTATTTCTAAACTGAAATTTTAGGTATAAAACCTAATTTGAATATCTTAGATGGTTTTCAATTTCAAGGCGCATGAAGGAAAATAAAAAATTAACCTAGAAATCCCTTAAAAAAACTAGAATAAACTATAGAAACTGAATTTTTCGCTTTTTGGAACCCTTATAATACCAACAATCAATTTAAGATTTTTTCTTTAATTTGTCTAAAAAAAATTGTAATACGTTCATAATACTTTCCCAAATTCAGAACAACAAACACAAATACTAAACGTTGTGGCCTTTTGTTTTCGGCGGTTAACTGTTTCTTATTAACAAGCAAACGCAACGTACACACAAACAAGCACAATCTGAAAGTTGTTGTTGTTGTTGTTGTTTTCGAGTGTCTGCATATAATTTTTCGAGGAAATCTTCAAAGATTTTTATTCATATCTCCGTTATTCATTAACCGATATTGCTAATCTTAAATAGGAAACTTCTTGAAAGCATTTCAGATAGAATTATTGAAGACTGAGATGCCGAAACTATCTGAGGTCTTCAGAAAATTGATTTTAACACACACAGACATACCGTAGATGGACATGGCTTAATCGACTCCGCTATCTATAAGGACACATACTTTGTAGGGACGGAATATTATATTGTAGAAATTACAAACAAAATAACAAACTACCCAGCAAAAAAAAAAAAAAAAGAACTTCCAAAGAAGCGAAAAAGAAGTAGAATTTACTCAATGGAAATACTAAAAAAGACCTGAAGAAGTTATGATTTTAACACAGGCTTGTCATAGGGGGATGTCCTTTTTATTTGATTCTAAATTCACTACGTCTGAAGTGATTCTGAGAAAGTAATTTCTATGTTCTTTTTTTAGAAGTTATTAGGAAGTGAAATTTGGACTCAAATAATATTAACATACAGTTATGTGAAAAATAATAGAGCCACTTGTTGTTCTATAAATTTAATTTTTTTTAACGTGTACAAAATGTTTTTAGAAAAAAAATTTTTATGCATTTTTAGAATGTCTCTTTCTTATTGTAATCCCGTTATTTTTTCTGTAAATGAAGCAGCATTTATAACTATATCAGTGTTTGTATGTAAATTGAAGAAAAACAAGTGTGAAATAAAATAGAGCCAACTTTAAAGTTAAATAGAATATCAAATTAAAAAACAACTTCTTTAATTTTTTTTTGAAAAGGTGAGTAAAAAGGCAGACTATCTTATTTCTATTATAATTAAAAAAAAAAAGATTGAAAAATTACTCAGCAGAATGGGCAGAGGAAAACGTAGCGTGGAGTCCCGAAAATTGATAAAAAAGCTTCATCAAGAAGGTAAATCTCAAAGAAAAATAGCTGAATTTATTGGATGTTCAAAGAAAATGGTAGAAAATGCTA
>NC_060954.1:22893258-22983002 GCF_022045245.1 Lucilia cuprina
ACCCCCTGTCCAAATTTCAGCTCTTAAGCTTTAACCGTTTAGGCTGTGCGATGATGAATCAGTCAATCAGTCAGTCAGTCAGTCAGTAACGTTAGAATTTTATATATACTATAATAAAACCTAATAAAAAACAACAAAAAAGTTGAAAGAATATTATTATTTGTCTAAATTTTTAAGTATTGACATTAGGACTTGAAGGTGGCTCTATTATTTTTCACACAACTGTAAATAAATAATAAGCTTTTATCGATTAACTAAAAAATTATGTTTAAAATGTCAGTACAAAAAATATACCACCAATTCAAAAAATAACCCAGCAAAAAAACTTCCAAAGAAGCGAAAAATAAGTAGTTTGTTTGGTCGCGATACACCACAAGCGACGCGCATTTACTTTAGCCATTTGAAATTGAAAATATAACTTATCTTAAATAATTTATTTTTTACCCCTTTTAACTCATTTTATTCCAAAAATTCCCTTCTTGATGGATTCACTGCTATTTACATCAACAACCAAATTTATATATTTTAAATATTGCAAATTATAAAATATTAATAACATTAAGCAGAAATATAAAATACTTATAAAATAAGACGTGGTCAAAAATAAATGTTCTTGGAATATCACGGGAACAATAAATATAAAAAATAACAAATATTTTTGCTTAATTCACTCATTCCCTCAACAAAAGCAATGAAAATAAGAAAGACGTATCCAGGCATTTTTAAGGAATGTCTAAAGCAAGTGGTAACATAAAAATGTTCATTCCCGACTGACGATTCTATGTTCCGGGCAACAACTACACACAACAATAAAGAATGAATTATAATAAGATATTTCGGTACATTTCATTGTTTTATAATTATTCATTATAACAAAAATCAGCTATTTTCACTAGTTTACAATAAACAACAAAAAGGTGCTCACACTTTCTATGAAAATGTTGTAGTAAATATAATAATATACTACCAATAGTGAAAACCGCTGTTGAAACCTTATATTGGAGTCCGACCGAACGTTCGGGTACGGGTTCGGAGTTCGGTAAAAAGTGAGGTTCGGCCAATGTTCGGTGTTCGGCGAAATTTTGACCGAACACCGAACGCCGAACTTTTTATAAAATGTTTATTTATCATATTTTTACATCATCAAAAACTTTAAAAACGCTGAAAATTTGTTTACAGAAATTATCATACATCCCGGCTGTACAATAAATTTCCGATATACATAGGTACAAAACTGTTCGTTTGTTCGTTGTTCGTTAAAAAGCTAAGAAAAGTGAAACATTAAATTTGAATTATATAGTTTCGACCATTTAAAAAATATAAAGGTAGTGTCGTTCTCTCTTTTTGTCGCCATATTAACCATCTGACGTTTGCTGATATTTTAATAAATCGAGCTACCACATTTACTTTGAAATCCCATTTTTTGTTTGTTTATTTTTTAATCAAAATCAAAAATAAAATTCAATTTAAACTAAACTAAAAATCAAAATGTACAAATGAAATAAAAAAATCAATAAAAGTTTAAATAAAAGTACAAAAAATTCAATCAAAACTATAAACTTCCTGTTAAGTCCTATATTAATTTGAATGTCTGTTGCTGTCCGTATCAAGCAATTGCAATTAACATTACGAAATCTTTAAGGACTTTGCTTCCGGTTTATTATCTAATATGGACACCATTATTACATGTTAATATTCGAGGGAATGAGTGACATCATTAAGCAGTCCTGGAATAGTAGATTGGATTGCAAAAAGTAAAAGGCCTTAGAGATAGAACTTGATGTGAAAGCTACCAGGATACTTATAGGACTGGGTAAACGCATTCCAAGGATTCTGATAGGCTTGCTAACGGGTAGGAATTAGAGTCATCGAGCATATAATTTGCCACTATCCTAGGACTCAGAATATTATGTTGAAATGGCTGGGGAATAGGTTCCATAACAAACATGAAGAAATTGCTTTAACCCCTGCAGTCTACTGCTTTTATCATTCGATTGGAGATTATCTCACGTTTCTTCAATTAGGGAATTGACTCGGTAAATCTTCTGGGTTAAAACGCAATGAGAATGGACCAATTTCAATTCATCATTCCTTTTTATATATTTTATATCATTCTTGCTTTCTTTTAGTGTTCTTGTTTCTCTGTCTTTGGATCCTGAGTCTCTTTGAAGGGAATTGGATGTTGTCCTTTTTATCCTAAACCTAAGGACACAATTATACATTGCTTCAAAACCCTTTCAAATGATAATCTACATTGTATACAATTTAACAAACTAAAACAATACCTTTTTTTAGTCAGGACAGCTCGACAACAGTTACCACTGGACCTAAATTATTTTGAAAATTATTAACAAATTAAATTCCACAATCACAACACAAAATTTCTTAGAAACTATTTATCCTTTTTTATACGTGACAACAATGTTCTATTTATTTACAAAATACGAATTTCAAAAACTACCAGCAAACTTCAAAAAGTTTGTTTGAGAGAGAGAAATGATAAAATAAATCTTTGATCTCATTTGTAACATTGACATTTTCTAGGTCCTTATTCTCAAACGATCTAGATATGTCTGTCTGTCAGTCAGTCAGTCAGTCAGTCATTCTGCCAGTCTCTTAAAAGAACGATAGGACATAAACAAATGTTGCAGATTGATAGGTATTCAAAATGAACAAAATCGGTTTACATTTTGAAATGGCCTCCATATAAGGTTCGCTTTAGAAAATGACTAACGTTCATAAAATGCTTTAAAATACTAGTATTTTTATGTAATTATACTTAATTTTTTTAAGAACCAAAATTTCATATAAAACGTCAAATTGAAATTTGCGAATTGTGTTAAGTATTGTAAATATGATGTTTTTAGAAACTTTAATTTTACTGGTTCGATAAAATTTGTTTTGATTTCATAATAATATCATGTATAACAATATTCTGATTAATACAAAAATATCATGATGAAATATTGTGACGGTATTTAATCATAATATGATATTTTAAAATTGATACAATGTGCTCTTACAGAGAATTACATCAATGTCAATGAATCGTTTAAAAACCAAATATAAAGGAATTAAGATATATGCATTTCACAAAAATAGTTTGTTATTAGAAATTTGTCACTCTCTGGGATTCGGAATTAGTTGAAAATTGACCCAATTGCTAATTAAAGACCCTTTTCAAAAAATCTTCCGGATGTTCCTATTTTGGTTTTAAATGTTATAAATTTATTACTTTTTAATCATAAATGCGTTTATCATTTACGAAAAAGTTCGTGTTCACCGAACTTTGAAAACCGAACATAATTCGGGTTCGGCCGAACTTTCAAATTTACCGAAGTTCGGGTTCGGTGTTCGGTACCGAACGAAATTCTGAGTTCGGTCGGACACTACCTTATATATTCTCTACCACACAGCCACTAGAAAAAGTATGTATATTAGCCGCTAGAAAAAATATGTATATTATTACTTTTATATTAAATAATTCCTTCATAAATAAGGAAATCAATGTTAGTAAAATACAGGACATTTCACTCTTCACACTTTCACACGTATTTGGTTTTGTTCAAGTCCAAAAAGTTATCTATGGCTTGTAAAACTATGTCATGCAAACAAATTAGGCTGATCGAATAACGTTAACAGGTGCCGCAACGTCTCTGAAGTTTCCAAGTGCATTTACAAGGGGAAAATATAGATTTTTGTTAATTTTTGCTCAAATTTGGCCATTTAGTAATAACTTTATTTTAAAGAAATCGTAATGTACACATCATAAGCATTTCAGAAAGATAAAACACCAAAATTGGTTGGAAATTTTTAAAGTTATTGACAAGGCCATTAACGGTCCCACAGCACATAAATTCAGAATGTGACAAAATGTACTTATTTTTGAGATATATTCTAAAGAAACATTTTCCTTCTTTAAATATATTTGTAATTATATTATACGCGAATGGTCAAAAAGTTTAAATTTTTCAATGGTCGTTTCAAATCTCCAATTTCAGTTTTTTTGAAACTTTGTTCAACTAATTTCAAAATTTACGATATTTTCCCTTTGTAAATTCATTAGGCAAGAGCCTTTGCGGCACCTGTTAACTTTATCATATCAGCCTAATTATACCCTTCATCTTCGTAAGAAGATATATACTGGATCCTTAAAGATAGATAGCGGAGTCGATTAAGCCATGTCCTTCTGTCTGTCTGCATGTTTGTTGAAATCAGTTTTTATAGGAAATCCGACGCAACCTCTCAAACAGAAATTGCAGAAAACAAAAACAAAATACATAATCATACAGTAAATTTTGTTATTGTACTCTTGTTTATAAAAACAAGGCAGAGCGAGAGCAGCAGAGCAAGAGTAGCAGAGCAAGAGCAGCATTAATATGTTATTATTGGCTAGAAACATGAATTTAAATATGTGGAGCCTTGCTTAAGTTAGAAGCCATAAAAGGAAACTTTTTGGTGCTTTTTTGTTTTTTGTATGTATGTATGTAATTTTTATTTAAAAATGTATCGATTTTATATATTAACATTATAAAAGTTAACAACTTTTTAAACAAAATGTTATTAATCTTGAAAATATTGGACTTTGCACAAATATATAGCATGTATGTAAATATAACAAAGGGCCATTTTGAAAAAAAATATTTAAAAAATTAATAGAAAAATCTGTTATATAGACAACCAGCTATACCTAGTTTGCTTTGCTAAACCAAAAGCAATATAAATAACTCACCTAATGTTTTTGAAGATTCTAACTATAATAGTTTTTATATTTTAGTTGTTTTACAAATCCTCACAAAATTTGACAAATGTTTTGTTTTATATAAAACTTGTTATCTTGAACTGCTTTTTTAAGTCAGATATTTGTGTTAAAGTCATTTTCTGAAGTTTATGTCGAAATTCATTAAATCAGTTTCGGGGGGTTAGGGTCTATTATAGACTGATGTTTATAACATTTGGAAAATACATTTTGGTTCTTTGCTATACAGGCATTCTGAAGTGGTTATGAGAGTTATAGTAATTTTTTAAGCGGAGCTTATATGAGAGGTATTGTCAATTATGGTCCGATCCTTATAAAATGAAGCAGAGTCAAGTTTTGGTTTCCATTAAACTTATTTATTATGTACCTTTATAAAAATTTTCTGAATATAGGGAGTAAATTAATTATAGACTGACCCTTATTAATTTTTCTGTCAGATTTTAGTTGCGATAAAACTTGTTTATGTAGAATTTCGTTGCGTTAAAGTAGGGTCGATAATTGACCGATCTTCATAAAATTGTATATATCTTTTTGTATCTAAAAACAGGTAGAGTTTCGTTGCTATAACAGCAATTTAAGAGTGCTATAAGCGTTATAGTCATTTTTATGGGTGTACAGTTTATTATCGGCCGATCCCCATAAAATTTTGAAAAATATTTTTGTTCTTATAAAATTTGTTTATGTCGAATTTCATTGCTATACATGATTTTAAAGCCGGATTTCTGCATTATAGTAATTACCCAGCAAAAAAGAACTTCCAATGGAGCGAAAAATAAGTAGATTTTACTATATGGAAGTACTGTAATAGGCCTGCAGAAGTAATGGTTTAAATACATAGAAGGGATGTCCTTTTTATTTGATTCCAAATTTACTACTTCTAAAGTCACTTTTATGTTATTTTTTTGAGATATTTCGAATTTAAATTGTAGTATTATAGAATACAACTAATTTAACTTAAATAATACTACCATTAATAAGGATAATAGACACATATAATAGAAAATTCCAAAAATACAATTTTTTAAGTCATACAAATTTTTGAAAGTCATTAAACATCACTTTGAAGTTGAGACAAATGTTATTCTTTTGGAAGTACTTTTTTAATATTTGCTGGGTAAATGTAGGTGAAATCGTGAACCAATATTGACTATTTTAAATACAAAATAACTGCAGCAGCTGAAAATTACTGCAACTGAAATTTGTGTTAAATTAAAAATATAAACTATAATATGGAAACAACAACAATGTTGCATATGTATTATTTATGTCAAACGTTTCTAATTGAAAATTGATTTCAACAAACTCACAGACATATCTTAACATAGAAAAAATTACGACAAATCAATTGTCATATTAATTAAAAGTTTGACAACACAATTAACTTTTTAATTGAAAAGGCACCAACAACCGTTTTTGAAAATACAATAATAACTTTTGTTGCTTGATTTTGTTAACACCTATTACAATATATTTTTCATACGGATTAATTATATGGTTGTTTGTTAAGTAATCTGACAGATTGTTCTTTATAAAAAATGCAATTTTACTTATTTTTTAGTATTTTATTTATTGTACATATTGAGTACAAATAAGACTATTTGTACTTAGTTGCTACACCAACATATAGTTCTCCAAAAGTTTTTAAGCATGTTAAGTAAAATTTTGTCAGAACAAAATGATATGAAATATCCAACACATTAGAGACAAAACGAATTTAAATTTTCCTTTTTGCAAATTAGGAGATTTATAAAATTTTGCAGAAGACTTCTTTGCAAAGATAAGTTAACGATATTCTACACAATGTACAGTGGGGTCTCCCTGAATAAAACTTGGCATTAACTAAACTACAATGTTTTGGTATAAATTATGGGTATCGATGGATAGAGGTAGTCCTCTAGATACGAATTAAAAAAAGAAAAAGTTGCACTTAATGCAATTTTTTGCATAATTTTCAAAACAAAATTTTCCAAAATTTTATTTCAGAAATATTTTTATTACATTTATAAATATCCTAATAACTTCGGCGAAAGACTAAATTTAAAGCATCTTCTGGAAGATTTCTGGATTTTTTTTAGGAAAAAAATTAATTAATAAAAAATTTTGTATTAGGCTGCATTTACGGGAATTCTGTTCTGCTACGCTTAATTTTTAATTTTGTACAACTTTGCTGCTGTGAATTAAAATTTTATGTAAAGTTGGTGACATCCAAAACCAGTTATATTTTTTTACAAACAATTTTGCGGTTTTCGTACAAAAGTCTTTAAATTACTCAATTTTGATTTTATGTTTACCGGAAAGATCAGCCAATATTATATAAATATTTTTAATAATGTCGACGTCTAATCCAAAACCAGTTATATTTTTTTACAAACAATTTTGCGGTTTCGTACAAAAGCCTTTAAATTCCTCAATTTTGACCTTATGTTTTCCAGAAAGAACTGCAAAATTCTACAAACAATTTTGCGGTTTTCGTACAAAAGTCTTTAAATTCTTCAAGTTTGATTTTATGTTTTCCGGAAAGAAACGCCAATATTATATAAATATTTGCAATAATGTCGACGTCTAATTTGGTAATTCGTGCAGTAATCTCATAATTTTGAAAAAAAATCTTCGAGCTGTGTTGCCATTTTAAAGTATTACCAAACCCTCATGAGTGCTACTCTTCTTATCACGGATTTTTCCTTACAAATAGATTCCGTCTAATAATTTTGCAAAACTTATTTACAGGAATGTAAGACTAATAATGCATCAATCAATAGCACGTTCAGCCATTATTTTACTAGTTTAGTTTCTACTATTTTACTTATTACTTAAATCAATTCATTTCGCATTCAATAATTAAATAAAATCTAAATAATTTCATAGAAAAAAGAGCAGAGGCAAAAAGAGGCAAACATTTTTATTTTGGTGTTATTGAGAAAATTTCAGAGTATCTTTAGCATATGGCCGCTTAGAGGTCATCAGTGGCCAAATTGTACTTTTTCACTATTAAAAATTAAAAAAAAAACATAAATATCTATGAAAAATTGCATTTTAAGAAGTCGTTAATAATTAAGTCTCTGGCTGTAAAGATGATTTAAAATAACACCTTTTCATACATAACAATGGTATATTTGGTATCGAAAAAGAAAATTTTAAGAAATGTTATATTAAATGGTAGATTCGTACAAAAAATGGTATTAAACTAAATAAAAAAATTTCTTGACAAATATATATGAAAACATAAACTTTGTTGCATAATTTAAAGGCCTATACAATAAAAATGGGAAAACTTATATGGAATAAAGTCTTAGCTTTCCAGGCATATTAAATTTCTATCAAAAAACTCATTTCTAAATATTTGTATATATGTATAGGCCTTTAAATGATGCAACAAAGTTTATGTTTTCATATATATTTTTCAAGAATTTTTTTTATTTAGTTTAATACCATTTTTTGTACGAATCTACCATTTAATAAGAGCATGGTTTGAAGTGAAATTTTTAATACATATATTCAATGAACAGGAACTTATGTAAATCTATTACTTATTTTAATATATTTCAATGTATCCATATTTTTTAACACGCCGCTATAATTGAACTTGCTTTAGAAGCTTAAACGTCAAGTTAAAAGACGATCACTTTATCAGAGGGTTGGTAAGTCTTCCGATGTCCTTTACTATTCATATATACATAGAATTTTATTTAAAAATCATTTATGTTTTCAAATTTAAAATATTGTATTTATAATGATGGTGCTATTAAATTGTGTACCCTACTGCATAGCTGTACTTATAAGTTTACATTTATCGCGAAAAGATTGTGATTTTTTAGTCAATGAATTAAAAAAACATTTAACCATTTTTCTATTCAAAATAAAGGATTTGTTTCGAAAAAGCGCCGATTAGCTGTTTCATATTTTGTTGTAAATTCATAAATTACATATTTTGCTTTTATTTGAATATTTTTAAAATTTTTGTTACAGATTTTTAATTTTTTTATATTTTTATCAATTGTACATAAATCCCAGATATCCCTAACCATAGCTGAGAAAAAGCTTGCGTTATCATATAAAAAAATTATATTCGATAAATTATACAAATATTTTAAGTTACAAAATAGTTTTTTAAAAGATGTATATACCAAAAAAAAATAAAATATTTTGTTACATTTCGAATCCAGGTGCTTGAATTTGCACTAAGTTTTAAATTTTTCAACAATTTTTTTTCTGATTTTGTTTTGTCTTTTTGAAGTACTTATTCTGTGCACATTGCAATTCTTTTACGAAGACTTCAAAGACTCTGCAGCACCAGTTAGCTTCATCCTATCAGAATAATTTTTGTCATGACATAGTTTTACAACCCAAAGAACATTAAAGTGGGGAAGGGTCAAAATTCGCATCTTCGTTTATGCAGAACACTACTGCATTCATACATAGATTGAAAAATAAATTCCTAAGCGTTATTTTACTATTTGAAAAACTAATAATGAAGTTTAATAACATATGTATATTAAACTAGTCTAGTGTATGCCAAACAAATGTATGTATACTATTTACTTATTTTTTTAATGATTTAATTTATAGTGCATATGTATTTTTTGTTTTTTATCATTTACATATTATGGTGAAGATATCTTTCAATAAGTGTTTAATATTATATTTATATATTTTATTTCTTTATTTCTTAGGAACCCCGCAACTCAGCACTTCCACTAGAATTGTACGATGACTCTTCGTCGTTACAAAGTCAAGATATTGAAAAATGTAAGTATAAATTATTTTTGCATATTAACGCTTTAGAATTTACATTTATAAGTGCACCGAAAGCCATTTTTTAAATGCTTTCGATCGTTATTTTTACTTTTTTTGTAAATGCAATACTATTGCGATTTATTTAACAGAATTTTAACGATTAATTTTCTATTTAACAAATATTAGTAAAATACTGTGCAAAATATTAGATGTAGGAATGGCTCATTGATTTCCCTGAAGTGAAGTTCATCATAAAAATGCTTTTAACAATTCACTAGACATAATCAGTCATTCAGTAAGACTCCAATCCTCTCCCGAAATTTTCCTCAGAAATAAATCATTGAGAATAAATAAATGATTTTGTGAAAATTTAGCAAAAAAAAAAAAAACATCAACAACAAATAGAAGTATTCTTGAATTTCGTTAGATTAGTTTTTATATGAGAATTTTGAAAAGTATAATTGAAAAATATTCTTATAATTTATTCTCATTATTTCGAAATATTATTTATTTTATTTTTATTTTAGTACCAGGCACTCCTACCTCTTTATCGAGAGACATTAAAGAGCAGTCTCAACTTAACAATTTACAAAATATTCAACATCCAGTTAACGATATTTTGGCTGAACAAACTTCAACAACTATAAAGACAAATACAAAACTAATAATAAACGAGGAAGAGGTGGAATTGGAAAAGAGTGTTAATTCATCTCCTTTGGTACTAAAGAAACCAAACCGTCCTCCACAACTACAAAAGATTCCAGAAGATTTAGGCATTGCCGAACAGGAAGTACCTTCTATTCCCATGCCAATGGATGGAGACAAAAAGGCAAGTATGAATTATATAAAAACATGTTGAACTTGCTCATAATGGAGGGTCGAAACAGTTTTTTTGGTTGACTACTCTAATAGTGAAATTATGTTGTTTTAAACGTCCAATCGAAATATGTAAAATATTTATAATTTTATTATTTAATATATCAATATACACACATATATTCATTTTCTACTTAAACCTTTTTTTAATTAATATAATTTAATTATCACATATCGCCGATGATAAAAGTACATCCAAACCTTTTAAAAAATGAATATAACTAAAATCACATTAAAAAAACTGTTTTATTTATTATCTTCTTTAATTGGTAAAAATACCATTTTCTTCAAATATTACTGATCATTGAAAAATATAAAAATATAAAGCAATTTAGAGATCGAGCAACCTAATATCCAGTAACCCATATCGCAGGAATACGGTTGTAAAAATATGTATATATGAAAAGGAAATCAAAGTCTGTCGATAAAAGTCGACATAATTAAGTTTTATATGAAACAAAATCTCTTTAACAAATTTTATGAGAATGGGTCCTCTTCAGATAACTACTATATATGTAGCTCATTAATGGCTTTAAAATACAATAAATAAAGATTGCCAAAATAATATAAAGCTAATAAGGTTAAAAGTTGTATTTTTTTCTGAAAGAAAGTAAAATACAATTATTTTCTGTTTTTTATCAAAAATTCTATAAAAATTCACTGGTGTCGTGAAAGAGTTAATTAAAAACATACCATTTTTTTATTTACAAAAAATTTATTCAATAAAAATCAAATGTGTTTTTTTTATTTCAGATGCCTAAAAGAGAAAAAGGAAAGGCACCTCCTCCGCCTCCTGCTATTATAAAAGCAAAGCATTCTGCTGCGTCATCAGATACTACATCTAATACAGATATAGAAGGAATTTCAAATATTTCAGAGAGTAGTACTCCATCTGAAAGCATAATGTTTAAGGATGAAGAATCCAAACACCCACCTTCGCCGGTATCTTCAACATCGACTGTTTCTGTGAAATCTGTATCACTATCATCGAATAAAAGTAATAGTCCAACAGGAGCAGGTTTAAGCTCCAGTACCTCGATGGTAACAATTAATAGCGATATGTCTTCAACTTCTCCTCCGCCAAGTCAATCTGAACAATTAGTAAATCCGCAAAATGTGCTACCAAATAGTTTAGATTCTGGAAGAAGTCAAATAACAGTTGTAACTAGTACGCATCCACCTGTAATTATAGATAGTTCGTTAAGTCCTCCCAAAAATGATGTTGTTATTGTCTCCAATAGTCTTAACAAATCTATGCATATAAATGAGTCATCGACAGATGAAGATTATCCTTCAATGGATGATAGTATTGGTGTTTCTTCGCCTATATTATCACAAAAGCAATCAATGATTGTGACATTATCTACAGAAGGTACTCCAATAGAAGAAATACATCGTAAAATTGAATCCCAAGGTAGAAAATTGGATGAGAGCGAAGTATTAATAGTAAGTCCATCTTTTACCAACGCAAATGATTCGACTTATAATACCTCTTCGGAAGAACTTATTGAAAGAAACAATAGCCAACAAATTATGGATACAAGTCACGTATCTGTTGTCACTGTGGGGGACGAAATACGAGTAAAAGACAGTAGTCATTTACACGATAGTCCACATACTCACAATAATTCTTTTATTGAAGATGGGGATACAATGGATAAAGGACATAATGGACAAGTTTTCAGCACTCAGTCGCAGCAAAACTTTATTGACACAGACGATATTAATGTGATTGTCAATCGTAGTAGAAAGCAAGATCAACATTTATCTCAACCAGGCGAAGGAAGTGAAAGTGATTCTATCCGATCAAGTACAGGTAGTGGAAATCGAATCGTTCGCCGTGGTACTGAGGTTAAAATTGCTGTATCTGCAGATAAAAGTGACGCAGAAAGTATTTCAACTACAGCTAGTCATGATAGTCGTATTGAAATTGAGGTCGATAGAAAGGAGACTCAAGAAGATGATGTTATTATTCGCCGCAAAAAACCAGTCGCTGTTTACAAGAGTGGTTATAGTGGAGGTACGGGTCCTACTAAGGAGGAAATAGAATTAAGAAATATAAGAAAGAAAACTAGAAAACGTACGCGTAAATTTGAAATTGATGGTGTTCAAGTAACAACAACAACTAGTAGAGTTATCTATGGAGATGAAGATTCTGGTGGTTTTTATGATGACCACGTATTCCGCAAACAAGAACTAAGGGAGCTAAAGATGCTTCAGAAACAGGAAAAGAAACAACAAACAGATTTGCAACTAAAAGAGCAAATGAGCAAAGAACAACAGGACCGTAGATTTGATCAGGAAAGAACTTCTTTAGAAAAAACTTATGAAGCTGACATGGATGCTCTTGCACGACAACACAAACAATTAGTTGAAAAAACAGAACAAGCTCAAGAACATGAATTACGCTCATCTTCGAAGCGTATTCGGGCGGAGCAAGAAAAGGAACTTAAAATATTTCGTGAAAACCTTAAGCAGGAAATTCATTTGCTTAAACAAGAGGTGGATCTACTACCAAAAGATAAGCGTAAAGATGAATTTAAGCAACGGCGATCAGCGATGGAGTTAGACCACGAGGAAAAAGAGAGAGCATTTTTGGATTCTCTAAAAGAAAGACATGAGTTACTTTTGCGACGAATAAGTGAAAAACATCGTGATCATCTTGCCACAATTCATAGAAACTTTTTGCAACAAAAGCAAAATGCAATGCGAACACGGGAAGCACTTTTATGGGAGCTTGAAGAAAAACAGCTTCATGAACGTCATCAGCTATCAAAACGTCATGTTAAGGAAATGTGTTTTATGCAACGACATCAAATGATTGTTCGCCACGAAAAAGAGCTTGATCAAGTTAAGCGGATGCTACAGCGAAAAGAAGAAGATCTTATTAAAAAGCAAGCTCTTGAAAAAAGAGCTTTACCGAAAAGAATTCGAGCAGAACGAAAAGCAAGAGAGTTAATGTTTAGAGAGTCGCTGCGAATATCTTCAAATCTTGATCCCGAAGTTGAACGTGAACGACTAAAAAAGGTAAGTAATTTACACACATATATATAATATATATATAATATATATAATATATATATATATATATATATATATATATATTATATATATAATATATATATATATATATATATATATATATATAATATATATAATATATAATATTAATATTAATATATAATATATTATAATATATAATATATATAAATATCTATATATATATATATAATATATATAATATATAATATAATATATTATATATATATATAAGATATATATATAATATATATATAAATATCTATATATATATATATATATATATATATATATATATATATATATATACATACATATTAAAGTACATTGCACATAGGGACAATTATAATAGGGAGACATTTGGTTTAAAAAATTCTCGCTTTTCCACAAATGTCAAACGAATAATAGTATACGCACAATTGGGACGAACGACGAATTTTTCGGAACGAATTTTCGTCCTCAGATATAGAACACACTAAAGTATATGAAAATATGTACAATCAGTGCATATGACGAAATTCGTCATACGTAACGAACTGTGCGATAGGTTTATTTCTATTTTTTACGCAGACGAACGACGAATTAATTGGGAAAAATTGTTTTAGTACCAATTCCGGTAGCCCGAATTTTCTAAAATTTGGCGGTTGTGAGTACAGCGTATGACAATACAATATATTGTTCGAATATTCGAAATTATATTCGAAAATTCGAAGTTATGTTCGAAAAATTTTTTATGCTCTTTAAATAATCTCTGGGTCATAAAAACTAAAAATAAAATTTTCGAAAGTTCAAACTTAAGTTCGAAAAATTTTTAAATCCATTAAAACCAGTTCTGGTGGCGTGAATTGTCTGAAATTTGGCAGTTTGGAGTACACTTGTTGACACTACAATGCTATGTTGGAATATTTCAAATTAAGTTCGATAATTCGAAGCAAAGTTCGAAAAAATTTTGAAGCTGTTAAAATAATCTCAAAATCGTGGAGATTTAAAAAAAAATATATATTTTTTGTTCCTTTTTCTTACTTTTTCCAATTTCTAATTTGATTGTATTTCATTCGACGAATTTACGCAACGAATTGTTATCGACTAGTTCGTCGTGCTATACAAAATTCGTCGTTGGTCCCAATTGTGAGTATATCATAAATATTTTAATTGAAATTTAATAATAAATACTTCTGTTTATCAATTATAAAGATACGTTCATAGTACTGGAGGTCCACACCCTGCACTTCAACAAAAAATGTTAACTGTTTAAAATACAAATTAAAAAATGTACAACATAATGCTGGTGTACTCCACTGCACTCCAGCAAAAAATTTTAACTGTTCAATTTACAGAGTAAAAAAATTCTAAGTAATTTGTCAAAAAGTATAAATTTGACAAATCAACAATAATATCGAAAATAATGTTCAAGTTCGATCAATAGTTTACACTTGTTTTGATAGCATATATATACTATTTATTGCAACGTTAGAATCTTATTTAGCTCCGCTTTATTTGCAACTTTTTTGGAAGATTCTAACAAGCAAATCGTTAACGTTACCTAATTATTTAATTTACGTTTTGTAGACTTCTTCTTTAATTTTTTTCTAATCGTCAAGACAAACACTATGCGCACTTTGTTTTAATAAACACATGCTTATTATTAGGGAAGTTATTTTTTTTTATTCCAAAATCACTACGTCTGAAGTCATTCTCAGGAAGTAATTTTTATGACCGTTTTTGGAAGTGAAATTGCAATATTATAGAATGCAACTAATTTGACTTAAACAATATTAACATAAATAAATAAATTACACGCATTTATAAATACTAGAGTACATAATGGGAGCTCCGCCTCCCTAATCGAAATTAAATTAAAAATTCAGATTGTGAAAATATGTTTGCATATGTAAAATGAGTACAGTTAAAAATTTAAATATTTTTTAAGATTTATGTGGTATCACTGGATTACTGTGTTCTATACTTTTAATGTTTTGTTTCTTGCATTGTTTGTTTTTAGTTAAAATATACGTACGTGGGATTTTTGTTTCTATGTGTTAGTAACAACTTCAAATGCTTATAGCTCCCAAAGTTCTGAACAAATATTATTAATATATATATTGTGCACATCTGTGAAGAAATACCTTTAAAATGATATACCTTTGGATGTATACCGTAAGAGTAAAAGGGGTCACAAAAAATCGCTTTGCCTATTAATTATATAGATTATAAATATACATTTACATTTTATTTTGTCCGTTTATTTGTTTACTGATTTACATCTGTAAATTTTAGCATTAAAATACATATGTATGTGTATTTTTGTTCTTCCATTGTATTGGGCATCCTGCAGTCGGTCTATTCGACTATTATTAAACATGTTGATATATGTAGTTTAAGAACGAGTTATTAATTTCACTATTTTATAACAAATTTTTCAAATACTAAAAATTTTTGTCCACACCACTAAATGCATTTATAAGAGCATCGGATGTTCTAGTTGCATACCGGCAAGGTTTGATTATATAGATCATCTGAATAACGTTTTTAAGTTGTAGAGTAGGAAACAGGAGTTAAGCCGGAGGTCCACCCTACGCGACAAAGCGATACTTTTTATACCTACGCTTCAAGTTACATACGAAGCTTTTCAAGGGTCAATTTCTTTTTATTAAAAAAAACTTCGAGTTTAGATAGAGACAGCAATGATAGTAATAAGAAATGAAGAATAAACTGAAATAGATAGAGTTGATATCGAAAGCCTATATAGAAGAGAAAAAGAAAAACATAGTGTGTGTTTAATTGCATACCCATTTCGACAATCTTTAATCTAATATCAGGTTGAACAGTTGATAGATCAGATAGATTAGAAAAGTATGCCGACCCTATTGTCTGATATCGAATCGATTCAAGGTCCGGGCAATTACACTGATGATAAGTAATTGTTTCCTCTTCTTCTTCGTTTTGACAACTCCTACAGAAATCATTGTATGGAATACCAATGCGCCTTGCATGGTTTCCAAACTTGGAATGACCAGTCAGAACTGATAATAGGGTCCTCAGATGAATTCTGCTAAACCCTAATATATGGGATGTTTTATGAGGATCCATATAGGGTCATAGCATCTTAACAATCGAACAAATATGTTCTCCAGACCACCGGTCTTGAGCTGAATAAAAACAAATGTTATGTATTTGTTTCATAATGGCAGCTAGGGGGACGCCGCAGAATTGTGTTGCCAAGTATGTTCTCCAGACCACCGGTCATGGGCTGAACTAAAACAAATGTTATGTATTTGTTTCATAATGGCAGATAGGGGGACGCCGCAGAATTGTGTGGCCATTATCGTGCCAAGATACCATCAGTAATATTGCCAGTTATATCCCCGTATCCTTTGACCCAAACTAGGGTAATTTTTGAATGTCTCGACATCTCGTTTAGAGACGCCTGCCATTCTTGGACAAGTTTTGATGCAGAGGATTTGATAACGGCTTGGCTGTCAGTATAGATTCTGATATCGCTATTGAATATCCGATTGTACATAAGCCAATTAGATGCCCTTTTTATAGCAGAAATTTTCGCGTGTAAGATGGTGTATTCATTATTGAGTCGGAAAGAGATTTTCGTTTTAAATTCTTCTGTTTTATAAACATCTGTATACACACTTAGGCCGTCAACATCTCCAAGTGGAGGTTCATCATAATCAGGGATTTTGTTATACCAGAAGATTCTCCTGATACACGGTTCCAGAATGCAGTAGTCACAGACATGTTGTAGACTTGGGAGAAGGTCTACAATCTTTACATGATCTCTGGATCCATAGATCCATCTGTTTAAGGTACTTAATCTGGCTGCAGTACTCATTGTCAGTTGTTTAGCAAGGAGATCCACAGAAGCCAGTTCAGCATAGCGAACAATGCTTTACTGGGCGCCATCCTAAGAACACCTGTTATGAGAAGGGCGGCTTAATCACCGCCTCAAACCCCAATACAACTTCCTGTCGAGAATAACACCTAAATATTTTGCATTATCCGACAGTTTAAGAACCTCGCCATTTAGACGAGGAAGGGAGAATTGAGGAATTTTGTATTTGCCAGAGAATAGCACCGTTTTCCAGGGTTAAAGCTGAGACCACAGTTTACGCTCCATGAGCTTATTACCGTCAACGATTCTTCCAATCTCCGAGGCAAAGTCTCAATGTGCGTACCAGTTACCGCTACTGCTACATCGTCAGCGTATGTAACCGTCCATTTATAGCCATATTCAATAGGAGTGGGGATAACACCCCTCCCTAAGGAGTGCCCTGTATGGCTTTTTTGTAGATTGTTGTATCACCCAGTGAAGATACAATAATCCTATGTGATAACAAGTTCCTCACAAAACTCACAGTGAGTTGGTCCACACCCATTTGAGAGAGATTGACAGATGATTGAGGATTGGACATTATTAAAGGCGCCTTCGATGTCAGGAAAGGCGACCAGTGTAAAATTTGTATAACCCATGTCCTTTTCAATATACCCAACCAGGGAATGTAAAACCGTCTCAACATATAGGCATGTTGAGAGTTTGAGAGTAGAGATCTGTCAAATGATAATACAACATTAACACTAATAGAGCTTGAAATCCAATTTCTCGATAGTCTATACAGAAGGAAGAATGTTAGTCAAGGTCAATTTATGGACCTCCTATTTTGTCTTTCTCCTGTTCAATCGCCAGATTGAGAAGTAACGCAGACCGTTCATTCTAACAAGCCAACAGTTTTATGTGACCCTGGAACCATCCAGCGTCATAATTTTTCAAATTTTCCTTAAGGATCTTCCAGTTCACCCCAAGCATACCTTGACGGATGATCCCCCATTGCGCATTTTTCGCCTACTGTCAGGACACAAAGCTGCCGTCCCTCTGGGTCAAAAAAACCATCAAGCCGCCCAATATTATAAGTTTCTGACATGCACATTTAAGTGCTGAAATCCACTAGATTTCAGTCGGATCGTTCTATCTATTGCCCTATCTCAGTGATAGGAGAAGCAATCGATAAAGCGGATACTGACAGACTGCTCAATATGGGAAACAAACGTCTTTCAGGTGGGAGGGGTAGTTCTTAGTATCGTGCTCATCCTATGACCCTTCTGACAAGGGTGACCCCTTGGATTCAGCCAGTATGGCCCATAGGATTCATTGCACTCAAGCCTTCACATCGCGACAAGATGACTACCCTTCGTGAAGGAGGCTTGGTTTATAATCAGAACAAAAACGTCCAAACTGTGTCTAGAGTACTAAGGAGCCAAAAAGGTCTACACGAGCAGCGCCTTTGCGCTAAGGTTCTTGCTGCTCCTATGGTCGGCAAAACCTTTTGGTCCTTCGTTAAAAGTGTTAAGGGTAATTCTACTTCTTTAAGGACGACCAAACATTCACTGACCCGGTTGATTAAGCTAAACTTTTAGCTAAGTTATTCGCAAACAATTCTTGCTTGCCGGTTGCTCTTCGACGCAGGCTCGTACATTAGCTAATTTTTTCAGCATTCTATAAAATGCCGGCAAATTTTCTGCATGCTAGAAGATTGCTAATGTAACGCCAATTCCTAAAAGGGAAAGGCTAATAATCCTGAAAATTACCGCCCAATAGCAATTTGTTCAGCACTTTCTAAAGTTATGGAAAGTATGGTCAATTTCCATCTTGTCAAGTATTTAGAGACCAACAATTTACTTAATGGCTTTTGTAGAGGTCGCTCTACTGTTCGTATGTGGAATAAATTTCCTGCCGAGGTATTCCCAGCCACTTTCTATAAAAAAGATTTAAATCAAATTTCCACAAACACTACTCCCTCCATCCTTCTTCCCACAACCTATTTTCCTAGTTCCAACACAATGCTTCGCATAAATATGGGTCATTCCCTGAGTGCTGGTCCAATTCAAAAAAAAAAAATTGCTTCGGAAATAACGAATCTCAATTCCGGTAATTTAGAGCATAATTTGACGATCCCTCTTTGCGATATCGACTCTTTTTGATGGAATTATGTTTATTGACCAGCTTTTAGGGATTTATTTACCGCAATTTTTATTTATAGCTCGCTTTTGCCATCGCAATCGTTTTTAAGATATTCATTGAATAATAGTTTTGAGTTAACCAAGTTAGCCAGGCGCGATTAAGGGAAAGCATATAAGAATACTCGTATGTTAAGAATTAATCTTGTTAAGCAATCTTTTAGATATATTTCGATGAAATTTGCTTCATAATTTGTTGCCCAAGAAATGGGTCATGGCTATCATACTAATGTTACACCGATATTGTACTTTGTAAAATTGTTAAATTTAAAGCAGTCAGGATACAATTTTTTATATGTAGGGTTATTTCAAAATAAATCGACCAAAAAACGCTGTTTTAAATTTTTGTCCCCTTCTATTTTTTCCAAATCAGGAGCATATATTCTACTCCTTAATGCGGTTTCTATGTCGTATAATTTAGATCCATAACTCATATTTTATCTGAAACCGAAATACCGTAACTTTTATTCTCTGCAAATTTTGTAATGACTCCTTAATCTGTAGGATGTACTAAAAGGAAGATATATCAAAAAATGTATTTTTTGACCTATGACCTCCAATATTGCAAATATATAAGACATGATTTCAGATATTTTTTACCATCATATTTATATCACTAAGTTGAGGGTCTGTGGTAATTTTTACTTCATTCGGCATTAAAACCTTAATTTACTTGACTATAAATATGTTAAAATGTGTAAAAAGCACTCATTTCCTATGGAAATTGTAAATGTAGCTAAATATAAACCCCTTTCCAAACCCATTAAGATCCCATTCTAAATTTTTACACAGCAATAACAATAAGTTTGTCTATTTGTCGTAAAAAAATTAAGAAAAATAAAATATCCTTTTTTAAGATAGTACATTTTCCACTATATTGTCCTTGCGCCAGGACTTCATGTAATTTTAATGAAATATCAAAAAATGAGTAATCGAAGTCCTGTCGGAATTGGATAACTGGTTCCAAAGTTATTCAGTCGTCAACATTTCTAATTTTGAACAAAAATACGCGAGATGCCCTTTTTAGAAACCCATAACATATGAAGTAGAATATATGTTTCGAAAGGGTTGAAAATTTTAAGTGGTGGAAACGTCTGTGAAATTACCCGGTAAATAAATCCGGTCTTATATTTATGACCAAAATTTCTTAACAAAATTCGTTTTATATTAGATATAGAAATTAAATTCTTCGAGTTTTTATAATTTGGAAATTATTTATTTGTAATTATTTATTTATCAAAATTTAAATTTCTTGTTATATATGTAACAATTAAGTGTGCTATATACCGTTGTGCCGAATCTCAAATACCCTCCACCAGCTACATTTATATTAATATTTTTTTTAATTGATCTAAACTAAAATACAATACTTATAATAAAATAAAGACTATAGTCAACAGAGTTGGAGCCAAAGTATGGCACACTAAGTGGGTCAATAATTCAGTCATACCCCCATAGAAATAACACTTCAGGGAATTAATTTAAAGTTCATTGCTCCCCTAAAAAATTTACCCAATCCTACATTGAAGGCCCTATTCAAAAAAACACCATGAACTTCCGCAATTGACTTTTTTTATTTCGGAAGTGGTCCTATATATTCTGTATAGCCGAATATTTTCATATTGAAATTGCCGCTAAATTATCATTTTAATACACTACCGTTACCGCTAAAATAGCGATACCGAAATGTTCCGAAATAGCGATAACGCTAAAATACCAATACCGAAATAAATCAAAAGATATCGTTACCGAATTAAGTCAAAATACCGATAATGCTAAAATACCTACTTTATCACCGTTTGGAAACGGTTGCCAGCCTTGGTTATATACGTGATTAGGAGCTATTACCAATTGTAAATCGATCGGTAAAAAGTTTTACGGCAACATTTTTGTATACCAAATTAATATTTGTGCAAAATTTTGTATAAGTATCTTAATTAAGTAATCAATTGTTTGCATTTAAGCATGAATAATATCTGTGATATATAGATTTAAACACGGAACATTTTATAAAGGTTATTTTCAATAAAGTGTTTTCCTAGGCAAAATGGGGGAAAATGGTACTATTTTTTCATTAGAATTTTCCAAAAAGGTAGAATTTATTCCTCTATTTCATGATTTAAATTGTATTTTTTGAATTTTAATAATAAATGAATTTTAATAATAATTCATCTATAAAAGGGAAATGTTTGGTACTTTTTGCTCATAAAATAGTACTTTTTGTATTATCTTTAATATGGAACATAGCAACATAAAATTTAGCAGGACTGATAAGAGGTAACTCTTTGCTACTTATTCGTTCTTTAAATGGTACTTTTTGTATGTTCTCTCTATAAAAGAGAATTTATAAGCTTCTTTTTTGTATTTTTTTGTTATTCAAATGATAGTTTTTGAATATAGAAACTAGAAACTAAAAGTACATAGTACTTAATGAAAAATATTGCGTAGCTAAGAACCAAGGGTAGGCTAGTCTTCTTATAAAATATTAACAATTGCATTTTAATTATATTCCCAGCAAAAAAAGTGTGGAAAAAGATGTATTTCATTACAATTAGTAACCCGAAGATCTTCAAATTCAGGTGAAATCATATTAATTTAACATTAGCGTGTCATTGTTATTTGTAGTGACTTTTCCTCGAGTAATATTTGGTTTTCATTTGTAAGAAAATAGTTGATTTATAAAAGCGATGTGTTTAAGATGTCGTTCGTATGTAAAGTATGACATCAAATATTTTTTACTGGGTCAACATTCATATAATGTCAATAAAAATAAAAGTAAGTACAATTCTGTTCCATTTCGAAATGGGCTGCATTGGAAATTGCAAAATATACAAAACATAAAGTAGTTTTAAAAACTAGGCCTTTTTATTTCTGGTAATATTGGAGAGAGTTCCATTAGTCTATAGTTTGATATATTAAAGAGATTTTTAAAACTTTAACGAAATGCAAACTACAAATGCATCAGGCCAAATTATTTATGTAGACGGCGTAAAAATTAAAAACAAATTATTGCTCAATAACATTTAAACATGTATGGTATGTTCCACAATTACATTCTAATTTTCTCTCAGTGAACAAAATTAATAAGTCTGGTCCATGGCGAATTCTGATAAGGTGGTGGCAGTTCTGCAACAACAACATTTTACATGTATTTTGTTTTAGCATTTGTTTTACGTAAATGTCAAAAACGATAAGAACGGCGAATTCATTTTCAATATTTGGCCATAAAGTAGCAGCAGCCGGTCAGGTAAATACTTCATACGGGTTTTATTATATAAAGCGTTCTGGAACAGATTTTTTATTTAATCTCTTCATCTAAATAGTGTATATATAAACCAATATTGTTTAATTGTTAACATTTAATATAAATCTGAATGAAGCCATGTTAATATAAAATATAAAACAATATTGTTTCATATGTTAACATTTAATAGAAAAAATATTTTTCTTAAATAAAATTTTTCATTATTTAAATAAAATGATATTTGTTTACGAGATGCTGGCTATTTTTTACATGAATAATTCAAAATATTAACGAAGTTTTTCTCCGTTTAACGGAAATTTTTAAATATAAAAATATAAACAATAACATACAGGTTAATCAAGAAAAAAGTTATCAGCTGATTGAATAACACCACTTTATATGAATTCGCCTTAGATAAAGCGGTTGTAAAAAGTAAACAAAATAAAAATATTCTAACAGCTGGCTTAGTAGATGACATGTTTGTAGTAAATTTGGAAAAAGTAAAGATCCAAAATTAAGTTTGTCGGTTATCAGCTTTATACAAAAACATACCGTTTTTGTACCCCACCACTAGACAAATATATACGCAGAAAAATATGACCGTTTTTTTTTTCTAACAATCGTTGGTTTAAATTTAATTTCAATTTTTATAAATATTTTTATTTGGGTTAATAAATGTTTTTGTTTGAGTTATGTTTTAATGTCTGCATATGGCACAATACAGCAATAAAACACAATAATTGATAACATTTTTATTTGGTTTATTTAGGCCCGTTTTCTCAATGTGTCGACAAACTGCCTGTTAGTTAATGTCGACATAAATTTATTAGACTGATAAACTGTCCATTAACAATTTTGGTTTTCTCAATATACCGACAAAAACATTATTTTCATTTGGCAATACCTTCAAAATTGAAATGAACAATATATTCAGACATGTCTGATGTCAGAAATTTTCTGAAATAATTCTTATACTTTATTAGAATTTTTAACGAATAATATAAATTTCCTTAGATATTTCACAGAATAATCGGCAAAGTTTTTCCATTTTTTTGGTTTATTTTTTATATGTATACAATGAACTCTATTTTCGTATATAATACGTTAGTATTATTGTTTAATTTTATTAAATTTAAAAATAATCTATAAGTTTCTATTATTTATTTATGCACCCTTAAGAAGTCATGAATAATGGTATCTTATAATATATTATTAAAATTGATAAAATTAAACCATAATAAATTATGTTTATGAAAATGTTTTCATCAGACGTTGATCGGAATATTCAGGACATTTTCTTATACTTGATCAGACTTCGGATCGGATACGAAATCGGCAACTTGTGCAATCGGCAAAAATTGTTTAGTAGGAAGTTGTTGACTGAATTAACTGTAAAAATGAGGGATATTTATTTTGAAGATAAAAATTATTATTAGAGTCCTAACGAACTCAAAATTTCGTTTGGTACCGAAGCCAAATTTCGGTAAATTTGAAAGTTCGGCCGAACTCGAACTCTTTTCGGTTTTCAAAGTTCGGTGAAAACGAACTTTTTTCTTAAATGAAAAACGCAGTTATGATTAAAAAGTAATTAATTCAAATTAAATGTTTCACTTTTCTTAGCTTTTTAATCACTTTCTGATTAAGAGTTCAAATCAGCCAAAAAAGGCGTTTTGTACCAATGTATATCGGAAATTTATTGTACAGCCAGGATGTATGATAACTAATGTAAACAAATTTTCAGCATTTTTAAAACATTTTAATGATGTAAAACCAAAATATTATTTGAAGAAAAACCTTATAAACCGATTTTGTCCATTTTGAATACCAATCAAAACGCAATAGTTTCAAGAGTCTGACTGACAGACATGTCTAGATCGTTTGGGAATAAGGATCTAGAAAATTTCGATGTTACAAATGAAATCAAAGATTTATAATCGAAACTAGATAATTCAAATTAAATGTTTCACTTTTCATAGCTTTTTAATCACTTTCTGATTAAGAGTTTAAATCAGCCAAAAAAGGCGTTTTGTACCTATGTATATCGGAAATTTATTGTACAGCCAGGATGTATGATAACTAATGTAAACAAATTTTCAGCATTTTTAAAACATTATAATGATGTAAAAATATGATAAATAAACATTTTATAAAATTTTAGGCGTTCGATCAAAATTTCGAAGAACACCGAACGTTCGGTCGGACACTAATTATTTTAATCTTTTTTTCAACAAATGAAAATTGTTTTCAACAAAACAGATATTTTTATGCTAAAAATATTTAAAGTAAAACATTTTCGGGTTCTTGGTTGTAAGTAAAAAAGTAAAATTCTTCTTTACAGTAATCAAATTATTTGTAGATTTGAAATATTATATTTGAAAAATTCAGTAAATATTTTACTTCTTTAAATCTAAAAATTTCTCAATAAAGATTTTTGCCAATAAAGATTTTAGCAAAAAAATTTGTTTGATAATTAATTTTAAATTTAACAAAATTTATGTTTGTTTTGGTAAAAAAAAATTAAAATTGTAATGAATTTTTAATAAATTTTTTAGCTAATTGTCAATTTTTTTACTTGAAAAAAAAAAAAATATTTTTTTTGTTAACCCATATAATGTTGTATATGGGTTAACCTCCAAATGTTTAAAAACAAAAAGTATCCAAATAAAGTTTGGAAGTTAAAATAAGTATGAGTTCTATAATCGGCTGTGCCGAATCTTATAAACCCTTCACCATGATGAGTTAAAAAAACAGTCAGTACGAATCTTATTACAAAAAATCAAAAAATACCATTTGTTCTTCGGGGCTCTTCCTACTTAATTACATGTTTCTAGGTTCAATATTATAGAAAATTCAAAAAGTGCCTTTTAAAGACTGAAAAAGTGCCAAAAAGTCCCATTTTATACATTCTAATTTAATCCGGGCTTTATATGCTTATGCTTATAATTTCTTATTTCTTGGTTCAATATTATAGAAATTTTTGTACCAAAAAGTCCCCTTTTGTAGATTCTTACCTACATGCTAAATTTCATGTTCCTAGGTTCAATATTATAGAAAAGTCCCCTTTCATGTGTTCTGGCATAATCCGGGCTTTACATACTTAATTTGATGTTTCTAGGTTCAATATTACAGAAAAATATTGGAATAATGATATTGGAACCAATTTTCTAATGATACTAGATGATTTAATTTGGAATAATCTGTTCTCCTAAAGTCGAAAACTTTTTCTTCTGTCGGAAACGGGTTTGCTGCAATTTTCATATTGACAACCTAACTAATTTCTAGAGTAGGGTGATAAACATCTCCTGGAGTCAATAGAGGAGTTATGCGTTGTATATTAAATGCGTCTGGGCGATCAACGAATACTAAATCTAGCATTTTACCATATACATTTGGTATGTCATTTATTTGAAAAGGCGACAATTCTGCAATGGAATATAGTAGATTTAAATTTGATTCCGAGACTTTTGGGATATTAAGTCTCCTAAAACAATAATCATATTTAATAATTATTTTATCGCAGTAGAGTGACGTTCATATATGTCGATACTTAAAGCAGGAGGAATGTATGAGCAAGGACAAAGATAGTCCTAAATTTAGTTTAACACACGTTGTAATGCTTGTTGCAACATTAAAGGAATACATCGTTAAGGAGTTAGTTCAGGATGTTGAATATTGGGAATTAGATCATTAGATGGAATTTTATTCATTGACGAGCATTTCGAAGGAGATATGGGGGGAGGATACGAACAGGATGGATCTAAGTTTGCAGTTAGATCGGATACAACGTTAGTGTAAGTTGCAATATTCGAGGATGGTAATGGAGTAACATTGATTTGATTTGGAAAATCTATAGTTGGAATTTAATTTTGACCAAAATTTGGAATATGGTTTATATTTGAGGGTTCTCTAACGGCAAGCTGATTAGGGGCAGCAACATTTGAATCTTTAGGAGAATTTGTTAATGCCTTAACAGTCCGTTTGCGTTTAGGTTTCGGAGAGAACGCAAAATTGTCTAAATTAGTGAATTTTTCTTGCAATGCTGAAAAATCATTCCTAATTTCGTCAAACTCGGTTTTATAACTTTTGAAGAAATCGTAAAAAACTTTGACAGGTCCATTGAATATTGTTTGGTTTATCAGATAGTGCATCTGCATTACGAGCTTTAAGTCCGCTACATTTTAAGTGATAGTTTCTTAAGCACAGCCAATAGAAAACCATACGTTCATCACCAGAATTACTACAGTTTCTGTTTATACAGTCCATATCAAATATTTTTCAATTCATACATCACAATTCTTTAAGATAAAGGGTATTGGCAATATTGCAATTAGAACACAGTGGCAATATCAGGAGAAAAAAAAGCAATCAGACAATAAAGCACACTAGTAACTTTATAAGATTAAAAATTTGGAATGAAAGGAACAAAATGTAAATGAAAAATACAAAAACAAATTGTGTGAGATAATAAAATTTACAATGTTTTATATTGTTATTGTTATTTTATGGTATAAAATAAACAAATGAAAAGATAAAACAGCACAACAAATTGGACTATGACATTGTTTTACAACAATAAGATAAGATAATGAAGATAATTTACCTTCTTACACATTTTCTTACCCGCACAACACATTTTTAAAATTTTTTGTCCATTTTCACACCGTTAAATAGCCCGAAATAGTTTTATTTCTTTTTTTTGACAATTCATTTTTGAGGAATTTTAATAAATCTAAAAAAAACGAAGTTGTAAATTTTGGTACTGAATATGGGAAATAAATATAAAATAATGTTTTGCAAATATGAGAATAAAAAATTAAAAAATGTGTTTATTAAATTTTTACAGATCAAATGTGCAAAAAAAAATAATAAAAAATCTGTGAAAGTATACATTTAAGTGTTTTATATTTTTCGTAAAATTTTTAAGTACGTTTTTATGCAACTATGTAGGTTTGGAATCAGTGGTGAAAGTGGTTTGAGTTACAATACATATAAAAAATTCTACAAATACATTCTTAGTGTTAGGTACCGAATGACAACTCCTTTAGGTACCAACAGACAAGCCCCAATTTCTTTATATTCTTTGCAGCACAACTTGAATATTTAATTATTTACAGTTAATGAAGAAATACTTATCTTTAAGACAGGTAATCAAAAACTAAAATTTTATTAACGATTTAACTATTAAAAATTAAACAAAATCGGAGCATAAATTATAATCACGACCGAAACTATACAGGGTTGGATAAAAAATCTAAATTTTTGATGAAATTCGGATCTCGCTGATATCTGGGATCCGTAAAAAACTGATTTCAACAAACACACAGACGGACAGACAGATGGACGGACATAGCATAATCAACTCCGCTATCTATAAGCATCCAGAATATACATATTTATTTATGGGGTCGGAAAATCATATAGAAATTACAAACGGAATGACAAACTTATATACAGTTGTTCAATTCACAATCAAGTTGTATATTGTATCTACTAAAGTGTAGTAACAGTGATTGTGAACAGGTTTTTGTAGCAAGTCATAAGTTTATGTTCACAATAAAAAAACCAATGTCAAAAGTAAAAAAAAAACAAATAATATTAAACTAAATAAACAGGCAAAATAAACCAAATTAATTTCTTTTTATTTAAAATTCTATTATTTGCATTATTCCACATTTTAAACTAATAAATAAGCAGTTTTTAATAAAATTTTGTCTTGGTAAACAGCTGTTTGTTTGTAATTTCTTGTTACCACTTTATCGTTTTTTATGCCAAAATCGATTGAATTTTTTATTTATATGCTGAAAGAAACAGTTGACAACACAGAATTTTCTTACGACATTCGAAAAACATATGAAAAATTGTCGTAAGAGTTGTATAGAACTTTTGCATAGAAAATACCAACAACATTGTTATGAATATAGTAGCAGCTGCTGACATACAATGCATTCAACGCTACAACATCGATTGTGAATTGAACAAGTGTCTCTCATAAGTATTCGAATTTAGGTATAATATAAAAAGAAACTGAATTTAATATCATATTTTGTATGCTAAATGAATAAATTAATTTGTTAAATTCTCTAGACAGTCCTTAGCTTTGATATCACGCTTTTTAAAACATTAAAAATTCACATTTACTTAAATTAATTTAGCTTTATTTAAAAATAGTCCATAAAATTACCTCACAAAAGTATACGAATTTTGTCTGTATATCATATTTGACTATATTATACAAAACACAAAAATTAGAATCGAATGATTTTTTTTGCTAAAAATTGTTTTAAGGGGTAACTATCAACCGAATGGATATATTTTTGGACCATTTGGTCCACAATTTTGGGACATTTGTACCATCTTTTAATACAATATCATTAAAATTACGATTTTTGACCATATTTGGCATTCTTTTCTCTTTTTCAAGAGATAAAACCAAAATTTAATATTGCGGTTCAATAGATTCCTTCAGGTATCTAAAAATAATAATCTTTGTTATAAGGATTTGTTTTTAAGCATTCCATGATATATTTTTGGTATCGTTCTTCTGTTTCTAATTGAATTATCTGGATCTTAAGTCCCTTTTCGTGCCACTAGGATCGATATTTTCCAACAAAGTTGGCTAGTATATATAATTGTAGATATTAGCATTAATATATTTTAAATTTTCAAGACATCGTAGCGGTGTACAACTACAATACATGCCTTAACAAAACGTCATCCTATACAGTAGATTTTAGTTTTTACTACTCATAACACTCACGATTATGTTGCCCATTACAACAACACTGTATGTAAAAAATTTTGGGATTATTTTGATCATAGTAGATAATATTTAAACAGATATCAATATTTTTGAGTTAGACCATAATGATATGGTGACATTCAGCCTAGAGGCCATTGGTTATAAAAATAATGATTCCTCTATATTGAATGGCGTTTCTTCGAGGCATGCTTTGGAGTTATAAACTTCCACAATATATTGAAAACTTAAAATGTATAACAGCTGATAAAACAATATATAGAAGACAAGTTTCCCCGAAAAATTTTGACCCTAGTATTATAAAAATGGACTTGAGTTCCAATAAATTGAATTAGCGATAGAAGAATAATTCCCATAATATATCTTTAAACGTTTAAATACAGATTCTTGTAATAAAAAATATTATTTTTAAATACCCAAAACATTAAATCCCAATAACAAATTTTGGTTTTATCTCTGGGAAAAAGGAGAAAAAATACAAATATTGCCAAAAACCGCCATTTAATTGATATTACATAAAAAGATGGTACAAATATCCCAAAATTGTGGACCAAATGGTCCAAAAATATATCCATTCGGTTGATAATTATCCCTTAAAACAATTTTTAGCAAAAAAAAATCATTTGATTCTAATTTTTGTGTTTCGAATAATATAGTCAAATATGAAATACAGAAAAAAATTCGTATACTTTTGTGAGGTAATTTTATGGACTTTTTTTAAATAAAGCTAAATTAATTTAAGTAAATGTGAATTTTTAAAGTTTTAAAATGCGTGATATTAAAGCTAAGGACTGTCTAAAGAATTTAACAAATTAATTTACTAATTTTGCATACAAAATATGTTATTAAATTTGGTTTCTTTTCATATTATACCTAAATTCGTATACTTATGAGAGACACTGTATACCCTTTTCACGAAGGCTCTGTATGGCTTAAAACAAGCAGGTCGCGAATGGAACAAAAGAATAAATAATATATTATTGGCAATGGGATTTTCAAGATGCAAATACGTAAAAAATGAAGAACTTAATATTTGTCTGATTGCTTTATGTAGACGATATGCTGGCGAGATAGAGATGAAGAAAATTATTTTAAATAAACATGTCGAAGCAATTAACCACGGTCCTATACCTTTTTATCTTGATCATTCATCAAAAGAAATATTAAAAAGATGGGGCATGATGGATTGTAGGCCAGCAACAACTCCTTAGGCGTGTGTTAAAACTCTTACAAAGTGTGAAGAAAATTGCGAGAATTTTAACACGAAAATATATTAAAGTATTATTGGAACTCTAATAGACCTATCTCACATTGATTTCGAGACCCGGCCTGATTCATGTAGTTTCTAAATCATCCCAGTTTAACTCTCATCCACATAAGGAGCATTTTCATGCAGCATAATACGTGTTACTATACTTACAGAAGAACACTGTGGGTAAAATTTAATTTTCGTGTAATAATGAAAATTTTGTGTGCTTTTCAGACTCAGACTGTGGTAGCGATTCAAATGATATAATATCATATTCTGGTCATGTTTTATTTAAAGCAGGTGATCCAATCACATGGGAGTCCGGAAACAACTAGTAGTAGCTCTCAGTACAATGTAGGCCGAATATATCGCACTTTTCCAGGGGACAAAAGAAGTTGTATTTATTCGTGGCTTAATGAAATGGACTTCAAGCTGTATGTTATCAACCCTACTCCAATATTGTGTTATAATCAAGGTGCTGCATTTATTGTGAAGAATCCAACTGTTCAGATGAAAAGTAAACATATTGATATTCGTTTTCACTATATTCGAAAAAATTTGAGGGGAAGGAAATCGATATACAATACTTCACATCTGCTGAAAACGCTGTCGATATTTTTAAGAAGACTTTTAGCTATTGATTTAGTTCGGCTTATAACACATCGTAATATTGGTCGTAGACCCACAAAAGTATATATATTCTGGGTTTTTATTAAATTCTAAGTCGATCTAGCCATGTCCGTCTGTCTGTTGAAAGCACGATAGGGTTCGAACGAAAAGAGCTTTTAAGTTTGGTATTGCAAATGAGCAATATCGGTCCACGATTTCGAATAGCACCTTACAAGCGGCCTTCCGACAAACAGCTTTTACAGTCATAATAGTAAAAAAGTTCAATGTAAGTCAAAATCTCTCTACCAAATTTTTTGAGGATCGGTCAATAATTGACGCTATAAGGTGCCCTTCAGAAATTGAATTTAAAGCATTTTACTGGCTTAAAAATGCGAGTATAGCTATCAAATTCGATATATACATATATATTTTTTTACAATTTCTTTCTCGTTTTTTTAATATTAATTTTCCCACTATTCACTCCATGTTTATTATTTTTTCCTCCAAATTTTGTTTTAGTTTTACTGTGTTCTAGATCGTTTTTACCTAACTTCACTACACCCTTTTTATCATTTTATATTTTTTAATCATGTATTTGAGTAAATTTAAGGAGAAATTCGAACCGTGTAATTTGTTCTTCAAAAATTAGTTATAGCGATAAAGAAGAATGAATATCTTTAAGGATATTTTAGCAGTTTTATCCTAGAAGATTCAAAAGAAATAATTTGATTATAGTGTTAAGATAATTTATATTCGGCATATATATTTACCACTACCAAAACTGTAAATTAAAACTGTAAATTCGTTAAAAACGCAGTGAATACTTCGGATTAAATTCAACTTTTGTTTTTTATTTTTACATACTTCTAAATTGAAAATATTACACAATTCACATTCGGTGCCGTAACGTTGTATGTCGTAAGTTTTCACTATTCTTTTGTTTTTGTGTCAAAATTTTTGTCTGTGAAATATTAATGACATATAAAGATAAAATAAATTGAATCAATGCGATGTCCTTTTAAAAAATATAGTTGTTAGTGAGTATACGTGGATTTATGTACATAAGTACAATTCTTAAGTGTGTAATATGTTTATGGGGGCTAGTATCTACAAAATAAGTTACTTGTATCATAAGTCCTAAATGTGCATTACAATAACGAATAACACAAATAAAACATCAATAACATATTTCATTTTTATTTATAAATTAAATGCAGTTCCAAGAACAAGATAAGAAACGGTACACTCAAGAAGAACGTCGTTTTGAAATTAAACATCAGAAACAGCTTGAAGAGTTGAGAGCGACTAGGGAAAGCACAATAAGGTAAGTACACATTAAAAATCTGTCAGGCCTCTCACAGATTTCCATTCCGATCGAAAGAGGAATTATTTCTGTGTTTTGGCTTTTTCCAAAAATAAAAATTCTTTCGAAATGAAACCACTTTCAGTTTTTAAAGTAGAATTGAAACTTTTATAAATGTAACAAAAACCTTTAATAAAATACGATTCTGGTTTTGATACACTAAACAGAATCAATTTTGAATACAATCAATATAAATTAATTTTTTTTGTAAACTATCTTCATAATTTGGAATAAGAATAATATGGAACTGAAACCATACCGATCTAAAGGTGTATAAATTTATGTCAATTTATGAGGTGTATATGGGAATTTTTTTTTTTTTTTTGTTTTAGATTTTAAGATTAATTTTAGATTTAAGATTAATCATTATGCATTAAATATATATTTTTTAATATCATAAAAATTAAGTGATGATGAATTTATATTCAGTGTTTGTATTAGTTTTTTGATATGTCCTTTATATATTAGCACATTGAATAAATAAGAACCATAGATGTTATTTTCATATATTGTTTAGACCAGTGATAATGTTGGGGTTATTCATAATAAGCTATTAAATTACTTACCAAAATTATTTTCTTGTATTTCGAACAAAGGTTCGAATTTTCGAAATTAAATAATGGTTTAAATCCATGCATTACACTATACCTGGGCAGTGATACTATTTTTCTGAAAGGTGGATCCGAATAGACGAATTTACCAAACACATCCAAAATCTTGAGTTGCGGTAAAAGACCAGCTTTTCGTACCTTTCCAGGTATTTCAATTTTCCTTTATTTTGTCTCACTGTGTTATTTTAATATCTTCAAACCTTTTCAACTTAATTTTGTATATTCGTAATGCCTTTGTCAGTCCATTTAGACTACCGGAACTAGTTTTAATAGACCTAAATAATTTTGAATTTTGAACATTATATTATATGTTCATATAGCGATGAAATTCGACATAAGTAAGATTCTAATGATCCAAAGTCACTATGCAAAATTTAATGAGGATCGGTCCATAATTGGCCCTACCCTCCATATAAAGTCCCGGTCACAAAAGGACTTTAACGCTCATTACTGGCTAAAAAATACTAGTATATAGATGAAATTCGACATAAGTAAGTTCGACATAAGTACTAGTCAAAATCTATATAAAAAATTATGGGATTCGGTCCATGATTGACGCTATCTCCCATATAAGGTCCCCTTCAGAAAATGACTGCAGCGCTCATTAATGGCATAAAAATACGAATGTAGCGATGAAATTCGACACAAATAAATTTAATACGTCCCAAATTGTGTCTACCAAATTTTATGAGGATCGACCCAATTTTCACCTTATCCGGGCTCCACATACTTAATTTGATGTTTCTAGGTTCAATATTATAAAATAACTCAAAAAGTACCTTTTGAAAAACGAAAATGTACCAAAAAGTCCCCTTTTATAGTTTCTCTTCTTCTTCGGGTTTCTAGGTTTAATATTATAGAAAATTTAAAAAAGTATTTTTGTAGAACGCAAAAATTAATAAATAATTCCGTTTTATAGGTTATCACCAGGGAAACCGAAAACATGCTCTAAAAAAAGTGTTTTAAGCGCTTTAAATATGCCGTAAAAAACTCAAAATATGCTCTTAAAATTTAAAATATATACTCCAAAAATAAAATTTTTTATTATTTTTTAACATTGAAAAGCTCAAAAAGACTGAAATTGTAATGATATAATAAATATTTAATGTCATATTCTATATCCTACAAAATTTTTTTTATAAATGTTTCATCTCAAAGTTTGAAGAACTAGTATAATAGAATTCCGTTTTACGTTCAGATAACCAATAAATAACATGAAACCATTTGGTCCCCAAAAAACATATTTCAAACGACAAAGTTTGACACATTTCTTCCAATTGTATTCATAGCTTTTAAACTAACATTTTAATCGGTGTTGTCATAAATTCCAATAATTAGTTTTTTAAACTATAAAAATGGATTGGTCTCATGAAATCAAAAGTAATCGGTTTTATGTCCGATTTAAAATATAATGCTTTATTTCGTTATGTTATAACGAAATTTTTTTTTTCAAAATTGTAAAATAGGCTAAAAAATTAAATAAAAGAATAGAATTTTATTTTTTTAAATAAAGTTTTGAAAAGAAAATTAAAAATGTATAAAAACGAAAAAAGCGAAAACATCAAATATGCACTAAAAGAGTAAAATATGCTCTAAAAACTCGAAAATATGCATTAAATATGCTAAAACGTCAAATCATGCAAAATTATGCTCTTATGGGTAAAATATGCTCTAACAAATCGATGCCAAAATTCTCAAATTGGTCTGAAACGTGTAAATATCTTATCCGCGAGTCCATACGACGCACCACAAAAAACATGCATTTGCATATTTTGGTTTCCCTGGTTATCACTTACATCGGGTCCTACATATTCAATTTATTGTCTCTAGTTTCAATATTAAAGGAAATTCAAAAAGTATCTTTTATAGAACGAAGAAGTACCATAAAGACCCCTTTTATAGTTTCTTACCTTAACCGGGCCCTACATGCTAACTTTAATGTTCCTAGAATATTATAAAAAATTTAAAAAGTACCAAAAGTCCCTTTTAACGGGTTCTCAGTAACAACATATTAGTGCCATAGCAGTGCAACAGCTGCTCTCGCTCTGCTTTGTTTTTATAAACAAGCGTTCAATTCTAAGGTAAAATCGGAAGTGCAAAAATTATCAGATGAAAATAAAATGTTGAAAGATGAAATAAAAAAATCGTAAAAAGAAAATGGAAAATCGTAAAAAGAAAAGAGTGAGACGCCTGAAAAAAGATCTTAAAGGGAGGAAATTAATAATTAGAGAATTGGAATGACAAAAATCTTACTATAGTGCAGTTAACGAAGATCTCAAAAATTAAAATTAAAGTGGAAATCGAACAATCGAAAAAAAACAATAAGAACAAAAAAAAACGTTATGATTGAATTAAAGTCTGTGGAAATGGTAACTGAAATTTTAAGCACCTTAAAAATCTAAAAGGAAAGCCCATATACTTATATTGAAAGGGATCGATGTCCAGAAATTGATAAAACAAAATCTTTTAAAAGCTGATAAGGATGACAAACTAGTAGTTGATTATCAACGGTTTTTCTGGCAAAGATCTGGTGAAGAAGTTATAATATAGATTTTGTGGTGGGAAAGTTCAACAAATAAGTTTGAAAAAATTTCGGGAACTTTAAATTCAAAAATTTAATTTTAAGTAAAAAAACAAATATATTTTTAAATAGTGCAAATAAGAAATTAAATTTAAAAATTATGTCATATAACGTTCATGGGCTAGGAAATCAATATCTTCACCTAGATTTTTTGATTTCACAAACCAAAATGAGAGAAAATAATATAAATAAATATGATAACAATTTAAAAAATTTTAAAACTATTTAAGAAACAATAGATTTGGAAAAGCAATAGGTGGTTATGTTTGTGGTATAAGAAAAAAATTAATAGATCTTGGTTTTCAACAGACCTGTTGATGAAAATCTGAACACAATAAAATTATATACGCCCTCAATTACTTTACAAGATCATTGCAAAATACTATTAAAGTCATATAAAAAGCAAGAAAGTCAGTCAAAATATAAGCCAAAACAATCTATAAACAAATAGTTTGACAATGACTGCAAAAAAGAAAGAAAATTGTATGAAAAGTACTTTTTTGGACTCTCCCATAACCCTATTTCAAATAAAAAGGTAACTAGGAATGGCAAAACCGAATAAAGCTTCTGGTGAAGGTCGGGTTCCTTACGAATTTTTTAAATATGCAAGTGAACATTTTCTAAGAGTACTGTCGAACAATTACAGAGGAATTTCTTTTATGAATGTTATTGCAAATATAATGATGGGAATAATACACGAAAGAATATCACGTTGGTGTAAAATTCATACAAAACTAAATGAGTATCAGGCAGGCTTTCGAAGAAAATATTCAACTATTGATAACACTGTGAGTAATTTTTTAAGTCATTGTGGAATAACCATATACGGACACTACTATATGATAAAAGACCAAAAATGAGAAAACCACGGGCCTTCCAGTTTGGCCCATAGTCATCTTCATGATCAGAATCTATCCTAGGAATGATAAGAAGCCGCAAAAATGAAAAGTTTCCTGAAAAAATGTTAATTTCATTTTTTCCATTACTTCAACATTAGGGTATCCCACTTTTAAGGATGAATACCTTTAAAACGATGCGTTTCAATGAACTAAATATTATAAAAATAAAAAAATATTGTTTTTAAAAAGGTCCTCAATTCCCTACCTGTAATGAAAAATCTTGATTTCTGTACAATATGTTTAAACATTTTTTCTGCAATCTTTTCGAATTGGGTGTCAAAAATTACGCAATTTTAAGCTTGTCGAGCAAAACGACTCTTAAGGCCAATCTTTAGGTAAAGGATCAGGAATTAAATTAAAATTAATCCTCAAAAGTTGTTTATGAGTACTCAATTAGTTAATTTTGTTTGCCAGTTTATGAGCCCAATTGAGGAGGTTTAAACTTAAGCAAGAAATGCAAAATTGTAAACAGCTGATGCAAAAAAGTTAATAAAATTTTTAGTAAAACAAACATCGATTAGTATAAACTATAGGGACTTCACAATATACTATTTTTGTTTTAAATTTAAGTTTTCATTAATTTTCATATTATATTTACAATTGTCTTCCTAAAAAAATACATTGTTTTGATAACAAACAGTAACGTTTTCTGTTTTGCATGGCAACACCGCGAAGTTTAATCTTGCACTTAAAAACATCAAAGGGGATTAACATCAGTTGTCATTTGATTGCCAACTCAAAACACCCTTATTGTATTATAAGGGACATACAAAATCAAAAATTCTGGAATGGGCTAAACCAAAAGCCAAACAAAAAATTTTGATTGGTAGTGTGTAGATCGATACAAAGTTGCGTAGGTATGGGGAAACACTTGTTTTGAAGAGATTGATAAATTACAAAGGTATATCATGAAACGTATTCTTAAACTAACCAATAATATGCTTAACTATGTGATAGCAGTAAATGCTTCACAGCAAGCTGGTCATATATCAAAAAATTAGTTTGTTAGATGAAAAGGCAATAAATTAATGCATTGCGCGTTGACCATTACGTACAATAGTTCTAGCTTCATTAATCGATCAAAAGGTACTGGTGCTATGAAGCAAAAACTCTAAAACGTGTCTATATTATTTTGAAAAATACGGATATATGGTACGGATATAGGAAACATGTAATCTGATCCGATTAAATGAAAATTGACTTATTTCAGTATTCTATCCAATACTGCAGACACGTTTATGAAATTCCCATATGTAAAAAGTAATATTTTAAATATTTGTATAGTTATCTCAAATGCATCCCACTAAGTAACCACAAAGCTCTTAAACAAAATAGTTTAAGCTTTCTTTTCAAAACTCCTTGAAATGATAAATGGTAAAATATTTAAAAAAATCTAAAAGGGGCTTTTTTGTAACGGGACGCGAATACTCAAAATATTTTGGAAACCACTATAAAACAAAACAATGGTTATTAATGCTGGGTAAAATTTTCTTCTAAACATGTAAAACTTGTCCAGCTTAAGAAGGGTCACTTATACATAAGAGAACATAGCAATGAATATTTTAAGAAGGGTAACTAAAGCATATTTTTTGCATGAATATAACATTTTTACCTGTTTTTAATTTAAAACTGGAAAAAATCTTTATATAAAAAATTCTTAAAAATAGTCGTAATCGGCCCAAATAATTTATTATTGGGACCGATTAATCGACTTAAAAATGAAAACTAAAATAGTTGATCGGAATATTCGATTATTGGCATTTTATACCATTCACTAACATATAATAAAATCATTAATTATTAACAAAGCATAATAAATTTTTTAACATGTGTAAAAAATTGTCAAAGGTTGAAGGAACATTAGAGTGAAAATCTAAATTTTTTTTATTTTATCCATATATAACATTTGTATATGATTTTAAAGAAAATTTGTTTTAATAAAAAAAAAAGAGTCTAGGCACTTTTCGCCCCCTAAAATGGGGCGAAAAGTGCCTTTTTAGTTTTGGATCTATGCTATTGCCCTGCAATTTTTGTTAATTTAGTTGCCTAATTAATGCAAGTTAAAATTACGGTCTTTATTTGGAAAAGAGTAGACAAAGAAGTTGACAAAATTTTTAAATTTCAACTGCCTAAAACACAAAAATTATAAGCGGTAAATTGTATATACAAAAATGTTTTTTTTTTTTTGTTTAATCCTGATGAACGCTCTTCAAAAATATAAGTGATATTGAAGAGGAAACGCAAAATTGGCACGCGCTTTAAAATTTCACATTTTAATCTTTCACTTTTTAATCATACTGGAAACAGCATTTTATCATTCTCTGTTCTCTTTGAATCTTTGAGTGGAATTTCAAAAATATAATGCTGTAAAAGGGTGGATTCGAAGCCAAACTGTAAAAATTCAGCTCAAAATTGTTTATTTTTAATAATATTTAAAAAAATTATTTTTTAAAAGAATGAACTTCAAATCTCTTTTTTCTTAAAAAATTGTTTATTCTTTTCTCGTGTTCAGTACATCAATACGCATCGATTTGGGGGATATCCTTACATCAGATTCATAAAAAGGCTTTTATTACACTGTAGTGTACACACATTATATTATGACTGTTCCTGTAGAGAGTTTTGCAAATATGTATTGTCAGAAAAGCAACAAAAGATATTGTAATTTTTTAATTGACAGATTTATTTTAAAAACTTTCTACCAAACTTTTGAATAAACAAATATATATGAATTCTGTTCGTTTACAAACAAATGTTTACTATTTTTTCATTTTTACAATTTTTTATGTTTTCTGTTTTTGTACACAAAAAATTGTAAAATATAGTAAGCTCCATGGTATAAAGAAAACAAGGTAACTCCGTTCTCTCTCAATAAAAAGTTTTTTTTGACGTAAATAAGAATTATTAAAATTTATTTTTTGTATACAAATAAAGAAAAACTTTGCCACACATGTAGTAGGGGAAATCATATTTAGGAAATTGGAAATTAAAAAATGCGTATAACTTTTAAATTAATCATTTAAAGTTGTGTGCACTAAGTATATTTTTCATTTTATATTTTTATATTGAACAAAAAATTAAAAAGTAAACAAAGAACTCGGATTTTTAAAGTAAATACGGTAGCATATAAAATAATAATTAATCGCTTAATATGGTTACGAAAAGAGAGAACGGTTGTACCTTTATTTTTTTACCATGGTAAGCTCTTTGAAAAAAAATTGTTTTCCCTTTTACTATTTTCGGCTTGAATATTTTAATCGAGTAAAAAGTAGTAAAACAAAATTTGTTCTGTATTGATTTGTTTGGAAAAATATTTCGTGAGAAGGGTATAGGGTAATTCCAAAATAAATCGACCAAAAAACGCTGTTTTAAATTTTTGTCCCCTTCGATTTTTTTCCAAATTAAGGGCATATATTATTATCCTTAATGCGGTTTCTATGGCGTATAAATTAGATCCATAACTTTTACCATCATATTTATATCACAAACTTGAGATATAAATATGATGGTAAAAGTTATATATATATATATATATATATATATATATATATGTATGTATATATATATATATATATATATATAATATATATATATAATATATATATATATATATATATATATATATATATATATATATTATATATATATTATATATATATACATTCTTACTTGTTTTTATCACTTTAATTAATAGTTAATGCTCTTAGTGCAAATATTTAAATACATAAATCAATGCAGCCCTTATGTCAGTTAATTTTGTATGAAAAGTGCGACGCCCTTAAAATAAAATCCACCCATTTTTTTGCATAGTATCGCACCATACCAAGTCACATATTCATACAAGTTTTTATCTTTCTAAGTGCTTTTAATCAACAGTTATGCTAAATTTGTCATTGGTAACACTGTTAAATGTATTCAAACAAGCCTACAGTTTTTCAAGTAATATTTTCTTGAAAATAATATTTTTATTTCGTTACAGAGAACTTGAACAACTACAAAACGAAAAAAGGAAAGCTTTAGTAGAACATGAACATGCTAAATTAACCCAAATTGATGACCGCTTAAAAACTGAACTTCGGGAGTGGAAGGACCAACTAGTACCGCGTAAACAGGTAAAGAAAAGGATTCGTTGTAACAAATTCCTTATATATTAAGCAATCTAATTAATTTGTACTTAAGAATACTAACTAACATAAGTATTAATTGTATTGTTCGAAAGCACATTATTATGGATTCAATCTTAAATTTTGTTTCCTTTTTTTCTTCTACAACTTTTCCCAATGCTGCCATATGTATGTTATATAATAATTGGATAACATGATTCTTCTCTACCATCTAAAATATACGTAACATTGCTAAATACTTACATAATACTGCTACTAACAATAAATGTCGACATGAATGCATGTTTCCTGTCGTCGTTCTTCTGTATGCTTGCTTATTTCCTGGTTAAATATTTATTAATACTAACGTCTAAAAGAATTTTATAAAAATGGTTAATGTTATGTACGACAAGTTTGAAAAGCTATACAGCATTACGTCAGATCGAAATTTGAGGAAAATTGAGGATGATATAGATAATTTAATAAAATTACCGCCTCATTTGGTTGGTATTTTTAATGAAACGCCTCGTTTAGTACCCAGGGGCACTTTTTTGGGCAACATTAATCAAATGGCTCGATCGAGAACTCTATCACTGTTTTCTTCTAATATAAGTTCTAATTTCCGTGGTTCAGTGCCAGATCTAAGCCGAAGTGTACCGACAACTCCTATGTTTACCTTTAAACATGACCGAGTTAAGTTGGTTGACAGTTTAAAGAACAGTTCTTCATCAATACCTCGATACCCAGACAGCAGTAATGAAGGCGTTTTGGAAAAAACTTCCACTGTATTCACTAAGCCATTATTGGCAAACGATATTGATCAAATAGTTTACTTGGGGGAAGAAAATGATAAAATAGTTGAAATAAAAACTACGTCATCTATTCCGGCTGTTAAGAACATGAACAAGAGACATTCACCAATATCACTAACAACATTTAGATCACGTTCTCCAACTTCCGCTATAAATTCCGAAAGTCGTGATGACATTGTGTTTGACCGATTTTCAAAAGCAGATGAAGAATTAGTGCAACTACGAAATCAGCCCAATTCGTTATTGCATTCCTCATCGTCGTTTATTATTAAGCGGCCATCCTATTTACCAGAACGAAACACAACAATGATTAATTCACATTCTGTTCAAAACCTACAAAAAATTTCTTTGTTGGAAAATCGCGTAAAACCCCTGGACTCGTTCAGTTCTTCTGAAATGAAATATACAAGCTTAGCTGGACAAAAGGCTGCAGAGCTCCTAGCCGAAGTTCAGCCGACACTGCGAGCATCAACAAAATGCGATAGAAATTCCATCGATACCGAAGAAGATTCATATGATGGATTAATGTTGCAAAAGGCTCCAAAATATGCAATACCAAGAGTAATTACCAGCAATCCATCTGAAAAAAGGGAACATATTAGAATGGATTCATCAGCTGCGTAGTCAACAAATATACTAATAATCTTCAAATTTTTGTAATAATCATTAAGGTTGTTTATATTTCTTTTTTTCTTTGCTGTTTTCGTTCACATTTTATGTTTAGTTTTCATTTTTAAATGCTTGTTTACATAAAAAATAAAATGCTTATTACACATACAATATATTGTTACAAAAATTGCTGTGTTTTGTTGCTATCATTAGGTGTTAATGCTTAAAGTAAGCAACAAAACGAACATTACCTGACACGTCATCCTCACCTCACAGAAAAACAGCATGATCTAGAAACTCTTTAAAATTTCTTCAAAAAATTGGTTTATTTGTTAACTTTTTGTAATGTCAATTTTATTTTAAAATAATGTTTTATTGTTAACATCATACATTTATATTTGTATGTATTTTTATTACTGAATTGGTAGCACTTTTAGTGAAAATAAAATAACTTGTATAATTTTACACATGATGTAATAAGTAAGGTCAGAGCGTTTTGGCAACACAAACACAATATATTTCCTTAAATTTGAAAAACAATAAATATTACCTATAAAACCGTCGTTACATATTCTTATTTGACAATTTTTTATGAACATTTTAATTCATAATTTAATTTATTTTTTTTTTTTCGAATAAATTTTTTTTAATAAAAATAAATCATTTTTTTACACAACCCCTACACTTTTTAAATAAACAAATAAAAATCAGCTGCCATAAAGGTTTTACCTCACTTAGTTCATCCTGATTTTACACGAAAACTCCTAACGTTCATAAATATAAAATTTTTACGAAATTACCTTGAACGTTAGCAACCTAACGTTCATAAATATAAAATTTTTACGAAATTACCTTTGAACGTTTGCAACAAAACATAACTAATGTTAACATATTTACTTTAAATTAGTTTGATCTTTAAGTAGTTAACATATGTAAGAAATTTTTGCTAGATTTGAAAAATTATTAGAACAAATATTTAATAAAACAAATTTACAATATCGACATCAGCTTGTCATAGGAGAGATGTTGTTCATTGTTGATAACTTCGCATCAAAAATATATTTGGATCCTAAAAATAAATTACATTATTTATACCCTTCATTTTTATACCCTTCACCTTCGTGAGAAGGGTATATATAAGTTTTTCATTCCGTTTGTAATTTCTTTAATATAATTTTCCGACCCTATAAAGTATATATATTCTGAATCCTTATAGATAGCGGAGTCGATTAAGCAATGTCCGTCTGTCTGTCCGTCTGTTGAAATCAGTTTTTAGAGGACCCCAGATATCGGCGAGATCCGAATCTTCAATAATTCTATTAGACATGCTTTCGAGAAGATCGCTGTTTAAAATCAGCAAAATCGGTCGGTAAATAACAGAGATATGAGCAAAAATCCGAGACAACCTCTGAAAATTTCATCAAAAAATTGTTATAAAAGCAACAACAACACTGTATATAGAAAAAGATGTACACGTGTGTGCGTAGATTTATTTGGTTTTATTCAGCTGTGTATTTTCTACTAAAATACACAGCATAAAAATATGATTTGCATTTTTTGTTAAAATAAAATAATTTTCCCTTTTGTTTTGCAAATATATTTTTTAATGAATAGAAAAAAGTATTTAAAACGTTTTCAATTATATGAGAGTAGATTGTGATTTATTGTACAATAATTTTTATGCGAATAATGTAAGTTTGAAATTTAAAACTAACACAAAATTTTTCCAAGTGCTTTTTAAAACAATTTTTTTACGATAAAAAATTTTTTACGATAAAAAAAAACAAAATCTACGTCTCGTCAATGTTTACCAGCAATGAATTCGAAAGTGTTGTTGTTTTACTCTTGCTTGTATACTGTTAAGAACAACAACAAGGTATTGCTAGTGTTAAGCGCATATAAGTGTATAGAAAACACACTGTCTATAGCTAAGCGCATTTACAAAAACAAAAGAGTACCAAGCGCATAGGGCTTGGGCACCCTTGGTTTGGATGCTTTTGGCGTCATTGCGTTGTTATTTTTGTTTTTCTGTGTTTTTCGTTATGTATGTTTAGATAAATAAATTACATTATTTATACCCTTCATTTTTATACCCTTCACCTTTGTGAAGGGTTTTTCATTCCGTTTGTAATTTCTTTAATATAATTTTCCGACCCTATAAAGTATATATATTCTGAATCCTTATAGATAGCAGAGTCGATTAAGCAATGTCCGTCTGTCTGTCCGTCTGTTGAAATCAGTTTTTAGAGGACCCCAGATATCGGCGAGATCCGAATCTTCAATAATTCTATTAGACATGCTTTCGAGAAGATCGCTATTTAAAATCAGCAAAATCGGTCGGTAAATAACGGAGATATGAGCAAAAATCCGAGACAACCTCTGAAAATTTCATCAAAAAATTGTTATAAAAGCAACAACAACACTGTATATAGAAAAAGATGTACACGTGTGTGCGTAGATGTATTTGGTTTTATTCAGCTGTGTATTTTCTACTAAAATACATAGCAAAAAAATATGATTTGCATTTTTTGTTAAAATAAAATAATTTTCCCTTTTGTTTTGCAAATATATTTTTTAATGAATAGAAAAAAGTATTTAAAACGTTTTCAATTATATGAGAGTAGATTGTGAGTTATTGTACAATAATTTTTATGCGAATAATGTAAGTTTGAAATTTAAAACTAACACAAAATTTTTCCAAGTGCTTTTTAAAACAATTTTTTTACGATAAAAAATTTTTTTACGATAAAAAAAAACAAAATCTACGTCTCGTCAATGTTTACCAGCAATGAATTCGAAAGTGTTGTTGTTTTACTCTTGCTTGTATACTGTTAAGAACAACAACAAGGTATTGCTAGTATTAAGCGCATATAAGTGTATAGAAAACACACTGTCTATAGCTAAGCGCATTTACAAAAACAAAAGAGTACCAAGCGCATAGGGCTTGGGCACCCTTGGTTTGGATGCTTTTGGCGTCATTGCGTTGTTATTTTTGTTTTTCTGTGTTTTTCGTTATGTATGTTTAGATGTCTGTTGGTTTAGATGCCTTGTGTATTTTGTGTTTTATTTCGTTTAGCGTTGTTGTTGTTCTTTTTGTTTAGCTTTTGATGTAATAATAATGTAGTCGGGAAAAAATTATTAAAAATTATAAAAGATGTTTAAAATACAGTATGGTGAAGGGTATATAAGATTCGGCACAGCCGAATATAGCACTCTTACTTGTTAATTGTAAATTTTAGGTTTATAAAAGTGAAAATTATACAACCACATTTTTTAGATCTGATTAAGATATCGTTTGTAAAGTGTGACCTTTTTTTCTGTGTTCTTAAACTATATGCATAACATTTAGGAAATTATGCTTTAATTATTAATTATTCAATGAAAGCAGTTCATACTAGTTATACTGCCATTTTTTTCTACGTGGAAATATTTTGCTTTTGTTTGATACGAAATTATTAATTTTTTTATCTAAAAAGGCGAATGATTAAATAAAAAAATAGATTTCATGTAAAGATGTTAATAAAATAATTATCCGTTTTAATTAAAAGTTTTTTCTAGTTACGATTTATAACACTTTTATTGAGAAAAAGTTCTTGCATCAGAAATGTATTTTTTAACAAAAACAGATGTATAGCTCAATCTTATTAGAATCTGTGCTTATGCAATTGCCCCGGATCGTTTTAAAGTGTAATATTTCTGGTAAAATAAATGGCTTATTCTTGTCTTCAAACATATACATCCATATATACGAATTCGTTTAATTGAAGATTTGTTTATGATCTTAAGATAAAATTTAATAAAAAACAAGTAAGAGTGCTATATTCGGCTGTGCCGAATCTTATATACCCTTCACCATAGTGTATTTTAAAAATACACTAGGCATCTAAAACAACAGACATCTAAACACACATAACGAGAAACACAGAAAAACAAAAACAAAATAAACAACGCGATAAAACCAACGTACATCCAAATATACGAACAGAATTTACAAAAACAAAATAAAAACAAAATACACAACTCAATGACGCCAACAGCATACAAAACGAAATACACAGCTGAAAAACCAAATACATATGTATACACACACGTGTACATCTTTTTCTAATATACAGTGTTGTTGTTGCTTATTTAACAAAGCATGAAAAACAAATGACATTTTTTGATGAAATTTTCAGAGGTTGTCTCGTTTTTTTGCTTATATCTCCGTTATTTACCGACCGATTTTGCTGATTTTAAATAGCGATCTTTTCGACAGCATGTTTAACAGAATTATTGAATATTCGGATCTCGCCGATATATATAAGAAAATCTTGGGATTTTCGGGATTTGAAAGTACCGAAAACCATAATTTTTAAAAATGAAATCCCGGGGATTTTCTGGATTTTAAAATCCCGAAGTTTAAGTGGTTTTCCGCTAAATTTATACAATATATAAAATATTAAATAAGAGAATTTTAATAGTTTTTGATTAAAAATAAGCAGAATCATTAAATTTTAAACATTTCGGCCTATTTTTAATCGAATTACATTATTCATTGAGTAATTTTTTAAACTTAATATGACTCTACTAACTTACAAGCTGAAATATCAAAAATAAAAAGGGTAATAAATAGGCATATATACTATCGGATATCTAAAAATAGCAAGTAAGAAATTATGATTTAGTTTTCATAATAAAGCTGATTTGATTTGTACCTCGTCATTGATATATTTAAGCAATTCATTGTTAAAAAATTAATTTTCTGAAATATGCTTTATATTGGGGCTTCCTCCAAGCCCCCCGTTTGAGGCGATCCTCTTAAAATTTGGAGGATGAATTTACGGTTACATAAAATGTATTTATGCTGAATTTCACTATGACACTAGTCTTTTTAAGCGAATTGTGGACATTAAAGTCATTTTTTGAAGGGGGCTTTGTAAGGGGGCTTGGGTCAAAAGAAGCTCGAAATATAACAGGGTCTTCAAGGCTAGTATAAAACTTAGTTCTGACGCTTTTTTGTCGATATATGAGTATATTAAACATAATTATGAGCTACTCGGATAAAACCCACTAAAGTGGTGTAGGGTATAAAGAGGACAATAAATAGGCATTGATACTATCAAATATGGGTATATCAGAATCTATACTGGCAGTCAACCTGCTCATGAGATGGCGAGATGGTAATTCTCTTATATGGGTAAGAGGACACAATATATAACTGGAAATAATATTGCTGATAGCTTGGCAAATGCTGGAACTACGATGGCTATACTTGATATAGACCAGTAGTGTTTCTCTAGCGGTCATTAAAAACCGTATATCCGATATTCAGCTCAAGACGGTTGGTCACATGAGTGGTGTATCTAAAAAGCACTGTATTTAAATATCTATTTTATTATTTTTAGTACTTTGAATTAATTTGATTTCCAAAAATTAGAGAAAATACTTATGAAAAAGCTTTCTGTATAAGTAAACACATACTTTATGTATATATATTGTAATACGAAATAGAAAATGTTATTTTTGTCGGTAAATTATTAAGATTTTTTGAAAATTTATTTTTATTTTTCGGGATTTAGAAATCCCGAACCATTATTATAAGATTTGTATTATTTAGGTCTCCGTAACCAATTAACATGAGAAATATATTTTTTTGTTATGAATAATTGTTATTTAGCAACCAATATTTTTTGTTATAAATAACCAAAATTTATTTAATTTATATTTTGGTCCATATAAATATTAACGAAATTAAAAGGCAAATTAATTTATATTATATTTTATTTATAAAATGTTGCATTTGTTGCATAACTGGCCGTTTTATTTACTTTGCCAAAGATATTTGAAAAACTATAACCAAAAAAATATATTTCTCTCGGGTATTGGTTTCGACGACCAAAATCAAATATATCTTATAATACTTGTTAACAACACTTATTTTAAATCGTCACTATTAACTGTTCAATGATACCTTTTCGTCATACAGTCACTCCAAAAACTGAGTGCTCACAGCTACTTTGATTTTGTTAATGCATATTTTATTAATAAAAAATAAGTATTTTAAAAATAAAATTTATTTTTTTATTCATCACTTATTATAGTTTAATATTCTATACCTAAAAACCAAAAAAAAATCATAATATTATATAAAAAAACAAAAATAAAACGTAATTTCCACATACAAAAATTGAGTGCTCACTTATGATTAATTTAAAAAAATCACTTGAAACATTTTCGATATTTTGTTTGACCTCCCTTATTTTTAATTATGGCTTCTAGTCTTCTTGGAATAGAATTGACCAAATTTTGGGTCACCTCCGAAGATATATTTGCCCATTCTTCTTGCAAAGCTTGTATTAAATCATTTCTGTTCCTAATTTCTCTTTCCCTAATTTTTCTGTCCAAGAGTTCCCAGAGATTTTTGATTGGGTTTATATCTGGCGATTGAGGAGGTGTTATCATCCATATTGGAACGTTGTACAACAGCCACAGCTTAGCATTGTTGGCGGTATGTTTGGGGTCATTGTCCTGGGTAAAAATATAATTTGGCGGAAGACCCATTTTTTGTACGCTGGGGACCAAGTGCGTTTTTAAAATGTCGATGTATTTTTTGTGGTCCATAATTCCATCTATAATCTGTAAATTTCCAACACCACCAGCACTCATACACCCCCATGTTTAAATGTGGGACATAGATTCGCGTCATTTAATTCTTGGTTGGGCTTCCTCCATACCTTGCATCTTCCATCATTACCATACAAATTAAATTTACTTTCATCTGTAAAAATTACGCGATTCCAATATATTCCATAGACTTATTTTTATGGGATTTAGCATAGTCAAGACGTTTTTTCTTATTGACTTTGCTTATAAACGGCTTTTTTATCTCAACTCAGCCATGTAAACCAGCTTTATACAGCACATTACGAACTGTATTAACACAAATATTGTAATGAAACCTTATGTTAAAGGTTTTTGTAAGTTTTGTAGCTGGTAATTTTGGATCTTTTTTGATTTCCCGAACTATAAAGCGTTTTTGGGCTTCAGATAACACAGGTGGTCGGCCAGATCTTGGCTCGTTTGCTAACTTTTTGGTTTTTTTATATTTGTCAATAATCTTTCTACCGGTGGAATAAGGTCTTTTAACTATTTCTCCAATTTGCGTAATTGATTTTTGAGATTCACGCAGATTAATTATGATTTGTCTTTCCGCCTCTGTAGTTTCTTTTCGTTTAGGAGGCATGTCCACAATTACTTTTTTTAAGGTTACTTTTATAAACACGCGTGTCACCAAAATGGTGCTAATAATCTTAAAAAGGTTTATTATCTCAATTTACTTTGTTTTGTTTTTGTAAAAGTGCCGTTATTTTCGCAATTAATAACAAAACAAACAAGTGAGCACTCACTTTTTGGAGCAAAAATTTTACGCATATTTTGTTTTTGTTTTAAAGTTTAGAATTTTAAGAATCTCATTAAATATTTAAGTACATAATAATAAACTATACTGCATAGTAAAAAAATAATACAAATAGATTTTAAAAAAATTCTTAAATTCTAGTTAAAAAAAACTAATGAAAGACTAAACTAATTATTGAGCAGTCATTCTTTGGAGCTGTATTTCTTATAACCGTTACGCCCCTGATTAAAACTAACAAAACAATATACACAACTTTGTAACTTTGCTTAATCGTTCTGTACATGAGCAAAACAAATACTTTTTAAGTAAGTAAGTAAGTAAGAAAGAAAGCAACACAATTAGCTTTTCGCTCATTTCCTTGCTTTTTATATTCACATTTTATTTGAGACTAAATCCTCATTTAAAAAAGTAAAACTTTGTTTTGTGGAAAATTACCAATGTTAAAAACCAATTTGGAAGAGTTAGGTAAAAAGCTAACTAACAAATGAAAATTTAGAGTCATTTTTGAAACTTTAAACAACACGTTATGATCCAAACTTTCTAAAGCCGTACAAACCTATTACTTCTATTGAATTTGTTCCATGTACAAGTTTATATCGTAAGAAAATGTTTAATTGTTTTAAGTGTTAATTGAAAAGTTCCTTAATCATGAATGGGGTGTCATATCAGCGCTTCTACATATAGGCGAAACTGAAGGGGTTTTCAAAGAAGCATTTTTATTCTCTTCACACAGACGAGCTCTGAGAGAATAAAACAAACTTATGAGAACTAAACGCACTCACTAAAGATCAAATTTTCTTCACAAAATTGCGAGGATATTACCACTTATTAGTTTTTCTTATCACTTAAACTTAATGTTTATTATTTTTTCAACACTTTTCATTTATTTAAAACCCCGAAAATAATTTATATTTTACATTTACATTTTATTTTAATTAAAATTGAAAAATGAAAAGCTGTACATTTTAGTATTGAAAATTAATTGTGATTCTACTAATACATTCTCACCAGTTAGGTCTTTGACAGGGGACTTAGGTCCTTGACAACTAGTTTCGCTTATATACTACTATATGACTCCTACCATATAGTAGTACATATAAGCGAAACTGAAGAGGTTTTCAAACAAAAATTTTTATTCTTTTCACACTGACGAACTCTGAGAGAAAAAACAAACTTGTGAGAACTAAACGCACTCACAAAACTTCAAATTTTCTTCGAGGATATTAGAACATATTAGTTTTTCTTATCACTTAAACTTAATGTTTATTATTTTTTGCGACACTTTTCATTTATTTCAAACTCCGAAAATTTTATATATTTTACTAACGAAAATTTTTTTTTATTCATTGACATTTCATTTTAATAAAAACTGAAAAAAGAAAAGTTCTACGTTTTGGTATTGAAAATTAAAAAAGTATTTTATATACTTTTTTTAATTTTGCATTAGTGCAGATAAAAATAACAAAATGTCATGTTTATAATATGTTTTGAGATAAAATATATTTTGAAAAGAATAATTAACTAATATTTTCATTCACTAGAATATTCCATTAATAACACACGAAAAATAACATCCAAAAAATACATTTTTTATTAGTACCTTTTGAACAACTGTGTTTATTTTTGTGCTTCTACTAATACATTCTCACCAGTTAGGTCTTTGAAAGGGGACTTATTAGTTTGACAATTAGTTTCGCCTTTATACTACTATATGGCTCCTACGATAAGATGTAAATCATAATTATAAATTCCAAAAAATGTCGTTTTAATGAAAGATTTATATATTTTTAACATAAAATTCTTGGCTATAAATAATGTACCAGAAAGCGTATTATGTTTGGTAATGAGATTATAGTTCCTATAAAACTTGTTTGTGTTAATTTTCATCACTATACTTGTATTTTAGACGTTTTCTATGTGTGGGGTAGGGTCAATTTTGAATCCATCCTTATTAAATTTTGTACAGATATTTGTGTTCTTATAAAGGTATTATAAAGCCTGTTTTGATCTTTAAAGTAATTTCCTTACGTGGAAATTATATGGGGGTATGGTCAATAATGATATTATTAGATCAGTTATGCGCGTTAGAGTCATTTTCTGAAGTAGACCATATGTAAGGGGACTGGTTAATTATGTTACGATCCTCATCAAATAAACTATAGAACTTGTGTGTGTCGAATTTTGTCGCTAACTCCTATTGTTAAGTCACTTAAGAGCGATTGGGTCATTTTCTAATAGCGATCTAATATGAGGGGTAGGATCAATTATGAGCCGATCGTCACTAAATTTGGTAAAGTGATTTTTGTTCCTGTTTGTGTGGAATTTCACAATAATACTGATATTATTAACCCAGTTATTTATTTCTTATACAACTCATGTCGTTAAAGTAATTTTGTGAAAGGGACCTTATTTTGTAATGTTTCAATAAATAAACATTTTGTGGCTATTTTAAAACCCATGATTTGTAAACTGTAAATTTTGGATCTTCCGAGTTTGCGCCTGGTATAGACTAATGAAGGGGATTTGGTTTAAAGACTTTTCGAAGATACAGGTCTTTTATCCAAAAGACATTTGTATTCTTCTACATAATTTATTTTTTTGAGCCAAAATGGCCAAACGTAGTTTTACTTTCAATATTTGTCACCACTTATAGGAGTTTTGATTTTAATGAGCGTATTGTAGAAAAATCTAAATATATAGATTATCACTCGAATTGCCCTATCAAGAGAAGAAAATCTTTCAAGAATATTTTTATAATTCGAAAAAATGAAGCGTTTTACTATTCGATCCTCTAAGTCCACAATTAACACCGTCGAAGTATCACGAAAAAAATTCGCTGAAATGGAGTATAAGATTTATCAAGTCGAATCTGCCTATATATTTGTTTTATATCACAGTTCAATGCGTCAAATTATTTGACGCATCGACCATCAGAATTTCGACGAGTAGTTTTCCAATAATTGTCCCCACACATACAATCATGTGCGGACATATGAGGTTTCTCTAATTCCCAGAACCTAAGTAAGGTACTATTCAAATTATCTTTTATCAGAAAATTTAACTCTATTGTAGTATACCTAAATTGAAGACTCAGAAACTGGACCAGTAATAATCCAGCCGAAAATAGTTCTATGAGCCACTAATGTCCCTAAATCCTTTCTAACTCAATCCATAATAATTTGTGGATATAAATCTGCCCCTAAGAGTAGATTTTCTATTCATGATTTCGTTTTAAACAATTATTGCAATAGTGATGTTTCTTAATAGTCGAGAATCTGTTTATTACCGAAAGCTTTTTAAATCTTTTACAATACTGTAGAAAATGGCTTTGATTCTTGCATAAAATGCAAACAGGGAAGAAGATTGGCGTGGTGCGTTTTCATCTTCGGAGGTGATAATTTTTTTGATTATGGAACTTCCCTAATTCATTCTAACGTCTGAATTCTTTCCATCAGAAAGGCAGCCAAATATTTCCAAACAGACATATGATTTTGTCTTTTATAGACTAATTTGCAGCATTTTCATTTGTCTTTTATAGACTAATTTGCAGTGGATTTTCATAAGCAGCTCTAGCTAAGGCTTATTCCATGCTATATCAAATCCTAAATTCGAAATAGGATCTTTGGCTTCAATTTCCTTTACATCACCACTAGTTTTACTTATAAGATGACACATCCTTTCTATGTTGGTGAGACGTGTATTATATACGTATAAAACAGTAAATAGATCCCTAAGAGGGCAGTACTACCAAACTGTGGTAAGTTTTCGTATTGTTCTAGCTAACTACTGGAGAATTATTAGCATTTTGATCTTAGGCATACTGTGTAATCGTTCTTTAACGAATGCTTTATAAGTCGCCTGATCCTTTGATTGTACGGGTTATGTTGAGAAGCTAAATAGTCTATGTATATCTGATAGGTTGACTTAACCTCGTTCATTAAAACCTTCAATTCCTCGGAATGAACCTCTAAGCTAAAAACAGTGTGTCTTTCTTCCTCAAGACCATTCATATTAGCCTCAAAGCTTTTTAGAGCATCAGAAGCTTTAATAAAGAGAGCAAGAGCAGCACAGACATAGTTATTTTAATTTAAAATGCGATTAAATAAAATAAATTTAATAATTTAATTCAATTTATTTAATATAAGAAAAACAATTAATTTATTAATAATTTCAAATAGGTGCAATCTTTATTAAAAGCTGAGAAAAAAGGTTTTAATAATAACCAACTTTAATATTAGTCAAACTGACCGAAAGTAGGGTGTATATTAAGATTATGTACAAGGTAGATAAACACAATATCCTTTATTTACTTCACTTCTTCTTTATTTTATTTGTTATTAGTTATATATAGCATTTATCACACACGATTTTATTAGATTTATTTTTCGCACTTTCTTTAAAAAAATAAAAAAGTATAAAAAAGTATATACATCCAAAGAATTTCGAATTCCAAAATCCGGCTCGATTGGACAAAATACTCATTTGTGTGAAAAAAAGAAAAAAATCGAACTATTTTAGTTTTTTCAATAAAAAGTTTATTAAATATTTAACTTTACCTTAAATATTATTCACTGATGTTATGCACTTTGTGCTTTAATAGTTAGAATTTATTTCTACACTTTTTTAAGGAAGAAAAAATAAGTAGTTAGATAAATCCTAACTTAGTATAAAAGGTATAGAAAATAGGGTTTCAAAAAAAGTAATGTAAACAAATTATTGTCATGGACTATTTGCATTCTTGTCGATTAAAAGTAAATTCTTAATTATACTTATTGCTTTTTTGTTGTAACACTGGGTTTGGTAATAGAACTCATACGTTGTCTCGAAACATTTTGAAACATATCATACATTATTTTTTGTGCTCGTAAACATGTGTGTCCACTCAGAATACGTACCATCATACTAACTTCAGACTTGCTATAGTCGCCCCATAGGATCTTCGTAGTTCTGCCCACTGTTTCATTATTCCAAGAGGCCTTATGGGATTTTTGCTTTTGTTTGTGTCGAATGGTTTTGCGTTTGTCAGGTTAACTGCTATAGTTCCCTTCCATTTAAAGCTATTACATTCGCCCTTTTCCCGAGTGGGCTGGTACCAATACGATCTAAAAAATGTAGCATTTTGGATAGAATGTAGCAGGAAATTTTAACAAAGTGTTAATTTTTTCAACATGGAAATACTCTCCACAAAATTTTATGGACGTATTTTTTCAAGTCTTGTGAATAAAAATTCGTTATCACTTTATTATCAGGATATTTAACGAACTAATTTTTAATGCATAAAGTTGTTAAAATCTAAAATAAAAAAAGATTTTCTCATATATATTTAAAAAATAAAATGAGGCAATGAGGGAATCTCATGTAAACCAACTTTTAGTAAAATAATCCACAACATTTCCATAAAAGTTTTAAAAATTTTATTTGAATAAAATTAAAAAATTCGTAATCTGAGAAACTATTAGAGCTAGAATCTTAAAATTTTACATGGACATTTAGAGTATAACAGGCGGACTACCAATGGGGTACTTGGTACCTCCCATATAAATTAAATAACTGGGAAACTAATAGAACTAGATTCTTCAAATTTTGCACAAATTACTTCAATATTCATCTGAACACATTCATGTGAACATTTAGAGAATAACGGGCGGACTTTCAATGGGGGGCTTAGCACCACACATATGAATTAAATACAAAAATTTGGTATATTTTGAAAACTGATTAAAATATACATATATGATGTCAAATTTAATGCTTGTTGAAAAAAAACCTAATAAATTTAAGTAAATTTAGGGGTATAAAAAAAAATTTTGCCTTTGGCTTATTGGTTTATTAATAATTTTTTCGACCCGATCTTTCCTAATGCTGTCAAAAAGTAGTTTTGTCCTTTTGTAGCACATTGTAGACCCCATAAAATATAAACAATCTTGACATGCCCTTCCGTACGAAGGAATGGACTGAAGAAAATTAAATTTTTCGCAATATTTTACACTGACAAGAAATATTTGTATTAGAATAGGGCAATATCGATCCATGTTTTAACATAATCTCCATACTTGTAGTCTTCCGGATTATGCTTAAATCAGTGGCACCCAAACACATACTGCCATACGTATAGTAACTCAAACCTCTCTGAAAATTTCATACGAATCTGACTTACTTTAAAAATCACATTCATAAATAACCCTCCTCAAAAAATGCTTGGTTTTGAATAACTCATTGAATCATTTTAGTATTATGATACAATTCGGCAAAAATGACTTATTTCAAAACGTTAGTCTCCCTATCAAACCCCTTATTTCGAAAATATTACTACCGTTATAAAATAACGGTATATCGCCGTGTTATATCGCCGAATATAACACTCTTACTTTTTTCTTTAAAAGTTATCAAACAAAAATTTTAATGAAGATGTATAATATAAAATATATGTATGTATGTATGATATATTTATAGTATATCTTTGAAAACTATCTTTACAAGAAATATTTTAGGGAAAAAAATTTTTAATTTTTTTATATAAAATTCAAATACATTTAGGGCAAATTTCCTTAAATCATTCTATGCGATTAAAAAAGTTGCCTTATATGTATTTGAATTTTATATGAAAAATCGATCTCCAAATTTGTTTATAACTTTTTTGTGACTTGATTTTATAATTTTTATTTCCAATAATTCGCACACTTACCCAACTGAAATTTTATTCATAAAAGGGACAAATTTTTTAAAAATTCTTAAACATAAAAAGACAAGTTTTCTTTTAACAGTTAAAAAAATACACTGATATTTTTTAGAAATAAACTGACATTTTGTGCATAGTCAGTGGCTTCAATTTTGAGTCTAACAATTAAATTAATGTTACTGGTATTCTAGTTCAATAATAATTTTCGAAAGGACTAAATATATTTCCGAAACTGAAGTGACCCTTTATTTGTCTTCAATATGTTGATCCAGTTAACTTTAAACGTTTAATATTTTAACTTGATGTTGTCGGGCCAATATTATTAAATTAACATCAGAAAATCAATGGCGTTTCGAGCAAATTGCCCAATATACGTAGGGAAATAATTCGTTATTTTAGGTATTTTTTTAAGAGGATGACAAAAGTAGTAATCGTAAAATATTACAACCAAACATGTATGTGTATATATGGGAAAAAATGTCGGAATCTTGTTCGTTTTAACCCCACAAAATAATTCCCCTTTACAGATATTGAAAGGGAAATTTGAGCTCAATTAAAACACGTTAACATGTGCCGCCAATCGCTCAAAATTTGAGAAAATGCATATTTTTGGCCATAAAGCTATAACTCCAGAACGGTAAATAACATAAATTTAGTAAAACAGAGTTACAAGATTGTGTCTCCAAAAATGTGAACTGGTCGCGGTAGAAGCATACTTCAAATATTTCGATATTATGTAATAAATGTGAAAATGAGAATTTCCAAATATTGCAAAATTTTACCTTTGACCTCCAAATTGTACGCCTAAGGATTTACCGATTTATATATAACTTCATGTACATATATTATCCGAGAAATAATATTATTTATTTTTTTATCAAACTGATAAAAAAATATCCTAATTATTTACTGTTATACATTTTAAACAAAATATTTACAGAATATTATTTCTCGGATAATATAAAATATGGGAAATCCTAAGGCGTACAATTTGGAGGTCAAAGGTCAAATTTAGCAATATTTGGAAATTCTCATTAAAACATGAAATATTATTTGTTTTCTAAAATCACAGGAATTTATAATATATGCTCCGATATTTAAAATAACACCAACAAAATTTAAAATTAACCCTTAACAACACTTGGGTGCAATATATTCAAAAAGTTTAATAAATCAATTTTAATAATGCTTTATATAATTTAAAAAAAATTTAAATGGTTAATTTTTTGTTGTTGTTATTTTAAATATTAAACCATATTTTATAAATTCCAGTAATTTTAGAAAATATAGCAAACAAATAAATAATATTTCGACATGTGTTAATGAGAATTTTCAAATATTGCAAAATTTGAGATATTATAAAAAAATGAGATTTTCACAAAATTCGCAGAATTCAAATCACAGATGCAGCTTAACTATAAGAGTTATTGACCTAATTTTTTCATCGTATTATACCCTAATCTATTGACCATTCCACGGTGATGATTCAAAAGTTTTGAAAAATGTTTTACAAAGATTTAAGAAAACTGAAAATGGAGTTTTGAGACTGCCGTGTAAAAAATTATTTTTTTTCATAACTGAGAAGAGGTTCACTATATCTTATAAGAACATAATGTTATATTCGAGTAAATATAGATATGTATATTTTATGTAATAAAATTGTTTTATTAGAATATTTTCCAAAAAAAAGTTATTTTTTTCACATTTCCTAATCTGAGACGATAATGGCCTGGGGAATTTTTAATAACATTCACATTTCTCAACCAATTTTTGTGTTTTACATCTTTTTGAAATACCAAATCTATGTACATTATGATTATTTAACAAAATATGAAAAGTATTTACCTAGTAGCAACATTTATCACATAATATCGAAATATACGAAGTATACTCCTACCGCGACCAGGTAACGTTTTTGGATAAAAAATCTGTTGTAACTCTGTTTTACTAAAAGTAACAAGAATTTTAAAATTTATATTATATACATAAATTATAAAATACAATATTAGCTTTGTTTTCTGGTACTATGATTGTTTATATTATTAATCGTTCTGGATCTATGGCTTTATATCATCCTAGCCACTCTAAGTATAGGAACATCACCATATACCACTATATAACATTTACATGCTAAAATCTTCATTTTCTACCTCATATTTTAAAATTTAAATACTTAATTTATAAATACAATACAGTAGGTGTATTTGGATCTGGATAGTTATTTTTGATTTGGCTTTCTTAATATATGTAAGTGTATTTGTTATTATTTGTAAAAATATAAATTAGGTATTTTTCCTGTACCACGCGACAGTTTTATTGGTTCCAAGCAACCTAAGGTATGTTTATTTAAATTTAAACATAGGGGATTTTACGGTCGTCATAAAGTAATATATATTAAAATAATAACAAGAAAAAATATGACTGCTGTGAGCAACCCTCATAAGTCCGTTTTTATAAAAATTTTAATTTGGAAAACGAAATAGTTTAAAAACATAAACAACTGTTAATGACTAAGCCGGAAATATTTTCTGATGACTGTTATGTTTTAATACGTTCGGTAGCTGCCAGTAGGAAAAAACAAACAAAATTTTCTTCCTTTTATTTTTTTATTTAAATTTAAAAAATTAATAACATTTATAAATATATTAAAAAAATCTAATTAATTTTGAAGTTATAGAACATTGCACAAATTTGCGTCATGTTTACGTACATATTACACATGTTCAATTGCTGCAACTTCTAAATACATACTATCACCGGCTCGATGAAGAGTTTTTATATTTCGACTTTGATTTACACTGTTTAGGTATGACAAAACTATAAACATATCATAGAAGCTGTTATTATTTTAAGACTTTTTTCTTTGAAGCACAACAACATTTTTTTAAACTATCATAAAACTTTAGTATTTTATGACAATACTTGATAGCACTCCGTGTGAATACCCCAAGTGTTCTTCCTAGTTCATGTATAGACTTTGGAAAAGATAAATGAGGGGTTCAATGATTTTCCTTGGATAAAAGTCGCCTCCCTTTGCGATTTTTCAAATAATTCATTGAGTCATTTCATCAATTACTTTATTTTATATTTTTTTAATGATATTGATTAAACATCTATTAATTGTATTTCATTGATTTACACTAAACTAATTTTTTATATTGAAATTGAATCATTATTTTCCTTTAAGCATTTTTAAAGCAAATAACATCATAAGGATATGATTTTTAAAATTTTTACAAATTAAAATTATAAATTCCAAAAAGTAATTAAATAATAATTAGAAAAATCCAACGAAATGAACTCGAATTCTATAAATGCAAAATACTGTATTGACTTGCAAATTCTGATCAAAAATAATAAAATACAACAACAAATGCACCAAAATTTATATTTTATTGTTTTCTTGGTTTTCCTTATCTGTTAAAGTTAAAGATTTTACACAATCTATTTTTAACAAAAATTTACTTTTACCTGATTTAAATTTTATTTATGAACAAAAAACAAAATTCTCTTAAAAAAGATAGGCAAAAAATGATGTTGTGTCACTGTATGTATGTACTAGGGATGCCATACGGGAATTGCCAAAAATCTAGGGATTTTCGGGATTTGAAAGCACCGAAAACCGGGATTTGTAAAAATGAAATCCCGTGGATTTTTGGGATTTTAAAATACCGATGCTAAATTTATACATTATAAAATATTAAATAAGAGAATTTTAATAGTTTTTGATTAAAAAATAAGCAGGATCATAAAATTTTAAACAGTTCGGCCTATTTTTAAATCGAATTGCATTATTTACTGAGTAATTTTTTAGACTTAAAATGACTCTACTAACATACAAGCTGAAATATCAAAAATAAAAAGGGCAATAAATAGGCATAGATACTATTGGCCTCCGATAAATTTAAGCAATTTATTGTTAAAAAACTAATTTTCTGAAATATGCTTTATATGGGGGCTTCTCCAAACCCCCTGTTTGAGGCGATTCTCATAAAAATTGGAGGATGAATTTACCGTTACATTAAATGTTTTTATGCTGAATTTCACTATGGCACTAATCTTTTTAAGCGAATTGTGGACATTAAACTCATGTTTTGAAGGGGGTGGTAGATGGTTTTGTAAAGGGACTTGGGTCAAGAGAGGCCCGAAATTCTACAGGGTCTTCAAGGCTAGTATAAAACTTAGTTGTGCCGCTTTTTGTCGATATACGAGTATATTAAACATAATTATGAGCTACTCGGGGCAAACCCAATATACCCTCCCCACTAAAGTGGTGTAGGGAATAAAAAAGACAATAAATAGGCATTGATAATATCGGATATGGGTATATCAGAATCTATACTGGCATTCAACCTGTTAATACGATGACGAGATGATAGTTCTCTTATTTGGGTAAGAAGACACGATATATAACTGGAAATGGTGTTGCTAATAACTTGACAAAGGCTGGAACTACGATGGCTATACTTGATTTAGACCAGTTTTGTAGTGTTTCAGTAGCGTCCATTTAAAACCATATATCCGATATTCAGCACAAGACATGAGTGGTGTATCTAGAATGCTCTGTATTTAACCCTCCGTCATGCACATGTTCCGATAGTCACGTACGTAGCGCATGTATCTGGTGAGATACTTTATGTATTTCAGTACATTTATATGAAAAATATGCCATTTTAGTAACAATATTACGATATCTAACAATATTTCTAACCAAATTAGAAATATATTAAAAACACAGTTAAATTTGTAAAATATCTGGCCAGATACATGCGCATGACGGAGGGTTAAATAACTATTTTTTTATTTTTAGTACTTTGAATTAATTTGTTTTCCAAACATTTCACAAAATACTTGTGGGGAAGCTTTCTTATATTATTATTTACTAAAAAATAATTTATAAAACCATCTTATTTTGTCTGTAATAAAAATTATTATATATGAATTCTGTTCGATGAGTGCTATATAAAAGCAATCTTCTATATTGCATTCATTTACATAGATTTTCCGACTAGCTGTATTTGGCAGTTTGGTATGAAGCGCATAAACATATAAATACTCTTAATGCTTATCATTGACAAAGAGTATCAAATTCGAATCTAAAAAGAATACTGAAATGCAGAACAAAATCATGGTGAGGTGTGATACCATAAAGGGTAATTTTATTGCCACCCAACTGACTAACAGTCAACGCCTTGACATACAACGTAATCTAGATAATTTTTAATATCTGTCCCTTATATAGACTGACAAACTACATTACATTTTGTTAAAATTTATCTTAGTTTTCCTTCCCTTTTAAGAAAAAAATTATAGTTGCATTCTACAATATCTAACAAAATAATTTATTAAAAGTAAACAAAATATAGTGTAGAAGGGGGATCATATGCCATAGGGGCACATCTGCCAAAACGAATATCTTGAAATCTGAGTAATCGATTTTATCGCATTATCAAATTTTGTTTTCGTATATCGATTATCTATCATCACTGAAAATTTGAAACATTTACATTACATATGATGGGAGGCAGACATGATTAATTGTTTTTCAAAGGGTTGTGAAACTTGTTTTTTTGATAAAAAAATATATTGGTCAGTATTAGAACGTCAGTAATAGTGAACAATTAGGTGAATAATAGTGAACAATTTTCGAAAAAATTGAAACTAAACCCCAGAACTGCCCGTGGGGCACGTGCGCCAAATATATGTAATGCTTGTGATGTAGAACAAAATTTGGTTAAAATATAGAAATACTCTGTAATAAATTGTTTTAATTTTTTTGTTAAGCTTTGTAAAAAACAATAAATATTTGGTTTATTATACTTTTTTAATGAATTAAAATATAAAACAGAAAAATAAGTTTTTATTTTTGTAATTTTTTCTATTATTTCACTAATGACAAATCTGCCCCATCCCCTTGGCACATTTACCCCATGGATGGGGCGGTATCGCCGTTTTTGGTCAGTGCGGAAAAGTTAAAAAAATATGTACATGAGGATGACTTAGGAAATATTGAAAGGAATAAAACTAAAGCCAACATATGTATATAAGTATCCGAACCAAGAAAAAAATTTAGAATATGTCTTGTGGTTTTAATTTGAGGCCGCCTCAAAAAAAGTGGCGTATGGTCCCCTTCTACCCTACATAAAGCAAAACAAAGAAAACAAGAAAAGGCTCAAGTCTAACTCTTGAACATTACACATAACGTGATGACATGAAACTAAATCCAGACTCTTTTAAATATTATATTTAATGTACAAATTATGAATGTAGGGGATAGTAGAACTAGGCAAAATTATGTTTTTTATTGTTATTTATGACATTTTTATTTTAAATCTTCAATTAGGAAAATTTAATAAATTCAATAGTAATGTCTTCAAAGATGATTTGTAATTTTTTTTAATGAAAATTTTTCATTTAGATATAGCATTTATATCTTAATAATTTGATCAAACACTTATGATATTAAATAGATTAATTATTAAATTTGAAGAAGATTTTATAATTCAAAATTAGTACCTATGAATTAAAATTACCAAATATTTTTACACCAAAGGTAATTATGCACTGATTAATACCTATTTGTTAAAATTACGGGCATTATTTTCTTTGAACAAGTTTTAGTATAGTAAAATCTTGATTTTTAGAAATATTTAGGTAAATTATTAGATTTAAGTTTTAGTTTTTAGAACATTTTAAATTATTTAATAGTTTTAAGTAGTTTAGGCTTAGGTTATGTCTATAATAAGCATGTATTTAATTTAGTATATTAGCATTTCTTATTTAAAATTTTTAAGTATTTAGTTAGCTTTCTTTTTTAGTAAATTTTTAGATTTATATCAGATAATTATAAAGACGTTTATGTTTGTTTTTCAAGTCTGGGTGAGGTTTCCACAGGTGAAAAAAATTTCCCCACGTGTTCAGGTGAAATTCTTTTCAAGTCCGTAAATAGCCCATCTGGGATTTTCCACAAACATTCAAGGATTTCGAAAAAAAATATTGTGGTGGTTAATTGGAAAATCAAATATAGGAAATTGGTAAAAATAAAAAAAAATAAAATAAAAAAATATTATGTTTGGAATGACCTCAGTTTAATAAAATAAATAAAATATTATATTTTATTTTTTTTAAATGGGTCTTTAAAATTCCGTAATTTTGAACTGAATATGGCAAAAATAATTTTAAATTTTTTATAGGATATTTTTGTTCCACAATTTCATTTTTAGTGGGTTGGGGAGGAATATTATTTTCCCTTTTTATCGAAATGGCTTTGAAAAGATTGCAGATCTCCAATTACTGGTAGGGAACTGAGGATATTTTTAATAAAAATTGTTTTAAATAATTTTAAATTTTTTATAGGATATTTTTGTTCCACAATTTCATTGTTAGTGGGTTGGGGAGGAATATTATTTTCCCTTTTTATCGAAATGGCTGTGAAAAGATTGCAGATCTCCAATTACTGGTAGGGAACTGAGGATATTTTTAATAAAAATTGTTTTAAATTTTATCGTGTTTAGTACATTATAACGAATCGCAAATTGGGATCTGCATTAAGTATACTTAGCATAAAGTAAAACAACCCTATTGACAATAGAAGTGAAAATATTGTTCCCTCTAAATTTTCATTTTTTTCGAAGGGAAAATTTCAAACTAACTAAATAAATGTCACGAAATTCGGATCCCTATATATTGTAAGAAGAACTTTCCATTAGAAGATCTAAAAATCTTTGGGAAGATGCATTAAGATGCGTTCGCGAAATAAAAATGTTATAAAAATATTTCCTAAAGAAAATTTTAGAAAACTTTGTTTAAAAAAATTGAAAAAAAGCTATGTTTTGTTCAGGCAGACTCCACTGTGCATCATTTTAGAAGGTGTTTTGATTACTCTGAAAAATATTTTATACAAACATTCATACATACATACATACATACATACATACATACATACATACATACATACATACATACATACATACATACATACATACATCACCAGCAGTTAGGCGCGACAGTCCCGAATTAACCACTTCACATACCACTTATGGTGGCCCCTAGCCACCCGACTACCCAGATGACAAACCATTTTAACATAGGCTTGTCAGAAGAGGAAGTCTACAATGAGGTCAAGAGGTAGTCAAAAGTAGTCAATGGATGGTAATCACCAAATGGGTTCTTGGGTGTCAGTCACAATACTAGCTCTAATAACTCTAAAATAAAACAAGTAAGAGTGCTATATTCGGCTGTGCCGAATCTTATATACCCTTCACCATAGTGTATTTTAAACATATTAGTTTTATAAATTTGAAATTTTTCCCGTCTACATTATTATTACACCAAAAGAAAAACAAAATGAACAACAACAACGCTAACGAAATAAAACACAAAATTCACAAGGCATCTAAAACAACAGACATCTAAACACACATAACTAAAAACACAGAAAAACAAAAACAAAATAAACAACACAGTAAAACCAACCGATTTCTAAATATACGAACAGAATTTACAAAAACAAAATATACAACTCAATGACGCCAACAGCATCCAAACATAAAAAAATACACAGCTGAATAAAACCAAATACATCTACACACGCACATGTACATTTTTATCCAATTAACAGTATTGTTGTTGCTTTTCTAACAAAGTATGAAAAAAATGTGGCTTTTTTGATGAAATTTTCAGAGGTTGTCTTGGATTTTTGCTCATATTTCCGTTATTTATAGACCGATTTTGCTGCTTTTAAATAGCAATCTTCTCGAAAGCATGTCTAACTAAATTATTGAAGATTTGGATCTCGCCGATATCTGGGGACCTGATAGAATAGAATTTATTACATTAAGAAAAGATTTATTTTCCGTAATTTGTGCAGTTTTTTGTTTTAACTCGTCTTAAACAAATTCACTCTTCCAAATTATAAATATTTCTTATTTAAATTGGACTATTTTTTAATTAAATTTTTTTAAAATGCACACAAAAAAAATTCCGCAAAAACTGTCTAAACAACTCCTTAAGGTCAACTGGCATAAAAATAAAATAACTTAAAAAGTGATGAAAGTATAACTGTTCGTTGTCTTTGCACTCAGACAAAATGTTTTTACACCCTTCACCTTCGTGAGAAGTGTCATTCCGTTTGTAATTTCTATAATATAATTTTCCGACCCTATAAAGTATATATATTCTGGATCCTTATAGATAGCGGAGTCGATTTAGCCATGTCCGTCTGTCTGTGTGTATGTTGAAATCAGTTTTCAGAAGACCCCAAATATCTACGAGATCCGAATTTTCAATAATTCTTTTGGAAATACGATCGAATAGAACGCTATTTAAAATCACTCCAATCGGTCCATAAATAACGAAGATATGAGTAAAAATCCGAGACCACCTCTGAAAATTTCATGAAAAATTTACATTTTTCGTGCATGCTTATACAAAACAATAAAAAACAGAACACATTATCAAACCGTAAATTTTTTGTTATTGTGGTTTCTTGCTTATAAACACAAATCAAAGAATGAACATGACGTTACCTTACGTTGTTATTGGCTAGACACATGAAATTAAGTACGTAGAACCCGGATTAGACGAGAACACATTAAAGGGGACTTGAACCTAGAAACATGAAATTTAGAATGTAGGACCTTGACTAGGAAAGAACCTTTAAAAAGTAACTTTTTGGTACTATTTCCTTCTACAAAAGGTACTTTTTGAATTTTCTATAATATTGAACTTAGAAACATGAAATGTTTCTAAAAGGGGACTTTTTGGTACTTTTTGTTCTACAAAAGGTGCTTTTTGTATTTTCTATAATATTGAACCTTCTAAACATGAAATTTAGCATGTAGGACCTTGACTAGGTAAGAACCTATAAAAGGGGACTTTTTCGTACTTTTTCGTTCTACAAAAGGTACTTTTTGAATTTTCTATAATATTGAAACTAGAAACATGAAATGTATGAAAAAGGGGACTTTTTGGTACTTTTTCGTTCTTCAAAAGGTAATTTTTGAAATTTCTATAATATTGAACCTAAAAACATGAAATTAAGTATGTAGAGTCTGGATTAAGTGATAACCCATAAAAGGGCACTTTTTGGTACTTTTTCGTTCTTCAAAAAAACCTATAAGAAGGGGACTTTTTCGTACTTTTTCGTTCTTCAAAAGGTACTTTTTGAAATTTTTATAATATTGAACCTAAAAACATGAAATTAAGTATGTAGAGTCTGGATTAAGTGATAACCCATAAAAGGGCACTTTTTGGTACTTCTTCGTTCTTCAATAGATACTTTTTCAAATTTCTATAATATTGAACCCAGAAACATGAAATTGCATGTAGATCCTGGATTAAGTGAGCGCGAATTAAGTGAGAACCCTAAAATGGGGACATTTGGTACCTTACCGTTTTAAAATTGGTATTTTTTGATTTTTTGTAATAAAATGCGTACTGATACATCTTGGTGAAGGGTATATAAGATTCGGCATAGCCGAATATAGAACTCTTACTTGTTTATTTTCACTTTACCTTAAATTCTTAAGTTTATTCAAGTATCCCTTCTCTCGTTAACTAGGGGACTGTTATGTGACGACTGTCACTCTCTTGCTTACTTGATGTACATTAAAGTGGCGACTGTCTTCGCTCTCGATTACGAAGAGTAGGTATATTCGTGATGAAGTACAATCAAAAAAACAATGTTTACGTGTCCCCTCACTAGTTTACCCAGGGTGCAGTAAAGTCTTCACTCTCGTTTACGAGTAGTACGTTGGTGGACCAATATATAGAAATAGGGGTCAATCATATGGTTACACATCTATATAATTAATAGGCAAAGCGATTTTTTGACCCCTTTACTCTTACCGTGTACATCCGATTTCGGCAAAAGATATATAATTTTAAAGGAATTTCTTCGCAGATGTGCAGAATATATATTAATAAGATTGGTTCAGGATTTTGGGATCTATAAGCTTTTAAAGTTGTTACTAATACATAGAAACAAAAGTCACACGTACGTATACTTGAATAAAAAACAAACAAAACATAATAAGTAAACAACTCAGTAATCCAGTGATGCCACATATAATCTTAAAAACTTAAAAAATATTAAAAATTTTATGTGTACTCAATTTACATATGCATACATATTTTTATAATCTGTGGCTCGTTTCTGTAACTCTCGCATCGAGAAGTTTCTCGCATGAAACAGTGAAATTGAAAAAAAAATTTGAAATGAAACAAAATATAATTTCTCACATGCAAGTGTTTCTGTAAGAAAATTTTGTGAGAACTATCTGTCATTTATGTTTTTTGACTTAAGTTATTGGAAATTTGTGAGTAAAAGTGTTTCTGTAAGAAAATTTTGTGAGAAGTTTCTCACATGAACTGTTAAAAAATCACATTTTAAAACGGTGCGGAAAGGAAATTTTTAAGTAAATAAAATTTAATTTAAAGATGAATTATCTGAAACAATGAAAAAGTAATTTTATATTTATAATTATTTAAGATTTAAATAAATATTGTTCACTAATTTTTAGAAAATAGGAGGAATTTCGGATATACAGAAGCAAATGCTAAAAAAGTACGTGGACATAAACTTAGAATTTGCCAAGGGCAAATTTAGTGAGATAATTTTTCGAACAATTTTCATTTAATTTCAATATTTTTTGTTTATTTATTCTTCGTTTATAAATTTGTTCGGCAATTTTTGTTTTCTTCTTTTAATTTTTGTGTTTTTGACAGCTGTTTTATTGGAAATTTCCAATAAAAACGTAATTCGTGCAGCCTCTTCTCACTTTAAGTTACAGAAACACTTTTTACTCACAAATCGAGAAACGATGAAATTTTTTGTTTCACACTTATCGATGTGAGAACTCCTCACTCAAAGTTACAGAAACGGGGTACTGAACTTTTAATTAAATTTCGATTTGGGAGGCGGAGCTCCGTTTATGTACTCTAGTTTGTATAAATCTCTGTTATTTACGTATGCATTGACCATTTGTCAAACTACTGGGTCGATATTGAAACGATATCGTAATAATATAGTTTTCAATAATAAAATTTTATAACATAATCCCCTAAAAAGTAATACCGTTTTCGATTATTATTTCCCCTATTCTTCATTTCAATTCGAATCGAAATTTTCTCCGTTTGGCAATTTCAGTATTCTGCATTTCGATCCGACTCTCCGCCACATAAACAACAACTTACAAAAACGTAAGTACGATCGTAACGCAGAATACACACATTCGTAAAGCATTGAAACGAAATGGAATTGCTTCTTTTTCCTACGATTCAGTTTTTTGTGGAATACCTTTTCGTTACGTAAGTGAATTTGTAAACGTAATCGAAATACAGAATAGGGGTGATTGTTAACATTGTTATTGTTATTATTAAATTTTCTTTGTCGGAATTTGTGTTAATTTAAAACTTAAGCATATTACTTCTGACATCCTATTAATATAACGTATTCATTTTTTGTAATGTTTTACTCTGAAAAATTTAACCGCATACATACATATGTTTATATGTGCAATGTCCCTGCCAACAATTTCTATCCAAACCTTGACCATAAGTTAGTTTAGGTTGATAGGAGGATGTATACTACATCAAATCCGAAGAAATACACCTAGGCCACAATAGGGCCTGTTGTTCGCTCCTTATCATGAAAAAAAAAGAACTGAATGAATTATTTTTCAGTGTTCAGAAACTCAGTTTCCTGAACGTAATTCATAAGAATCTTCCAATCAGCGTTAGTCATTAATGTTATTTCTGAAATAACATCACTTCCAAGATACTTGGATCTAACTTTGATGAATGCCTGACAGTGGCAAAGAAAGTGGTCAAGAGTTTCAATGTCCTCTCCGCATGCTCTACACACGTCTGAATCCGCACGTCCAATTTTGCATAAATGTGCTCGTAATCCTGTGTGTCCACTCAGAAAACGTACTATCATACTAACTTCAGACTTGCTCATTTTGAGGAGATTTTTCGTCTTGCTCTCATTTTGTGGTGCTACCCACTGTTTCATTATTCCAAGAAGTCTTATGGAATTCTCTCACCCATATTTTTAGTTCAGCTTTTGTTGCGTCGAATGGTTTTGCGTTTGTCAGGTTAATTGCCTCGAGCTCCCTTCCCTTTAAAGCTATTACATTCGCTCTTTCTTACTGACTACTTCCGAGTGGGCTGGTACCCATATGATGTGAACCTTACCTCTAGGGGAGTACTCAGTTAAAGCTTTCTTACAATCCAATACGGTCTTAGATTTAGTTCTATCTCCTGATATCGCCCTAATTGCCTTCTGGCTGTCGGTAAAAATATTAAGCGCTGTGGGCGCCATATTTATTCTAATCCAATTTACGCATTCCGTTATTGAACGTACTTCTTCCTGGAAGCTTGTGTTATGATTAGGTAAACGGTGCTATATTTCTGCTTTTGGATCTTCAATATAGAACCCCAGGCCCACTTCATCCCCCAATTAAGACCCATATCTGGGATCAGCGTTTCAAAGTTTCCGACATATTGTGTGTCTGGTATACGATCAGGCACATCCGATGATTGTGTATAACCTTTCAATATGTCCAGTATACATTGATGACGTGTCCTATAACCGCTTTTGGCCATAACGTAACAGCTTAAAGTTTAAAACAATCTAATTTAATATTATCTGAGTGAATAAAAAGTAATCTCGTTCGAAAGAAACTGTTCTTCCTTTTTAATACTTGATGAGTCGTTTCAGTTTCAAGTCACTTTTTTTAAGATGAAAGTGCGTCAAAGTAGTAAATTTTGCCATAAATATAAGAAAACTGAAAATTATTCTTATTTTACTCACTTTTGTGTTATAAAAGCGACTTTATAAAATATTTTCTTTATTTATCCTTTTTCTTACATTCTTACTAATCTCTCACTTCTGTTTATTACAAAATCAAAATTATCACACAACTAATCGCAATGAATTAAATATATCTATTTACTGAAATGTGTAAACAACTTATTTCTGAATTTTGAGGTCAAAATGATTCTGCATTAAAGTATCTTGTTAGTGTATTAAAAAGTGTTCGTTTTTGAAATTTTTATTTAAAAGTAATGTATTTTGTTTTTGTAAATTTTTTAAGTTACCACTGAGAAAAAAAGTTTAAAGTGACTAGTTTTTGCTGGAACATTAGAGTGATCCAACAAAACGACGTTGCGAATTTTGACCGACCAACACCCCTCCTCTAGAATTGTTCTCCTGGTTGTAAAACTATATCATACCAAAAAATAAAATAGGCTGATAGCATAACGCTAACAGGTGCCACAAAGGCTCTGAAGTTTCCAAATGCATTTACAAGGGGAAAATATATATTTTTTCACTTTTTTCTCAAATTTGGCCATTTAATAATAAATTTTGAACTGTATTGTAAAGGAATCGTATCGTACACAGAGTAAGCATTTCGTAAATATATAAAACACAAAAATTGCTTGAAAACTTTAAAAGTTATAGCAAATTCCCCAGGCCATTAAAGTTTTTCGTAGCACATGAATTCGAAATGTGACAAAAGAAATTTACTTTTTTGGGATATATTCTTAAAACCATTTTGTTACTTAAAATATATCTACTTTTATTCGGATATTAGTTTTTGTCTTAATAATGCAAACTTGTTCTCAGCTATTGTCGAAATAATATTTATTTGTGGGCAATATTTATTAACAATTACTGGAGTTTATCGTATATAGTCCGATATTTTAAATAGAGTAAAAGAAAGCTAAATTAACCCTTTGATGCACTTGGTAGCAATTTAATACCAAAGTTCAAAAATTCGAAAGAACACTAGCTAATTAAATAATGCTCTATATCATTAGAGGAATAACAGATATAAAACAAACAAGTAGAAGTGCTATACTCGGCTGTGCCGAATCTTATATACCCTTCACCGTAGTGTATTTTAAACATATTAGTTTTATAAATTTTAAATTTTTTCCCGACTACAAAACATGAACATGACAAATGAACAACAACAACGCTAAACGAAATAAAAAAACCCAACAGTTCCACTTGTGGTGGACCCTAGCTACTACCCAGGGGACCGACCATTTTATCATGGGCTTGTCCTTCGAGCAAGTCAATCGTCAATCTACACCCTTCAAAGAGACAGTAAAAAGACGATTGCGGAGGCAATCGTACAAAAGTACAAAAAAAAACAACTTTTAAGAGTATAATCTCTAGGTTACTTGAGGACAGTAAAAAGATCACTGTCTCCGCTCTCGCTTACAAAATACAGAGCTAAATAAAACCATAAACATCTACACACACATGTACATCTTTTTCCAATTCATAGTGTTGTCGTTGCTTTTTTAACAAAGCATGAAAAAATATGTCTTTTTTGATGAAATTTTCAAAGGTTGTCTCGGATGTTTACTCATATCCCCGTTATTTATAGACCGATTTTGCTGATTTTAAATAGCGATCTTCTCGAAAGCATTTCTAACAGAATTATTAAAGTTTGGATCTCGCCGATATCTGGGGTCCTCTAAAAACTATTATTTGCTATAATTTTACACAGCATTATTTAAATGGATAGTATTTTTAAGTACATGAGTTCTAATCGCAGGTACTGCTTAACTGTAAGAATTATTGATTTAATTTTTTCTCCGTTTTATTCACTTATCTGTTGTCCATAAATCCCCATGAGATTTTCTTAAAATTTGTAAATTAGTTGAACAAATTTCCAAAAAAAACTGAAATTGGAGATTTGAAGCGGCCGTTGAAAAATTCAAACTTTTTTGACCATAGCTGACAACAAGTTCGCGTTATCATACATGGACAAAAACTATTATTCGAGTAACACAATATTTATTTAAAGTAGATAAATGTTTCTTTAGAATACATCTCAAAAATAAGTATATTTTTTGTCACATTTCGAATTTATGTGATGTGAGACACGTTAATGGCCTGGGGAATTTGCAATAACTTTTAAAATTTGCAACCAATTTTTTTATTTTATATCTTTCTCAAATGCTTATCCTGTGCACATTACGTTTCCTTTACAATAAAGTTCAAAATTTATTACTAAATGGCCAAATTTGAGCAAAAACTGACAAAAATCGATATACTCCCTTTGTAAATGCACTTGGAAATTTCATTTTTTTTCCTTCGGACAAGCTTGGAGCAGTGGTAGACAATCGTTTGTGTGTAACATATATTTTTTTTAACTTTTGAGGGAAAGTAATTAAGTTATTTGCTATAAAAGTATATTATTTAATTAATTTGTATAAGAAAAATGATTAGTGCACCAGAATTTTCCAACAAAAATGTAATTGGTATTTTTACGGAGTTTTGGTTCAGTTAGCACAATAAGCTATTGTAATGGCCAAGACAATACAAGTTTAAATTATTTTCACTCGAAAATATTAGCACTTAGAAGTAATTCATATTCGATTTCGAGCATAGTGGAAAGTGCAGTTTTCTCTCCGTATAAATCTTAGTTTACAAGCAATTTTTGACACAGTAATGACTAAATCAAAGGTGAAGGAATGATCTTTAGATCAGATCTTTTCACTGCAAGGAGTATAATTTTTGTCTTTATTTCATCAAGAAAATGGATTTTTTAAGATAAATTTAAATTTTATTGTAACTTTACTCTAAAAAATTAATGAACCATTTTTTAAACATTTTTTATCGTTTTATACTATTTTTAATATAGCGTGAGTTTTTATTCGGAACTAATAAAAAATCTTGTTTAAAATAATCCAAAATTTTGACGTTTTGATTAAATGTTTCCTAATTTAGTTTCGAAAACGTTCAAAGCGCAATTTTCTGCAAAAGTAATAATTACATGACTGAATGTCTTATCTAAAATTAATTTTTTATCTGAAATTTTTATTAGAGAAAGAAATATTATAATATTTTTGTTATTATTTAATATGTTGTACAAACGATTGTCTATCGCTGTACATACATATGTAGGTATGTACATAATATGAATGTAATTTAATGTTACGGGTGTATGTAATAATTAACAAAATTTTAATTAATAACATTTATTAATACAATACCAAAAGTTTATGTTACAATTAATTTTCTTATCTTTTCTACAAATAATCAATGGTTTAGCGCTTGGAAGAGTCCTTCATTAAGCAAATGGAAGAAATGGAGTCATTGTATGGTGGGACACTTGTTGTAACAATGCCATCTGATGTTTTGCACCGAGATCATTTTACGGAATCTACACGTAGCAGCCTTTCATCTTTTTCGGAGGGTTAAGAGCCAAAAACATATACAATCCAACTCTCCTTAAGTTTGTTGTTAATGTGTAGAAAATTGGTAATATGATGAATATAAAAATAGTCTGTCGAACAGAAAACAAATTTATAATATTTTTATTATATACAGATATAGTTAAAAAATATTACTGATATGTATTAAATGTATGCATTATGTTATAGATGTAATTGTATTTATAAAATTAAATATATTCTTTGCATTGCTATTGTAAATAATAAAACTTAATAAAAGCAATAAATATCAAATGTCTTCAGAAATCAATTAATCAATATTTAACGTTCCTGTTTTGAACATTGGTAACCAAAGTAACACTTTAATATCAAATGTCTTCAGCTTTAGGAAAATATATCTCTTCGCGGATTTGTTAACTAATATAATTAATACGTCCCTGCAAAAAAAAAACTTATCTATGCTATTTTAACTATGCTATCACTCACCTGTTTCACCATTTGCTCTACTTCATCCTTTTTGGGATTTGCTTTAAGGATTCAGATTCGGAACCCTCATCTATATTTAAAGACTGAGGTAGCTTAGAGCTTTCTCCGAGATCAACCTTCTCTTTCAGACCTATGTTTTTGCCAATGGCATGCTGTACACTTGACGCATTGTCCGCCTAGGTACCCACCTCCGTAGTAGTATTTTGCTCACGATTGCAGGATGACGACTACACGTGCCTCGCGAATGGATCAACACTTGCCGCCGGTACTGGGTTATTTAGGCTCTGCAGCGCAACTTTCATCTTTTTATTTTCCATGTTTTTTCCAGTGTTTTGGTCCGCGGGGAATATAATATTCCCAGGTGGTGGACAATCTGCCCTTCCTCAGCTTGAGTCAACTAAAACTGGGGAAGGACCGATGGTCCATTGCCATCCCCTTTCCACCACCCGGGGACGCGCTCGGTAGGAAAAACGGGAAAACTCCCCGTTCAAAAGGTACTTTTTGAATTTTCTATAATATTGAACCTAGAATGTATTTAGTGAAAAAAATATTTTTTTTATCTGCAGTAAGATTCCTGTGTTAAGGTAAATGAAACTTTCATACTAATATTATTAAAAATACGTTATATTTTAATGAATAACGAAATAAATCCAAAAAATAACATTTGTCACCACTTAAAAAATTAGTTATATTATATAATATTATATACAGATATAGTTAAATATATAATATAATATTATATTTCACTTCCTAATAACTTCCAAAACAGAATATAAAAATTACTTTCTGAGAATAATTTCAGATGTAGAGAATATGGAATCAAATAAATAGAACATACCTCCTATGACAAGCCTATATTAAAATCATAACTTCTTCAGGTCTTTTTCAGTACTTCAATGGAGTACATTCAACTTATACTTTGCTGCTTTGGAAGTTCTTTTTTTTTGCTGGGTATTGGCATATTTATAAATTTATCCACTCTTTTCGAAAATCCTACCATTGACGATTTTCCATTTTTTGTCCACTGACCCTTAATGTTGGATATATCCTGAAACACCTTTTCTTTGTTATTTAATTTTTTAACTGGATACAAATATTTATCCACAGGACGTTTATGTTCTACAGACTGCTTACAGCCATGAGTATAGCTTTAGATGGAAATTCTGACTTTCTGTAAAGGTTACCGGCTGCTTCAGTTCTAAGTCTAGGTCGAAAAAATATTAAAATATAAGTGCACACTAGAACATAGATTTTAGACAATAGCAAGGAAAGCGGACGGATTAAGGGGGAGGAGAAATTAGTCAGCGGTACGAATTTTGTGTCTGCTCTGTACCCTACCCTATCCATGTCTTTTAAGATATTTTAGAAGACTCAAACTATAAATCAGAACAATTTTAAACAGTTTCGAACCAAACTAGTTTTATTTACAAATTCATTATTTAAAATTTAATTTACATAGAAATTTAGACATTTCCTTCGTTAATAAGAAAGTATTAATACAAGGTAATTAAAAAAGTCTCACATGTACTTATAGTACTTAAGAACTTCATTGAGAAATTATTATATAAAAACAATAAATAAACTTTAATTAAAAATCAAAAGAAAAATGATAATTTGTAAAGAATAATTGATTTAAACTATATATGAAAGTAAATGAACATAATTCAAAACTTAGTGAAAAACATAGTAATCAAAACAAAAAATAATATAGATCAATAGTCACCAAGCTAAATAAAGAATTATAAAGAATAAAAAAAAAAACTTACGTACTATCTTACATCATATTCCTCTGTTTATCTTCTCTTCATATTCGTCGCTAGATTGAAGGCCTTCTTTTCCGTAGATGAACAGCTTAAAGTCCCAACTAAAATATGAATAAGCAAGCAAAGTCGAACCAAAAGTCTCTCAAGTGCTTAAGAAAATCCTAGGAAACTTTTATGTGGCTATAATGTACTTACGTGCTCTATTAACAATTCTAGAGAAAAGAATCAAATTAGTCTGAGACATTCGTTTGTACGCACTTTACACAATTTATAATAAGCATAAAAATAATTTGTAAATTTGTCTTTTTCTTATCATAACTTAACATAACCTTCATAATTGTTACTGACATAATAAATTTCATTAGATTTTGGATAGGTCAACTTTTAAAGCCCTTCGAAAAGAATTTCCGAAGGTCATGCTCAAAAAAATTCTTATGTTATTTAAATGCTAAAAAAGAATGTGTTTTTGTTAAAAAAATGTTTCAGCTAAGATTTTAAGAATGATTTTGATTGGTTGTATCTTAAAAGTACGCTGGTTAAGGAAGATAATTAAAATCTTTGTCGGAAAATCAATCCAAACTCTTGTTAAATAGCCATTTTTGGATAGAAATTGTATCTCAAGTCGCAATTTTTCATTATTTTTTCTACTAAACAATCTTCTAATAAATCAAAGAATATTCCAAATCTAATTTTGGGTGAAAATATTCCGATGGAAATCTGAAATTTGTATAAGAAACATGTCAAGTGCACCACAATTTCCCAATCGAAGTTTGTACATTTAGCGGCGTTTTGGTTCAAATCGTACAGTACGTTATTGTATCGCCTTAGACAATATAAGTTTAACTTATTTTCACTTGAAAATATTAACTTTTAGAAGTTGTTCATATCCGATATCGGGCCTTATGGAGAGTGCAGTTTTCTGTCCTTATGAATTTTAATAATTCTTGGTTTACAAGCAATTCTTAACACAGAAATGAATAAATCAAGGATAAAGAAATGATAATAGATCTTTTTACGACAAGGAGTATAATTTTTGTCTTTATTTCATTAAGAGAATAGGGATTTTATGTCATAATTTTTAGTTTTTTTTTTTTGTAACATTACTCTCGTAAAATCGATTAAGTAAGCCATTTTTCAACATTTTTTCATAGTTTTATGCTATTTTTAATACAGCATGAGCATCTATTAGGAAATTTAAAAAAACTTGTTCAAGATAATCCTAATTTTTGACATTTTGATAAAATATTTCTAATTCGTATGGATATAAAATATATTAATTTTATATCTATGCCCCAATACTCACTCAAAAGAAGTTTTACAATAAACCCAAAAATGGCTTTAAAAATAAAAAAACATGTTGCGTACAAACGATTGTCTATCACTGTATAAGTTTGTCATTCCGTTTGTAATTTCTATAATATAATTTTCCGACAATATAAAGTATATATATTCTGAAGACTCCAGATATCTTCGAGATCCAAATCTTCAATAATTCTGTCAGACATGCTTTCGAGAAGTTTCCTATTGAAAATCAGCAAAATCGGTCCATAAATAACAAATTATAAATAAAAGCATAAAAAACAACAAGGAGATAAAGCAGTAATATGTTGGTAATACAGCTCATATTTGTTTGATGGCGGTAATACAGTTTGACAGTGGTAACACAGTACAACGGTTAATATTTCTTTCTGCTACAGTTTATATTTGTTTGTGTGTATGTTATGTGTGACATGTGTGCAGAGATACAAAATAAATAAAAACATTTTTTTTAAACTTGGTGAAGGGTATATAAGATTCGGCACAGCCGAATATAGAAATCTAACTTATTATACCCTTCACCTTCGTGAGAAGGGTATATATAAGTTTGTCATTCCGTTTGTAATTTCTATAATATAATTTTCCGACCCTATAAAGTATATATATTCTGGATCCCTATAGATAGCGGAGTCGATTAAGCCATGTCCGTCTGTCTGTCTGTCCGTTTGTCTGTCTGTTGAAATCAGTTTTTAGAGGACCCCAGATATCGGCGAGATCCGAATCTTCAATAATTCTATTAGACATGCTTTCGGGAATATCGCTATTTAAAATCAGCAAAATCGGTCGGTAAATAACGGAGATATGAGCAAAAATTTAAAACTAACACAAATTTTTTCCAAGTGCTTTTTAAAATTTTTTTACGATAAACAAAAACAAAATCTACGTCTCGTCAATGTTTACCAGCAATGAATACGAAAGTGTTGTTGTTTTACTCTTGCTTGTATACTGTTAAGAACAACAACAAGGTATTGCTAGTATAAAGCGCATATAAGTGTATAGAAAACACACTGTCTATAGCTAAGCGCATTTACAAAAACAAAAGAGTACCAAGCGCATAGGGCTTGGGCACCCTTGGTTTGGATGCTGTTGGCGTCATTGCGTTGTTATTTTTGTTTTTCTGTGTTCTTCGTTATGTATGTTTAGATGTCTGTTGGTTTAGATGCCTTGTGTATTTTGTGTTTTATTTCGGTTAGGGTTGTTGTTATACCCTTCACCTTCGTGAGAAGGGTATATAAGTTTGTCATTCCGTTTGTAATTTCTATAATATAATTTTCCGACCCTATAAAGTATATATATTCTGGATCCTTATAGATAGCGGAGTCGATTAAGCCATGTCCGTCTGTCTGTCTGTTGAAATCAGTTTTTAGAGGACCCCAGACATCGGCGAGAGCCGAATCTTCAATAATTCTATTAGACATGCTTTCGAGAAGATCGCTATTTTAAATCAGCAAAATCGGTCGGTAAATAACGGAGATATGAGCAAAAATCGGAGACAACCTCTGAAAATTTCATTAAAAAATTGTTATAAAAGCAAAAACAACACTGTATATAGAAAAAGATCTACACGTGTGTGTAGATGTATTTGGTTTTATTCAGCTGTGTATTTTCTACTAAAATACACAGCAAAAAACTATGATTTGCATTTTTTGTTAAAATGAAATAATTTTCCTTTTTGTTTTGCAAATATATTTTTTAATGAATAGAAAAAAGTAAATAATCGATTGATGTATGTCAAAATCTAAGTGGATAGATAGAAAAATAACTGAGTGCAATATTGAGATTTTTCCAGGACTGTGATATTTTATATAGTGCAATATTAGAATAGAATTAATTATTTATTTATTTTTTATTATATTTTAATTTTTTTATGTTTTGTCCTAATATTGTATTAGATTTATTTATATTACGGTTTTGTGGTGAAATCTACTAAGACTTCTACGTTTTTGTTTTGTTTACTTCTTTTGTAGGGAAAGATTAACCAATTTAAGTGCAATAATATTTTTATCTGTGATATAGTTTTTTAAGTGCAATATTAGGTTAAGAAAACAATGAAAGTAAACGGTATACATGTTATCGTCCTAATATTGACACTTTTCTATGTCTTTGATTTAATATTGTTTAACACTTAATTGAGTTAAATCATTTGAGCACCTGAATGTTCTTGAACGTTCACATCGTTAGTTTTTTTTATTGCATCATTTTTCCTGATATTAGTTGATTTATTGGGACATCTGTTGGGATTGTGATACCCAAATTGCCTCCATTGGATATAGTCAAGTGTTAATGCCCGGCTGATAGAATCTTAGGGTGTGGGAGTTCCCCACGTTGGTCACGCTGAAACTTAGTCTCACACCGCTCCCTCTGACTATCATCAGCGGCATCGGAGTTTTGTTGCGAGTGTATTTTCGTTTGTATGTGGACCTCGTTGTTTTTAAAATGTTGATTTGTTTTGTGTATGAACATGCCTTCATTTTTGTTTAGTTCTTTAAGTTTGTTGTTTATAGTTTGTTTTTGTATTCGTTAGTTTCTTTACTTCTTTTTTTAGACATCATTTTTTCTTTTCTTTGTGGTTTTGTAGGGTCCGGTCCTGGTAATGATGGCCTAGTGGTAAGAGTTCTTTTTGTTTTGTTGAATTTCATTTTTATACCCTTCACCTTCGTGAGAAGGGTATATATAAGTTTGTCATTCCGTTCGTAATTTCTATAATATAATTTTCCGACCCTATAAAGTATATATATTCTGGATCCTTATAGATAGCGGAGTCGTTTTAGCCATGTCTGTCTGTGTGTATGTCGAAATCAGTTTTCAGAAGACCCCAGATATCTGCGAGATCCGAATTTTCAATAATTCTATTGGAAATACGATCGAATAGAACGCTATTTAAAATCAGTCCATAAATAACGAACATATGAGTACAAATCCGACACCACCTCTGAAAATTTCATGAAAAATTTACATTTTTCGTGCATGCTTATACAAAGCAATAAACAAACAAAATCAAACAGTATCAAACTGTAAATTTTTTTTATTGTGGTTTCTTGTTTATAAACACAAATCAAAGAATGAACATGACGTTACGTTACGTTGTTATTGGCTAGAAACATGAAATTAAGTACGTAGAGCCCGGATTAGACGAGAACACATTAAAGGGCACTTTTTGGTACTTTTTCGTTCTACATAAGGTACTTTTTTGAATTTTCTATAATATTGAACCTAGAAACATGAAATTTAGAATGTAGGACCTTGACTAGGTAAGAACCTATGAAAAGGTACTTTTTGGTACTTTTTCGTTCTACAAAGGGTACTTTTTGAATTTTCTATAATATTGAACCTAGAAACATGAAATTAGCATGTAGGGCCTCGACTGGGTAAGGTCCTATAAAGGGGGACTTTTTTGGTACTTTTTCGTTCTACAAAATGTACTTTTTGAATTTTCTATAATACCTATAAACCTATAAAAAAGGACTTTTTGGCACTTTTAGAAACATGAAATTAAGTACGTAGAGCCCGGTTTAGCCCAGAACACATAAAAGGGGACTTTTGGTACTTCAAAAGGTACTTTTTGAAATTTCTATAATATTAAACCTAGAAGCATGAAATTTAGCATCTTGGGCCTTGACTAGGAGAGACTTTTTGGTAATTTTTATACCCACCGTCAAAAAAGTTGGGGGGTATATTGATTTCGTCTTTCCTAAAAAAATATATATATTTTGGGACCTCGTAAGATTCTAAGACGATCTAGTTATGTCCACCCGTCTGTCTGTTGTTGACACGATAGCGTCCACAAAATAAGAGATATTGAGATGAAATCGGAAATCGATGTGGATCGGTCCATAATTGACCCTACCCCCCATATAAGGTCCCCTTCAGAAAATGACTAACGCTCATTACCGGCTTAAACAAGCAAGTATAGCGATGAAATTTGACATAAGTGTCTTACTAGCCAAAAACTCTTTATGAAATTTTATGTGGATCGGTCTATAATTGACCCTACCCCTCATATAAGGTCTCCTTCATAAAATTACTTTAACGCTCATTACAGGTTTCAAAATACGAGTATAGCGATGAAATTTCCCAAAAATTAGTTTTATACGAGGCAATATCTCTCTACCAAATTTTATGCAGATCGGTCCATAGTTGGCCCTACCCCCCATATAAGGTCCCCTTAAGAAAACAAAAAGTATCTTAGGATCCAAAACCTTTTCACCAAATTTTATGTGGATAGATCTATAATGTCCCCATCAAAAACTTAATTACTGGGCTATATTAAATGAGTAAAGCGATGAAATACGATATAAACATGACTTGTAGGAACCAAGATCATTCTACAAAATTTTACGAAGATCGGTCTATAATTGACGCTACCCCCATATAAGGCCCCTTCAGAAAATGACTTTAAAGCTCAGTACTGGCTTAAAAATACTAGTAGATTTATGAAATTCGGCATAAACTAGTTTTGTGCAAGCTAATATCTCTATCTGTTTATTTTAATATAACAAAAGTCTTTATTCTATTTCAAAAGTAAATTAATATTAAAGTTTAAAATAATGCGTGTTATCTTAGGCAAGTACAAGAATAGAATGAATAAAAAGGATAAGACAAAAAGAGAACAAAGTAAAATAAGTTAACGATATTCACATTGGAATATAGAGTTGCCAATAGTTATTTATTCCGTTTTCCAACACTCCTTCTCAATGTGAATGACGTTCAAAATACAAAAATTATAAATATATTCTTTAAACAAATTTCATTAATTTCAAAAAATAATTGTGTTTTGTCTTCGCCAAATTCTTCGTCAATACGTCAGCAATCATTTCCGCTGATGGACAGTAGTTCAAGATGACATCCTTATTTTTTACAACCTCCCGGACATGATGGAAACGAATATCAATATGCTTCGTCCTTTTATGGTAAACGGGGTTAGATGCTAATCTTTCCGCGCCTTGGTTATCAACATTGAGCATGACGGGATCATCTGATGTATATCCGATTTCTTCCAAAATGCGTTTTAAGTAAATTGCCTCTTTCGCCGCCTCTGACAGGGCCATATATTCCGCTTCTGTGCTGCTTAGTGCCACGCAAGACTGCTTCTTAGACTGCCAAGATACCGGACAATTTCCAATGAAGAATACGAAACCGGTATATGATTTCCGATCAAGGTTATCGCCACCCCAATCTGCGTCCACAAAACCTTCAATAGATGTTTCACCCGCCGTGTATTCAAGTTTCATATTAACCGTGCCTTTAAGGTAACGTAATATTCTTTTCACAGCTTGCATATGTTCCTCATGTGGGTTCGAATTTCTCTGTGCTAGTTTGGCCACAGAATGAAGAATGTCAGGTCTCGTTGTTATCGAAAGATACATGAGGGCTCCAATTATGGATTGGTAATCACGTTGAGGTATTTCCTTGCAGTTTTGTCCAGTACAATTTACCTGATGATTAGTTTCGAGTGGGGTTGCAACGGCCTTACAATTTTCCATCCCATACTCCTGGAGTAAATCCTTTATGTATTGCGACTGGCAAATAGAAATTGTGCCAGTTTCATTGACACGTTCGATTTCAATTCCAAGAAAATGATGTAGTACACCCTTATCAGTTACAGGGAATTCATTCGCCAATAAATGCTTTACAGCTAAGACTTGGTTTTTATTCTTACATCCAATTATAAGATCATCGACGTAAACAGTTACCAACACCAATTCATTTTCCATCGTGGCTTTATAAAGACACTGTTCGTTAACGCACTGTTCAAAACCAATCTTCCTGAGAACAAAGTCCAGTTTTTCGTACCACTCCTTTCCGGTCAACAAAACCCTTTGGTTGACGAATATAAAGGTCATGATGTATATCACTATTCAAATAAGCCGAACTTATGTCAACTTGGTGCAAATGCATCTTCCATTCAACAGCTAGTGCCATAATCAAGCGTATGGTTGAATACCTCGCAACAGGTGAGAATGTGTCCTCGTAATCAATGCCAAATCTCTGGCTACAGCTTTTACCTACAAGACGTGCCTTAAAACGTTCTATGCATCCATTCTCGTCCTTTTTAAGGGCAAATACCCATTTTGAATCGAGGATACGTGCTCCACCGGGTAGATCAACCAACGACCAGGTTTCATTCCTCTCCAAGGACGACATTTCCGTCTGCATTGCCTCACACCAATTTTTCCGATTAAGGCTACTCATAGCTTCTTCAACAGTGGTGGGACGCTTTCCTGTATCATGCTATTCAACTTCTCTTTACGTGGTCTTCCCCGCTTACCCGTGCTAACAATTTTTGGTTTGCTGCGGGTCTCCTTCTGATTCTCGGACTCTGATTCCTCTTCACTTTCACCAGCTGTTTGGAATCCTACAAACTCTTCCGCATCGGATTCGTCGCAATCGGTTGGGATAGGGGTTGACTCTATAATTATATCCTCGGAATTTTCCGCATTTTGTTGTTTGCCATTATCAATAACAATTGTTAAATAGTCTTCCGCTGCCTTTGGTGTAGATTCGTGAGGGTCATCGCTGTCTAAATCATTCTCCTCGAATATGACATCACGACGTTCGATTACACTACGGGTATTCTTGTTGTATAGTCGATATGCCTTCGCGACTTGGGAATAACCAACCATTATATAAGTTTCCCCTTTTGCCTCAAATTTTCCACCACTTTTATCACCCTTATTTAATGCCACTGCAAAGGACCCAAACGTTCTGAGATGTTGAAGATTTGGTTTCCTGTTAAACCACATTTCATATGGCGTCTTATCGCCAAGTATTTTCGTAGGACATCTGTTGCGTAGATATACGGACGTATTTACGGCTTCTGCCCATAAACTTTGTTGAACACCGCTGTGCACCATCATGGAGCGAGCCATTTCCACCAACGTTCGATTGGCTCGTTCCGCAACACCATTTTGCTGTGGTGTGTGAGGGACAGTTAATTGCCTTGCTATACCCTCACTTTCCAAAAGGTTGTCAAATTCCTTGTTAACGTACTCAGGCCATTGTCGCTTCGTAATATTTTGATTTTTCGTCCAGTTTGTTTCTCAACATGCTGTTTATAAATCTTGAAAGTTTTAAAAACTTCACTCTTGGCTTTGAGAAAATATACAAAAACTCTTCTCGAGAAGTCATCAATAAATGTGACGAAGTACCGTGCACCACCGAATGAAGTCACTCTAAATGGACCGCATACATCGCTGTGTATAACTTCCAATAAGTCACATGACCGTGTAGTTGACTCTTGAGGAAATGGGCTTACATGAATTTTGCAAGTCATGCACGTTTTACATCGAGCTGATGGTACACCTTCCTTCAAATTTATACCCTTAACCATTTCGCTTTTCGACATATCACACAAAGAATTATAATTCAAATGGCCAAGTCTGTTATGCCACAGTTCACCAATTTCAATAGCTGCATATAATTGTTCGACTTGATCCTCAATTAAAAATAAATTATTGTGCTTAAAGGCCTTTAGAATAATTTCTCCATCGAAACTTTTCACAACAGCAGACGTCGAATCGAAAACCACAATCAAGTCATTAGCCACAACTCGGCCAACAGAAATGAAATTCATATTCAATTCTGGAGAATACAAAACATCCTGGAATTTAATCTTCTTACCATTAATCACTGTCTCTACGTCACCTTTGCCTTTGGCCATAATATGCTTATCGGCTTCGAATCTAATTTCCCGCTTATAGCACATGTGTGAAGTTGCCCCGCTGTCTACGCACCATTGTATGTTTCTTGTATTCTGCTTTTTCTGTGATTGTATATGTAATAGATGTTGTTTTTGCGCCTTTGCAGGTTTTCCACATTTATTGGCATAGTGACCCAATTCGCCGCAATTAAAGCATTTGCCTTTCATTTTGTTCTGTCTGTTATTTTTCTTCGCTTTATTCTCTCTCCGAAAAGTTTTCATAGAAAAAATTTGTTGTGTACTTGTTGTTGCCTCTTCGCGATCAATTTTCTGTTTATGTCTATCTCCCTCTTCGAGAATTTTCTGTTTAACGGTTGTTAAATTAGGCAAGACATCGCGTGTTTCAATTGCTATAACAAAATTCTCATAGTCATCTGGTAAACTGGAAAGAAGCATTATAATCAGGAGTTCATCTTGGATGACAATTCCCGTCTCCGCCAGCTTTTCTGCTAACTCCGTAAAATTATTAATATGCTGACCTACATTTCCTCCACCAGCCATTGTAAGGTTCACCAACTTTTTGTATAGAGACACCTTCTGAAGTGGACCTCTCGGCTTGTAAGTCTCCTCCAAACGTACCCAGGCATCTCGTGATGTCAAGCAATTCTTTATTAAGTTCAGTTGAGATGGTTTTATACAAAGCGTTATTGTAGCGAGCGCTTTTTCATCTTCTGCTCCCCACGCTTCTCGATCCTTATCAGTCTTAGCATCCTCGACCTTAACAACCCCATTTGCATGCTTCCACCAGCCATTGTGTATTAATACACTACGCATGTGTATGCACCAACTATCATAATTCGTGTCGTCCAGCTTCTCTATTTGATATAGGGACGACATTTTTCCACACGTTGACCAAAACTTTATAAACAAAATTCTCCGAACTTTATTCACTTTAATTATATTCACCAGAACTTTGTTCTGGGCCCATAACCTGTTTATTTTAATATAACAAAAGTCTTTATTCCATTTCAAAAGTAAATTAATATTAAAGTTTAAAATAATGCGTGTTATCTTAGGCAAGTACAAGAATAGAATGAATAAAAAAGATAAGACAAAAAGAGAACAAAGTAAAATAAGTTAACGATATTCACATTGGAATATAGAGTTGCCAATAGTTATTTATTCCGTTTTCCAACACTATCTCTTCTGTAGCCGAAAATCTACATCTGAAATCTACATACAGACTTTTATGAGAATTTGTCCATATATGTATGTATAAATAAGCACTGACAATAGTAAAACCCCCATTAATGCACTTCTTTCAAATGTAACCCAGATGTTCTCATTAATATCGATATGTAATAATAAAATTTTCAAAATATCAAAGTTTAATTATATGGCAGTGATTTGATGGTGGGTATAAAAGATTCGGCATAGCAGAATATAACACTCTTACTTGTTTTTATATTTATATAATATATATATATATATATATATATAATATAATATATATATATATATATAAATTATATATATATATATATGTATAAAATATATATATATATATATATATATATATATATATATATATATATAATATATATATATATATATAAATATATATATATATATATATATATATATATATATATATATATATATATATAATATATATATATATATATAATAATTTTTTTTAAAAGGTAACACATTTATTTATTAAAAACAATTATAATAATTATTATTCACTACTTTTTCTGCATATTTTTGTTATTTGATACCACGTTCACACCTTCGTTTTTTTTTTTGAAACATGAAACAAAATTTATGAAAATTTTACCTGTTTGAATAAAATAACTTTATTATAAAATATTTTGTACACAATAACTTTGAAATAATTCACTTTTAGATCCGAAATTTTGAAATTTGGGCCTATTACATCCGGAAATAATTAGAACAGTTTTTCTTAATTCTATGCTTGAATTTGGCCATTTTGAAATCAGTACGTTCTTATAATCCGAAATTTAATTCCGATTTCTTAATACTTATTTATTTATTCAGTAATAACCAAGTAGGGAAGTATAGACGTTTAAGATATTTTTTGAAGGGGGGTTTGTATGGGGGCTAGGGTCAAATAAGGGCCGATCATTATAAAAATCTGCAGTGTAATTTATACTTATATAAAACTTATTTGTGCCAATTTTTAGAGAGATAAAAGAATATTTGACGTAATTATGGCATAAAAAGTCCAAACCAGGGGGCTAGGTGAAATAATGAACCAATTTCAACCATTTTCAATAGGCTTCGTCCCTGTGCTTGTTCCAAATTTCATCAAATTATCTTGAAAATTGCGGCCTGTACCTTGCGCACAAGGTTTACATTGACGTAATTATGGCATAAAAAGTCCAATGGGGGCTAGGTGAAATAATGGACCGATTTTAACCATTTTCAATAGGCTTCGTCCCTGTGCTTGGTCCAAATTTCATCAAATTATCTTGAAAATTGCGACCTGTACCTTACGCACAAGGTTTACATGGTCAGCCGGTCAGACGGACGGACGGACTTGTCTTAATCGACTCAAAAAATGATTCAAATGATTCTGAATCGATTGGTATACTTTAAGGTGGGTATTGGACCAATATTTTTGTGTGTTACAAACATCAGCACAAACGTATAATACCCTCCCCACTATAGTGGTGTAGGGTATAAAAAACCATACATACAACATGTTGTAACATGTTGCAACATATACTTGAAAATTTTGATAATATCATCTACAGTAGCGAGCACAAAAATTGCAAATCGGGGTCATATGATCTTTGATTTTGTCTGATTTGGAACAACGGTAATCAATTAATCTCTTCTTTTTGCAGTTTATTCTCTTAACTTAGAGCTTCCAAATAGGCGATATTTTATTGCAAATTTTATTACGCAAAATGAAATATTATATATTTGCAAAAAAGTGAACTTTGGTCAGGTGGTACTGTAAACGCTTGACATATAATCAGTTATTTCATTGCGAAAATCTCGCTTCTTGCATCACTCTAAAATGGATTTTTCGACATATGTGATTATTAGACGAATATATTGTCTTTGTCTAGACTATATAGTAAGAAATTTATGGTATCGGAGCCAAATAAATTTTATTTGCTCACGTCTTCACATAAGATCTTAACCCGCTGTTCACTTGGCCAATGCTGATACGTTTCGCAAAATAACGGGGTTTGTTTTTCTTGACTCTAATGATGAGTTAAACGTTTTCAAGCAAATACACTTTATTAAAACTTAGGCAAGCAATGTGAACTCCAATAGAGTCACCCATATGATCCTTTGTGCAACTAGCAACGTCCACTATCTTCTTTCGTGAGCCCATTTTAAACACTTCCAAAGACCATCAGGTGATTTAATCACCTATCACTTTCCTTTCCATGCTTTTTCTCAAGTGAAATCGTGGTTCATATCGATTTACGCCAACTTTTTCACTCAAACGAAAGAACCAATTTCAAGCATGGATTCTTATCCTCTAGAGCTTTAATAATAGTTCTGTAATACTCGTATTGTATAATGTCTTCAAAAAAACTTCATTCAAAACGCAATAAAAATGATAAATTTACTGCTATTTAATTGCGTTGCATTTTTTGTGCTCGCGAAAAAAGTTTACTTTTTTCAGCAAATATAAAATATTTCACTTTGAGATATAGAAATTAAAACAAAATTTCGCTTGTTTGGAAGCTCTGAGTTAAGAGAATAAACAGCAAAAAGAAGAGATGGGTTCATTACCGTTATTTCGAAACAGACGAAATCGAATATTATATCGCCACGAGTTGCATTTTTTGTGCTCAAATCCTCAGATTTCCAAAGAGACAATAACCATGTTTTATGGATCGGGCATTTTATTTGTTCTAGCAACAAATTAAGACGTATCCTAGTTCAAAATTTTATTTTATTTAATATTATTAAATATCAGATCCAAAACTCCGGGGATTTAAATAGTCTGATGTTCTTAAATAGGAAAAAATGCTCCTATAAATAATATTCAGATCAATTACCAAAAATTTCAATTTTTCGGAACAAGAAGTGAATTTTTTCCATGTTATAGTGTAGAGAATATTTTATTATAAAATAATTACATTCAAACAGGTAAAATTTTCATGAATTTTGTTAATATCATTAAGCCAAATACATATTGAAATTATCTGTATACTTACTTTTGTGGCGTAAATTTTGCACCTATTTAACTATACCTTAAATGAGAACTCAAGTAACCAAAATATCCCGGAAAAAAGTAGTGAATAATAATTATCATAATTGTTTTTAATAAATAAATGTGTTTGTTACTTTTTTGATTATTGAAAAAATAATATCCTTTTTAAGTAAAACCAATTGTCAGTATATCTGTATACTTATTTTTGAGATTAACTGTATGTACATAAATTTTGGACTATGATGAAACGTAACGAATTTGTGTATTTTGGAGAACTTAATGCAAAGAAATAAATCGCATTTTTTGTTAAAAAATTTTAAAAGTTATCCATTATGATATAAACATAAGAAGATTTTCGGAATAGGTCTTTTAATTAATTTCGCAGAACAAATAATTTTTGTTAAATGTTATCTTTTCATTGTTCGTCTGTGCGACTGTTGAAATTATCTAAAAATCCCAGATATCTTCGGGATCCAAGTAATTCAATAATTCTTTCAGACATGCCTTCGAGAAGTTTCCCATTTAAAATCAAAAAATCCTTCCATAAATAACGGAGATATGAGCAAAAATCAAAGACAACGTCTGAAAATTTCATCATGATTACGATTTCTGCTTAATTAATATATGCATGGCTGTTTGGACTGTATTCCGGGGCCTATTTGGAATCAAAATTTCTCCTTTTAAAAATCAAACAGTGCCTATCAATAGAAAATATTATTTCAGACGGAATTAAGAGTTTTCCATGAACAAATTTTGAGGAAAATTATAGGGAATTCAATTTAAAAATGG